>NC_092720.1:112084129-112404214 GCF_047496885.1 Scyliorhinus torazame | reverse complement strand
CCCACGTGCAGAGTGCAAAGACCAAGTTGTAAATAGTGAGTTTAAATAAAGAAGCGTTGTACCATATGCAACTGTGTTGGCTCTTCTGTGTGTTAGAACACCCAACACCACATGGTACAGGAGTGGATCGATACCTGCCTACCAACCTGCCATTCTGGACATGGACCACACCGGCAAACCGCAGCCGATGCAAGTCACGGGGAACCTAGGCACCAACTGGAAGCTCTACAGGCAGCGATTTGACCTGTACATCCGTGCCACCGAAAAACAGAATGTCTCGGATGATTCGAAGATTGCAATGCTCCTCTTCTACGCAGGCCCCCACCCAAACGATGTCTATAATTCACTGGTGTTCGAGGAAGGCGAAAACCAGGCCAAATATGACACGGTCATCCTCAAAATGGACCAGCACTTTCAAACTGAAGTAAACGAAACTTTCGAAAGATACATCTTTCAGCAACGCCTGCAAGGTAAGGAGGAGCTTTTTCAACCCTTTTTGACGCACCTCCGGATTCTAGCGCAGTCCTGCGGTTACGGCACCACCACAGAGTCCATGATCAGGGACCAGATTGTTTTTGGCGTTGCCTCTAGTGGCCTACGCCAGCAGCTTCTTAAAATAAAGAGCCTCACCTTAGCGTCTGCTGTGGAAGCCTGTGTCCTCCATGAAAATGCTGCCTGCCGTTTTGCCCGATTTCAGGCGTCCGAGTTGGCACGGAGGGGGTCCCCAGCCGTCGAATCGGCAAGCCAGGCCGCCCACGACGTTGAACGCATCCAGGCCGTCGATTTCTTCCCGCCCCACGGCCCGGACGACAGCGGCCGCTTCCCGCGCTTTTCGCGGTCTCCCGCGCAGGTGCGCGCCAAGAATAACGGCCACAACGAGGGACGCACTGCGCAGGCGCGCCCACCGCAAGATCGCACTGCGCATGCGCAGTGGCGCAACGAACGTCGTGACGTCATGACGTGCAGCAAGTGTGGAGGTCTACACTTAAAAGGGCAATGTCCTGCAAAATACCGACAGTGCAACAGATGTGCCATGATAGGCCACTACGCAGCCCGCTGTCGTGCGGCTCAACCCATGGATCCGGCGCATCCTCGACAACCTCGCACACGAGTCAGGACCGTCCAGCCCACGCATCACGACTTCCAGTTAAGTGATGCAGATGACCAGGATGACTTCCGAGTTGCCGTCATTGATGTCAACAAGGTCAATGCCATCAATCCAGACGATGAGTGGTGTGCCACCCTGACGGTCAACCGATCGCGCGTCGCCTTCCGTCTGGACACCGGCGCATCCGCCAACCTGATTGCTTACTCTGCAGTCCAGGCCATGAAGGTCAAACCACCCATCACACCATCCCGGCTTAAGATGGTTGACTATAACGGGAACGTTATCCCGTCCGTAGGATCTTGCCAGCTACAGGTGACTCACAAGAGGTACACGGCCACACTCCCCTTCGAAGTTGTGGGCTCATCAAAGGACTCGTTACTGGGCGCACAAGCGTGTAAGGTCCTTCACCTGGTACAGCGCATCATGTCTCTCTCTCCAGATGAGATATCCGACTTCCCGGATGCTGAGTTCCACGCGAATCTCCATTCCCTCCTCGCTCACAACCAGGAGGTTTTTGAAGGCATGGGGACATTGCCACACACGTACAAGATTCGACTCAGACCGGACGCCATCCCTGTCGTTCACGCACCTCGCAGGGTTCCTGCGCCTCTCAAAGACCGCCTCAAGGCACAACTGCAGATTCTTCAGGACCAAGGGGTCCTATCCAAGGTCACGGAGCCCACGCCATGGGTCAGCTCCATGGTCTGTGTAAAGAAGCCCTCTGGCGAGCTCCGTATATGTATAGATCCAAAAGATCTGAACAACAACATCATGCGGGAACACTATCCCATCCCGAAACGAGAAGACCTCACCAGCGAGATGGCGCGAGCCAACATATTCACTAAATTGGATGCGTCCAAAGGATTCTGGCAGATCAAACTGGACCCGGCCAGCCGAAGACTATGCACATTCAACACCCCTTTTGGCAGATTCTGCTACAACCGGATGCCATTCGGCATCATTTCGGCATCTGAAGTATTCCACCGCATTATGGAGCAGATGATGGAAGGCATCGAAGGGGTACGTGTATATGTGGACGATATCATCATTTGGTCCACCACTCCGCAGGAACACATGCATCGTCTTCGACGTGTCTTCACCCGCATACGGCAAAATGGCCTGCGTCTCAACCGTGCGAAGTGTGCTTTCGGCCAGACGGAGCTGAAATTCCTCGGGGACCACATCTCAAGGTCCGGGGTCCGTCCCGATGCAGACAAGGTTAGCGCCATCACAGCCATGCCACGACCGGCTGACAAGAAGGCTGTCTTAAGATTCCTGGGCATGGTCAACTTCCTTGGGAAGTTCATTCCCAACCTGGCTTCTCATACAACAAACATGCGCCATCTCGTAAAAAAATCGACGGAATTCAACTGGCACCAGTCGCATCAGCGGGAATGGGAGGAGCTCAAGCACAAACTGGTCACGGCACCAGTGCTGGCCTTCTTTGACACGACTCGCCCTACAAAGATCTCAACAGACGCCAGCCAATCTGGTATTGGAGCGGTACTCCTGCAAAAAGACAGCACGTCATCATGGGCCCCGGTTGCGTATGCCTCACGAGCCATGACCCCTACCGAACAGCGCTACGCGCAAATCCAAAAAGAATGCCTGGGCTTGTTAACTGGACTGGACAAGTTCCACGACTATGTGTATGGCCTGCCACGATTCACGGTCGAAACTGACCACCGCCCCCTGGTCAACATCATTAACAAAGACCTGAACGACATGACTCCTCGCCTCCAGCGCATCTTACTTAAACTCAGGAGGTACGATTTTGAACTGATCTACACTCCGGGGAAGGAACTCATAGTGGCGGACACTCTTTCCCGAGCAGTGAGCACACCACCAGATGCGGAGGGGTTCGTGCGTCAAATTGAGGCACACGTGACTCTGACAGCAGCAAATATGCCAGCTGATGATCCTTGTCTGGCCCACATACGCGCAGAGACGGCGACTGACCCTCTGCTGCAGCGAGTGATGCGCCACATGACGGAAGGGTGGCTAAAAGGGCAGTGCCCCCAGTTTTATAATGTGCGAGATGATCTCACCAATATAGACGGGGTCCTTATGAAATCGCATAGGATCGTCATTCCACACAGTGTGCGCCAGATGATTCTTCGTCAACTACACGAAGGCCACTTGGGCGTCGAAAAATGCAGACGAAGGGCCCGGGAGGCGGTATATTGGCCGGGTATTAATGAAGACATAGCCAACATGGTGCTCAACTGCACAACCTGTCAGAGGTTTCAGCCAGCGCAACCTCCGGAAACACTTCTACCACACGAGATGGTGACGTCCCCCTGGGCGAAGGTGGGTGTTGACCTATTTCACGCGCTCGGCAGAGATTACATTGTTATTATAGACTACTTCTCAAACTACCCGGAAGTCATGCCTCTCCATGATCTGACGTCGTCCGCAGTCATTGGGGCCTGCAAGGAAACGTTTGCTCGCCACGGCATTCCAAGGACTGTCATGTCAGACAATGGACCTTGTTTTGCCAGCCGTGAATGGTCGTCCTTTGCCGCAGCATATGGTTTCACTCATGTGACATCCAGCCCTCTGCATCCACAATCGAACGGGAAGGCTGAAAAGGGTGTCCACATCGCAAAGCGGCTCCTGTGCAAGGCGGCTGATGACGGATCGGACTTTAACCTTGCCTTGCTGGCCTATCGATCGGCCCCGTTATCCACGGGCCTCTCGCCAGCGCAGCTACTAATGGGTCGCTCCCTCAGGACGACGGTACCTTCCGTCCTGGCACCGACAACAGACCATGAGGCGGTTCTTCGGAACATGCAACTGCAGCGTGATCGCCAGAAAGGTCGGTACGACACACGAGCGACGGACCTGCCCCCCCTGTCCTCCGGAGACAAAGTACGCGTCCATCAACCGTATGGTGGCTGGTCAGCACCGGCCGAAGTCCTCCGACAAGTGGCTCCCCGCTCGTTCCTGGTTCGCATGCCGGATGGTTCCGTGCGTCGCCGCAATCGGCGCGCCCTTCGCCGACTTCCACGCTCACAGCCACACAACACGCCAGATCCTCAACAGGCTTCCGAGGATGACTTTGTGGAGCTGCCGCACATCACGCCCTTTCCATCGCCACCCATGGCCATGCCTGCACAGCAGCCGGTGGTTCTTGATCCACCCTTAAGGCGGTCAACCCGAATTCGTCGCAAACCCATTAGAATGGACTTATAATACAGTTCATATGTTTAATAAGTTGGACAATTTTACATGATAACCTGCTGTTGTTTATCGTTCCAGATGTCGTCTGACTGGACAACTGTTCAAATTTTTTTTTCTTCTTCTCTCGTTCGCATTTCTGTTATGTTATGGTACAACTGGATTCATGTGACGCACTCGACATCGCCCCATGTACATAGTTCCGTCATAGACACATGCTGCACACGACACACACACACACTCTTAGATGCACTCACGTCACAATCATATTTATTACCACGTAGGCACATATCTTTGTAAAAAGGGGGGATGTCATGATATTCAAACACACACATCATGATGGACACACTAACAGGCAAATCAGAGCACACAACACCACAACCAATCACAGACAAGAACACCAACCACATAAAAAGCACGAGCACGACACCTGGAGGTCAGTAGGTCTGGGGAGAAGGAAACAAGAAAGAGCTGTTGAAACACCACAAGCAGGGAGCCCCCCACGTGCAGAGTGCAAAGACCAAGTTGTAAATAGTGAGTTTAAATAAAGAAGCGTTGTACCATATGCAACTGTGTTGGCTCTTCTGTGTGTTAGAACACCCAACACCACACTGGAGGCCCGTGCTGGTATCGACAGGGGTCTGCAGGTTTGCAGCCATGGAGCCCAGGGGGTTGTCGAACCCTGTCTGCGACAGTGCGACGCCAGCTCGCACATGGCCACTGGCGCCGATGCCCTCAGCGATGGCCTGCTGAGACTGGGCCATGGCCTGCAGAGATTGGGCCATGGCCTGCAGAGACTGGGCCATGGCCTGCTGAGACTGGGCCATGGCCTGCTGAGACTGGGCTATGGCGTTGAGCGCCTCTGCCATCTGGCGCTGGCACTGGCTCATGGCCTCCTGTGAGAGGGCAGCCATTTCCTGGGCCACAGACGCCGCCTGCACGGAAGGCCCCAGGCCTCGCAAACCGTTCCCCATGTCTGACACCGTCGCACCCATTGCCTCCACCGCGGACGCCACCCGTGCGGTGTCAGCCTGGGTGGCACGCATGACCGGGACCACTCCCAGCTCCTGGACGCGGGTGGACTCCTCCACCTGCGACCGCAGCCGTCGCAAGCCACCCGTCACCCTATTCGCTCGTCTCCGTGTCGGTGGTTGCATCGGATCTATGTGTGGGTGTGGTAACTGCAGGAACCCGGGATCCATCTGGGCGGCAGATGTTCGCTTGGCCTGGGCTGCCCTCCGACCGCCCGGTCCCTCTGCTGCTCCTACCTCCACCTGCTGTACCGGGACGGCTGTGTTGTGCGCACCAGTGAGTGTACCAGACGCCTCATCACTAAAGTGCCCAACCGTGGTGAGTGTTTCTGCGATGGTGGAGGGTGTTGGTGACAGCAGTGGCGTTGTGTCGTGCTCTTCGTCCCACTCTGAGTCCATGGCACTTTGGGGTGGGGGTTCGTCTCCACCCATCCACTCTGAGTCACTGTCCGGTATTTCGTCTTCCCGGGTAGGGGTGTCCTGGGTAGTGCTGTCCCGGGTAGGGGTGTCCTGGGTAGTGGTGTCCCGGGTAGGGGTGTCCTGGATAGTGGTGTCCTGGGTAGTGGTGTCCTGGATCGGATGTGACGGGGGCCTGTGGCTGCCCCCCTCATCGCTGGGTGGTCGCTCCCGCACGTGACGGGGGTGTCGTCTCCCTGTTGCTCCAGGTCTCTCCGTCTCCCGTGGTGTGCGAGGGGCATCCTGCGGGCGTCGCATGCTGGAGGGTGCGGGTCTCTCCGTCTCCCGTGGTCTCCGAGGAGCATCCTGCGGGCGTCGCATGCTGGAGGGTGCGGGTCTCTCCGTCTCCCGTGGTCTCCGAGGAGCATCCTGCGGGCGTCGCATGCTGGAGGGTGCAGGTCTCTCCGTCTCCTGTGGTCTCCGAGGGGCATCCTGCGGGCGGTCTGCATCTGCGGGGATGGGTGCCTGGACGTTTGGTCCTGCGATACACAATGAAGCATGCATGGTTAGACATCAGGCAGTGATCAGGTGATACGGGGGAGGGGGATATAGGGGAGGGGGGATATGGGGACGGGCTGTTGGTGGCTCACTTGCTTGTGGGGCCCCGACCTCTGCATCAGCAACCTCCCGGTCCTCAGGTCCGCCAGCCAGTTCCAGGGCCCTTTCCTCGTGTACGGTCAGTGGCTTCTCATCAGCGGGCCCTCCTCCAGTCCTCACATGCTCCCTATTGTTGTGTGCGCGCTTCTCCTGTGGGGTGGGGGGGTGGTGGCAGGGGTAAAAGGCAACAGTGTTAGGCAGGTACATGAATGCACGCCATCGGTTGCGCGTGCATTGCAGAGGTTAAGGTTAGGGCTGGATTCACTTGGGGATATGGGGGATATGGGGGATGGGGGAGGGGGGGATATGGGGGAGGGGGGATATGGAGGAGGGGGGATATGGGGGATATGGGGGAGGGGGGATATGGGGAGGGGGGATATGGGGGAGGGGGGGTATGGGGGAGGGGGGATATGGGGGATATGGGGGAGGGGGGATATGGGGGAGGGGGGATATGGGGGAGGGGGGATATGGGGGATATGGGGAGGGGGGATATGGGGGAGGGGGGATATGGGGGAGGGGGGATATGGGGGAGGGGGGATATGGGGGATATGGGGGAGGGGGGATATGGGGAGGGGGGGATATGGGGGAGGGGGGATATGGGGGATATGGGGGAGGGGGGATATGGGGGAGGGGGGATATGGGGGAGGGGGGATATGGGGGATATGGGGAGGGGGGATATGGGGGAGGGGGGATATGGGGGAGGGGGGGATATGGGGGAGGGGGGATATGGGGGATATGGGGGAGGGGGGATATGGGGGAGGGGGGATATGGGGGAGGGGGGATATGGGGGAGGGGGGATATGGGGGAGGGGGGATATGGGGGAGGGGGGATATGGGGGATATGGGGGAGGGGGGATATGGGGGAGGGGGTATATGGGGGATATGGGGGAGGGGGGATATGGGGGAGGGGGATATGGGGGAGGGGGGATATGGGGGATATGGGGGAGGGGGGATATGGGGGATATGGGGAGGGGGGATATGGGGGATATGGGGGAGGCTCACCCTGCCTGCTCTGACGAGGTCGTTCACCTTCTTGTGGCACTGGGTGCCTGTCCGTGGTGTTAGGGCCACAGCGGTGACGGCCTCTGCCACCTCCCTCCACAGACGCCGGCTGTGGCGTGGGGCAACTCTGCGGCCGTGCCCGGGATACAGGGCGTCTCTCCTCTGCTCCACCGCGTCCAGGAGCGCCTCCACATCGCGTGACTCGAACCTCGGGGCTGAGCGACGGCCAGCCATCAAGTCGGGTGTTGCGGTCGGGTGTTCCGGTCGGGTGGGGGAGAGCTGCGCGGCCTTATGAGCCGTCACGCTGTGCAGACGCTGCACGGCGTGAACCACTGCGCAAGCGCGGATCCCGTTACGTCGCTGCTAACCCATTTCGGGCCGCAGACTATCAGCCCATTTTTATGACGTGACGCAAGTGGGATTTGCGCCGTTTTTTGCGCCGATCGGCGGAGTTTCCGCCGATAACGGAGAATTTCGCCCAAGAAGTCAGTCAGTCACATGTGCACAGACAACGTGCAGGAAAAGAGATCTCTCTCTCTCTGTTTGAATGAAGAAAGCTCAGTGTGGTAATACCAGGCAGGTATTGCAGTACCTGAGAGGTGAATGACCATTGGCTAGACCGCGGGGTCTACCATTGGATAATGTACATAGTCCCGCCCTGAGAGGCGGGGTATAAGAACCGGTGCTGTCCCAGCAGCCTTCACTTCTGTAACATCGCTGCTGGGTACAGTTCTATCTGATTAAAGCTGAATCGATATGACTCCACGTGGTCTCAAGAGTATTGATTGTGCATCAATTTAATCAGATGCCCCCTCTCTGGTCGGTAGAAGTGCGGTTTGCACTCCGCGCAGATTTGGCAGTCCCTGGTGACTGTCCTGGCCTCCTCGATGGAGTAAGGCAGGTTTCGGGACTTAACGAAATGGAAGAACCGGGTGACTCCCGGGTGGCAGAGGTCTTCGTGGAGGGTTCGGAGGCGGTCTACTTGTGCGGTGGCACAAGTGCCGCGGGATAGGGCATCAGGAGGCTCGTTCAGCTTCCCGGGACGGTACAAGATCTCGTAATTGTAGGTGGAGAGTTCGATCCTCCATCGCAAGTGTGGTAGTATGTATTGGGGGTCATGTGGGACTGGAAGCCCTAATGTCATTGGCTGACAGATCCCGGGTCCTGGTTGGCCGTTGACCTCAAGCTCCGCCCTGAAGGCGAAGTATAAGAAGCCGTGTCTTTCCCCGCAGGCCAGTTTACTATCGGGCTGCTGGGGAACAGACACGCTTAATAAATTGTAGCGCACAAAGACTCCGTGAGACGATTGATGGTCTGGCTATAGTCAATGACCATCCTTCGTTTCTACCCTGTCTTCACTACTACCACCTGTGCTCTCCAGGGACTATTGATGGCCTGGATTATGCCCTCCTTGTCTTCCCTAGGAGGTCCTCCTCTGGAACGTCGCTGCCGACCTGGCTGGCGGCCCCAGGACCCATCCTGCTCCGAAAGCACGTGCGGGCACATAAGGCGGACCCGTTGGTCGAAAGGGTTCACCTCCTCCACGCAAACCCCCAGTATGCCTACGTGGAGTACCCCGACGGCCGACAGGACACGGTCTCCCTGCGGGATCTGGCGCCCGCCGGCACCACGCACACCCCCCCCCGACACCATCAACCCAACCGCCCCCTTCCCAGGAGGATCAGTCCCCCTCCCCTTTGCACCGACAGCTGAAACCGTGCGGCTCCCGGAGGCGACAACAATGGTACAAGCACCACCACCACTGCCGGGGCCGAGGCGATCGACACGGACGACCAGACCGCCCGACCGACTCGTGGCGTCGATGTAAAACAAAGATGGACTGTTCAATGAACATTTTGTTTTTCCTATACCCTCTGTAAATAGTTGTAACAGGACGATACTGTCCAATACTGTACTACCATGTAACTGTTCTATCCTCCCAGGACCAGCCCTGTAAACCCTTACCACCATACGAAGCATCACCCCGCCGGGTTCATTTTTGACAAGGGGTGAATGTGGTAGTATGTATTGGGGGTCATGTGGGACTGGAAGCCCTAATGTCATTGGCTGACAGATCCCGGGTCCTGGTTGGCCGTTGACCTCAAGCTCCGCCCTGAAGGCGAAGTATAAGAAGCCGGTGTCTTTCCCCGCAGGCCAGTTTACTATCCGGCTGCTGGGGAACAGACACGCTTAATAAAGCCTCATCGACTTCACTCTATTCGTCTCACGGAGTCTTTGTGCGCTACAGCAAGATCTTGTCGTTTTTTATCTTGCCCCGCTGCGCATTATCGAACATGAAGGCCACCGACCGTTGGTCCGTGAGGAGAGTGAATCTCCTGCCGGCCAGGTAATGCCTCCAGTGTCGCACAGCTTCTACTATGGCCTGGGCCTCCTTTTTCGACCGAGGAGTGGCGAATTTCGGAGGCATGGAGAGTGCGGGAGAAGAAAGCCACGGGCCTGCCCGCTTGGTTGAGGGTGGCGACCAGAGCTACGTCGGACGCGTCGCTCTCGACCTGGAAGGGGAGGGACTAGATTCAACCTGCCAAGGCATCCCATCAGTCTAACCGATAAGAGTGACAAGTTAGACTGTGAACATTTCATTAAAATTACTACAAAGTTAGTTTTTATTTTTTATTTTAGAGTACCCAACTCATTTTTTCCAATTAAGGGGCAATTTAGTGTGGCCAATCCACCTACACTGGACCTCTTTAGACTGTGAGGGCGAAACCCAGCAAACACGGGGAGAATGTACAAACTCCACACGGACAGTGACCCAGAGCCAGGATCGAACCTGGGACCTCAGCGCCATGAGGCAACAATGTTAACCATTGCGGCACCTTGCTGCCCTCTATAAAGTAAAATTGAAATAAAACTGCATATGTCTTCACACTGAAAAATATTTACTTTATTTTGATTACATTGCGATGACAGAATATTGTTGAAGAACAGATTTCAATACAAGCATTTCTTTGAAAAGGAAGCTACTTTTCAAAGTCTGAAAACACACACGAGCAGACTCAAAACAGCTTCTTCCCCACTGTCACCAGGCTCCTAAATGACCCTCTTATGGACTGATTTCATTAACACTACACCCTGTATGCTTCATCCGCTGCCAGTGCTTATGTAGTTCCATTGTATATGTTGTGTTGCCCTATTATGTATTTTCTTTTATTCCCTTTTCTTCTCATGTACTTAATGATCTGTTGAGCTGCTCGCAGAAAAATACTTTTCACTGTACCTCGGTACACGTGACAATAAACAAATCCAATCCAATCCAATCCATCAAGATTTTGCAAATGTATCAAAAATACTCATGGGGTTAAAATTGCGATTGCCTCTGAATTAAGTATGGGGGTTGCGAAGCATGATTAACCCGTGCCTCTTCAAAGTAATGGAGGCAGCATGAAAACTGTCTGCTGCCTGCTAATTATAATAATAATGGCATGGAGTCTGGTACTGAGTGGTTAACCTCAGCAAGGGGCCCAGTTTGCACTACTTAATGCTCGCCTGCTGCATAAAACCAGTCTCCAGCTCTTAAAGACTAAGTGCATTCTGGCTGCGGCGGGTGGTGCAATAGCTTGGAGGAAAGGGGAAGACTTGGTGGGCATTCAAAGCAGCAGAAATGAGACAATAGGCCAGAGAGGTTGGCCCAAGGTTTATGGATGCCATGTTGAAAATTTTGCTGCGCATAGTAGACTAGAGGCCAAAGGTTTAGGTGGGGCATGGAGGTCTTCCAGATCAGGAAAGCGCTGAGAAGGTAGTGGCAGCAGGTGGCTGTGATGGTCAGAGCCACATCGTGCCTGAGGACCTGGATGCTGTGCCATAAGATACTTTACAAACTCGAACAAGTGGCCAAGGTTAGTGGATGCATCTGCACAGGCCATATCCTACCAACCGCACCATTTTCCTTACTATTTGCTCTGACTTAGGTGCAGGTAGGAGTAATGCTCTTTGAAGGTCTGAAGCGTGTGAGGCCTACAGCTAAGAACACTCCTCCTGCTCCCTCTGCCTCTTCGCAGCTTTGACTTTATTTCCTTCTGATGCTGCACTCCAATGGGGATTGTAACCATCGCACCCATGACTGGGAGCAAGTGCTGTACTCACTGGCTTTCAAGTAGCCTTCCTAATGTCCAACACCCACCCATCCCCAACAGACTTTTTCAACTTTTCTAATCTCCTTTAAACATCCACTACTTCCAAAACTCAGCAAGAACCAGGTGCAAGTTGAATGATGATGTGTTAAGAGCTGGCATATTTAAGAGAGAATGTGTTAACTGGAACAGTGAGCCCAGAAATGGCAAGTTAGGTGTCAGCATTAGATGCTGTCTGACATCACAATACCCTTACCCGACATATTTTTGACGCTAGTATCAAATACCTACAATGTCAACCTGCTGAACATTTGGAGGAGGTTGGACAATTCACTTTAATATGCAGTTTGCATAATATTTTGGCCCCTAAAGACTATCAGGGGATTCTCCAGGGCCACGAGCTAGCAGCCAGATTTGCGATAGCCCGGATAATCTGTTGGTAGGCAAAAAACGGGTTTCATTCCGGGCATCAAACCTGTAGCCCATCTCCCAGTCCACCCCACCAGTCCTGACAAGGTTCTTGCCTAGACCCAGAGGGAACATGCAAACACTTCAGTAAATCTAATATTAATATCAATATTGGGCAGGATCAATGATTCACCTGCCTCCAGGGATGCTCCAGCCCACCCAGCTGGGAGTCACGCTAGTGTGAATGGGTGCAAGAGCCGAGAAACGGGAACCCGGTGACTTGCAAACCGAAGGGGAGAAAATAGATGAATACCTTCTCTATACTTGCCTTCAGGGTGTCGAAGGGGGTCCTTAATGGGATCAGGAGGGTTTGGGCTGGGCTGGAGGGGCTCAGGTCAGGGGCCTTTTCTGGGATGGGATCCTTTGGCTGTCTTCCCATCTGCAACCTTTAAACCCTTTAAACTCTCCATCAGCATGCCAATATTAAAGATAGCTCAGAATAAAGTGAAAGTCTTCCTATCTGTAGCCTTAAACCCTTTAAACTCTCTGCCAATATGTGAAGTTCAAAGATCTGTGAGATGAAGGTAAAAGTATTCCCCGTAATGTGGTGGAAACATTTGAAGCAGTTATTTTCACAGTCAATTTCATTACTCTTTAACTTATTGAAGCCTCTCTACAAGCTTAGGAGCCTAAAAGCTTTGAACTGCATTGTTTACATTCAATTTCACAGACCATTTATTTTTTAAAACCTCTTGATTGAAAAATCCAGGCAGTTTCAAAGAAAGGATGCTGTTGTTTATTTATATAGCGCTACAGGACCCCATTAACTCTGAAATATTCCCTCCTTAGAGCAACTGTTATTTAAAGCAATAGTTTTTTTAAAGAGACTGTCTCTTTATTCTGAAGAGCTTCCTAGAAAGATTAGGGATGCTATTCAGCATGTCGGGATGAGACTGTTGAATCTCGCGAGAGGTATCTTGTGAGATTTGGGATGCCCCATATGTCTCGCAGTGTTCAAAGGAATCTCTCGAGACATAGTAATCTGGATCTCACCCTCACAGGAAATCCCTCTGAGTGCGGCCTTGGTGGAGAGTATCTCCCTGAGGCTGAATAAGAGGTCAAAGTTCCATTAAATAGCTGGGTGTTTCTCGGAGCCGCTAAATGTGCCATTCAGCGGTCTTTAACTCAAGTCCACTGAGTTGTGCCCTAGGTGTGGGGACAGCACTCAGAGAGAGCAATATGGGAAATATTTAATGCCTATATGTATATTTTATAGTCCAGAGACTGGTTAACATTCTAACATTTGTTACAGCAATCTGTTAAGTTCAGTAAAAATAATGGTCATTTCAAAGATGAAGCAGGAATTATTATAAGACAGAGCGATAATTTTCATTAAGACTTTGCTGGACTCTTCACTTTTCTTCGTTCTTCAGTGGAGAAACTCAATTATTCTCTTAGGCAGGCGAGCACCAGGTCCGCTAAAATAAAGAATTAAACAATTTAGACTGATTCAGTTAAAATCCAATTAAAGCATTTCAGATTGCTTTCCGAGGTTCTGCCCATTGGAGCAGGAACAACAATATAGTCAGGGAGCTATGGTACTGTTCCACCAGTCTGTACAGAGAGGGAGGCAGAGTTTCAATATGTACTGCCACACACATGCAATGGGTGGAATTTAATCCAGGCGATACTCGTCCATTGCCTGGAGAGCTTGTGAAAGCCCTGTGTCACATCCTATAGAGAAAGTCTCCTCGATTAAATGTCAGTCAGGCACTTTAGTGGCCAGTGGTGGGCCTTCCCCAGGATCAAGGACCCCAGGGGTGGATATCCTGCTCCCAAGAGTTGCCAGCCAAGCAGAGGCTAGCAATTCTTCATTGCTGTCAGGGCCACCAGTGGAAACTTCTGGCAGCGTGCCCACCAGAGCCCCAGGGTCAGTGAGTCCACAGACCACAGGTGTGTGAGGGCATGATTGGTCGACGGGAGGAGGTTTCTGGTTCAAGGAGGGAAGGTGGTTGGAAGAAAACACAGGGAATGGCTCTCAGCAGATTCTCCCATTTCTGATGCCAGGCCCCTCAGCCAGGCACTGAGTCCTGACAAGAAGCGATCCCCGGGATCACATTGCAGGTTTTCATTTTGTGCTCCCTACGTGGCAACTGCCTCACCCACCGCTGGTTGAGCACTAGCAGACATGGGATGTGGCCCGTAAGAGCTTCAATTGATGCTAGATAGTAAGGCTGTTCACAAGCCTTTGTGCCCCGAGTATAATCAGGGCAGAGATGAGAAGGCAGCGGAGTCTTCATCCTGAACTCTCTGATTCATTTAAATGCCTCCCCCCTGCAAACTCACCTGGGGTTTGTGTTGTTCTCTGACTTGCTCTATCTGGATGGTTTTGATGTGTAGTGTTGATCAGAGAACAATGCCTCTTGTAAACCAACAAAACTATTTTATTGAACAGTACTTACTAACTGGATTCAACACTTATCCCTAAGAAACAAACAGTTGGTTAATCACATAAACTATACTCACTATCTAACTCACTAACATAATAAACTACACTCTTGCTCTCTCACTATCTTCAGTCCTTCTAGCCAGCTCCTGCTCCTATCTCCTACTCCAACCTTCTGTCCCACAAGGCTCTGCATCATCCCTTAAATACTTCTGAGACTAGCTCCATTTAGTGGCTCTCTGTGTACATTTTATTAACACTTACTTTACTGGCATGTAGAATAATACCACAGGGGAAGGCATTATGTTCCACCCAATGAAGGTCAGTGCACTGGAATTGGTGCCGTTGACAGGAGAGTTTGTGCTTTTCAAAGGATTGGCATTAAAAGAGGGTCTGCTTTACCACCACCAGTTTAGAATTAGATAGGTTGGGCATTGATTCCTTAGAACTTGCATTTATTATGTAAAGCAACAGAAGTTCATGGCCGGGATTCTCCGACCCTGTGTCAGGTCGGAGAATCCCCAGGGGGACATGAGAATCGCGTCCCGTGCCCCGGCTTCCCAATTCTCCCCCGCTGATTCTCGGGCGCCCGCGGGATTCCCACTACGCCGGTCGGGGGCCGTTGAAAGCAGCCCCCCCCCCCCCGGCGATTCTCCGGGCCTCGATGGGCCGAGTGGCCGACGAGTTCTGCCGAGTCCCGCCGGCATGGGTTACTCAGGTCCCACACGGCAGGTCCTGGAAGGTGAGTCTGCGGGGGCCATCCTGGAGGGGGCGGGGGGGATCCGACCCGGGGGGTGGCCCCCACGGTGGCCTGGCCCACGATCGGGGCCTACCGATCAGCCGGCGGGCTGGTTCCATGGGGGCCTATGTCCCGCCGCGCTGGGCCCTTGTAGGGCTCCACCATATTGCCCGGGGGTCAGCGCGGTGAAGGGAACCCTCGCGCATGCGCGGAATCACATCGGCTGTTCCGCGCCGACTGGAGCTGCGAGGACCACTCCGCCGCTGACCTAGCCCCCTAGGAAGGGGACAGTTCCCATTATCAGGGACCGTTGATGCTGGAGTGGTTGGGGCCGCTTTTCACACTGGTGTGGGGACATAGCCCCATTATTTGAGAATCCCGCCCCATGGTTTGTAAGTGTTCCAGTTAGTCACTTACGATGTTGAATTGTAACTTTCCTGCCAACTTTGCCATTTGGCATCTGTAAATCTTGTGCCGTGGCAGATACACCAGCATTAAACAGGATTCGAAAGCAACCGCGTCCTACTTACTGCAGTTTTCTGATCTTCTTCCGCACCCATGGTGCTTTAGGATTAGCACAAAATAGTCCCTTGTCTTTGGTGTAAAATCTAAACGAGAAGATAAATTATAGTCATTTTGCTCAAAGGACAATAAACAAAAAGGAGGATGTTTCCCATTTGAGAAAAAAACACAAAGATACCCAGCTGCGAATCACTTTGATGCAACATTCTCCAAAATAATGCAAAATAATACATTTCAAAGTTAAAAGACAATAGTTTCTGAAATAGAACATAGAACATAGAACAATACAGCGCAGTACAGGCCCTTCGGCCCACAATGTTGCACCGACATGGGAAGTCAAAAAACAAAAGCCATCTAACCTACACTATGCCATTATCATCCATATGCTTATCCAATAAACTTTTAAATGCCCTCAATGTTGGCGCGTACACTACTGTTGCAGGTAGGGCATTCCACGGCCTCACTACTCTTTGCGTAAAGAACCAACCTCTGACCTATATCTATTACCCCTCAGTTTAAGGCTATGTCCCCTCGTGCTAGCCATTACTCACCCACCCTTCTGCGCCCTCCTCTAGGTCATTGATAAAAATGACAAACAGCAACGGATTTGTTTTAATTCTTTTTAATCCTGTTTAGTTAAATCCATCTTTGCCAGTAACGCTATTTCTTTTTTTTTTTCCCAGCACATTGACTCTTGCATGTAATGATCTCAGGATCTTTGACAATCTGCAGTCCGAGCCTGGTTTCTAACTGTGTGGATCGAGTAGCAATTTACTTCCACCGAGTTTCTTCCCAGACTGTGGTGATGAGATTACCATTTGAGGGTTTGTCTGTGAATATTACCTTCTCACGATTTTCAGAAAATCTATAGATTTCCTGTGCTGTTCATGATGAGCATTCACCTGTCCCTTTTCATGTTATCCCTTTGTACTGGAGTGTTAAACCTGTGTCCGGTCTGTTAATCTCTCACTGTGTGTCTTTTAACAACATGGAATATGCCTTTCAGTCCAACCACACAAAAGTAAGATACTGTAGATGCTGCAAATTTAAAATAAAGTTAAAGATGCTGGAAGCACTCAGCAGATGGCGCAACATCTGTGGCATGAAACAGTCATTTCAGGTCAACAGGACAATCGTCGCCTTGAAACATTATCCCTGTTCCTCTCTCTGCAGCTGCTGTCTGAGCTGCTGAGTGTTTCCAACAATTTCTGTTTTTAATTCAGTGCAATGAGCCTGTTTTGTCATTCAATTAGACCATTGCTGATCTGCGTCTTAATTCTATCTACCTGCTTTGGGATAAAAAAGGTTAAGGCCTAACTCCATAGAATGAGCAGCTAAGCTGGCTTGACTTCAGGGAGGCAAGGAGGTTCTCCTGATGTTCTGATCATAGTTTATTCCTTGCTCAACAGCCGAAAAGAAATTAAAAGGTTTGTCATCTCCTTTCCTGATTTTTGGAAGCTTTCTGTTTGCAAAGGGGAATGAAGTTTAGTGATCGATGGGTATTCCTGTGACTGGAAGACTGTTTCCAGTGGGTTCTGCAGGGCTCAGTACTGTTGGTCTCTTGCTCAGTACCAGTGGTCTCTTGCTCAGTACTAGCCTTCTCTTGCTCAGTACTATAGGTCTCTTGCTCAGTACGATCGGTCTCTTGCTCAGTACTGTAGGTCTCTTGATCAGTGCTATTGGTCTTTTGCTCAGTACTAGTGGTCTCTTGCTCAGTACTAGCCTTCTCTTGCTCAGTACTATAGGTCTCTTGCTCAGTACGATCGGTCTCTTGCTCAATACTCTAGGTCTCTTGATCAGTACTATCAGTCTCTTGCTCAAAATATAGGTCTCCTGCTCTGTATTATCGGTCTCTTGCTCCAGACTATAGGTTTCATGCTCAGTACTAGCTGTCTCTTGCTCAGTACTAGCCGTCTCTTGCTCAGTACTATCGGTCTCTAGCTCAGTACTATAGGTCTCTTGCTCAGTACTATCAATCTCTTGCTCAGTACTATAGGTCTTTTTCTCAGTCGTATAGGTCTCTTGCTCAGAACAATAGGTCTCTTGCTCAGTCGTATAGGTCTCTTGCTCAGTATGAACAGTCTCTTGCTCGTACTATAGGTCTTTTGCTCAGTAGTATAGTTCTCTCGCTCAGAACAATAGGTATCTTGCTCAGTACTATCGGTCCCTTGCTCAGTACGAACAGTCTCTTGTACAGTACTATAGGTCTTTTGCTCAGTAGTATAGTTCTCTTGCTCAGAACAATAGGTATATTGCTGAGTACTATTGGTCTCTTGCTTTCTGAGGTATATGTCAGAAATGTGGCCTTGAATGTAGGGATTATGATTCAGAAGCTTGCAGATGATGCAAACATTGGTTGTGAGGTGAAAAATAAAGACGAAAGCTGCAGACTGCATGATAGCCATGCGCAGAACAGTGGAAAATGGAATTCAATCTAGAAGAGTATGAGGCAATTCATTTGGGGAAGGCTAGGCAAGGAAATAGATAATAAACTGCAGGATAGTGAAAAGTGAACAGAGCGAGCTTGGAGAGCATGCCCACAGATTCCTAAAGGTGGCTTGACAGGTTCACAAAGTGGTTAAAAAGGCATATGAGATACTTGCTTTGATAAGCTAAGGCATAGGACATAAGAGCTAGGAGGTTATACTGGAACTGTATAAAGCACTAGTTAGGCTACAGCTGGAGGTCTGAAAGGCCTACAGTTCTTGTCATCGCACGATAGGAAAGATGTGATTGCAATATAGAGGCTACAAAGGAGGTTTACAAGGATTTTTTCAATTATTTCCAGGGGCATGTGAGCATCACTGGCTCGGCCTTCGTTGCCCATCCTTTATTACCTTTGAGAAGGTGATGGTGAGCAGCTTTATTGAACTTGTGTAGTCCATGTGATGCAGGTGCACTCACAGTGATGTTAGTGAGAGAGTTCCAGGATGTTGACTTGGATATTGCCTGGACTGGAGAATTTGAGCTTGAATAGGCTCAGGTCATTTCATTTGGAACATTGGAGGCTGAGGGGAGATCTAATAAGTCATCAGAATCATGGGGGTTGTCGGTAGAGTGGGTAGGAAGATCCTATTCCCTTGTTTGAGGAGCCCATGCGCAGGGATGAGTTTAGGGTGAGTGGCTGGAAGTTTAGAGGGGATTTAAAGAGAAATTATTTCACTGAGGGTGGGATAGATCCTGCGTGAAAAGGTATAAATATAGACAAGCCTTCACGACATTTAAAGGGCATGTGAAGAAAAACTGACTGCCACACCCTTCAGAACTCCAGGTAAAGAGCTGAAAATTGGGTGGCTATTGGTCGGTTGTTGCAGATATGGTGGGCTAAATGGCCTACGTATATCCTGTAAATTTCTATGATGCAAGTCTTTCTTTCTTTCTGTTATAACCCCAGCGGAGATCATAGGATAGGAACCACCAGGTTTCCCGTGCCCTCCGGGGAATATGAACTTCCCCAGTAATGGGGTAGGACTTCCCCTTCACAGGTGTACCCCTTCTAGCATAAAAGGAGACCCTCCGGGGAGAGTTGGTGATTTGATTGTGAACTAGTAAACACGCCTCTTTGTGCCCTAACCTACGGCTGATGCATGGCTGCTAACGTTGGATCTCACTCTTCCTCTCTCTCTCTTTCACTCCCACTCTCTCTTTTTCTTTCTCTCTCCCTTTCGTTCTCAAAACAAATTTTAGCTGTTTTATTAAAAATGACTTAACTCAGTGTTTTAAAGATAAAATTAATCTACTCAAGACGTGATGCCAGCCCTCAAACAGCATTGCCCTTTTAAAATTATTTGTTTCCCTCATAAAGGCAAAGACTCTGTTTTGTGTGATACTCAGTGTTTTGTTATGCACTTGACGTAGCACACGCTGCTTCCTTGATGTGCACTCTGACAAAGGAAGGTTCAGACTTGGAGATAGCTTTAACACGTTTATTACTGTTAACGATTCTCCTACTTGGATTCGACTCTCCTGTTAATCCTGCTATAGCTACTCAGACTAACTAACCAGTCTGCTACAATCCACGTGGTGGGTGTGATGTGTTGAATCAACCCTGTGTACTCACTGAGAGTCTCCACTGGAAAGAGACTGAGCATGTGTGCTGTGTCCTTTTGTATGGGTTGGTATAATGCCCTCCTGTGGTAGTGTCACCTCTGTGTGTATCGTGACTGCCCATTGGTCGTGTCCTATCTTACTGACCTAATGGTTGAATGTCTGTGTGCCATGTCTCTGGTGCTCCCTCTAGTGTCTATCTAGTCTACGTGTATTTACATGAACCCCTTGTGTATTTACAGTGATGCATATCACCACACTCAGTACCTTGCATCACTGATGGCCTCTATTAGTTTCCCTGAGTAACCAGTCTTCATGTTTCACGTTGCACTCTGATTGTCAGTAGACTATTCCACTATGGGGGGTATCATAGCTGAGTCTGAATCCGTTTCACCCAATGTCGAAACAAGAAGCCATGCAGCAGCTATCACCAGATATTAAAGTACCGCAACTCCATTCTCAACCCCACTGCAGCCCTAAGTGAGATCACAGAAATCTGTATAACTGTATAACCCGAACTCTAGCTAGCTCAGTACCACATCAGTCTGTGTTTCTTCACTCACCAAAGAGAAGGATAAAAGGTGTCCTTGCCTGTTCAAAAGCGCCAAGTTCTCAACAATAATAAAAAATGCTTTCTATATTTCAACTCTGCAAACTTATTCAATCAGTCGTACAAAAATGAAATGGTCGCTTTCAACCTAAAATAGGAGTTCAACTGAGAGGCTTGAGTGCTTTTTAAAAATAAATTTGGAGTACCCAATTCATTTTTCCCAATTAAGGGGCAATTTAGTGTGGCCAATCCACCTAGCCTGCACATCTTTGGGTTGTGGGGGTGAAGCCCACGCAAACACAGGGAGAATGTGAAAACTCCACACGGACAGTGACCCAGAGCCGGGATCGATCCTGGGACCTCGGCGCCGTGAGGTAACAGTGCTACTCACTGCGCCACTGTGCTGCCCTTGAGTGCTTTTATAATAAATTATTCGAGCGGCATTGATGTAATTCATAATGTTATTAGGATCACTCAATTAAAATTAATGTTGTAAGAATATGAGAATATATACAACCTAAAAACCTCACTCCCTTTAGTAGACCGTGTGCAATCCAACGTATCACAGAAGCCTGTTGACAATGCCCATTAATAGAACATAGAACATACAGTGCAGAAGGAGGCCATTCAGCCCATCGAGTCTGCACCGACCCACTTAAGCCCTCACTTCCACCCTATTCCCGTAACCCAATAACCCCTCCTAACCTTTTTGGTCACTCAGGGCAATTTATCATGGCCAATCCACCGAACCTGCACGACTTTGGACTGTGGGAGGAAACCGGAGCACCCGGAGGAAACCCACGCAGACACGGGGAGACCGTGCAGACTCCGCACAGACAGTGACCCAGCGGGGAATCGAACCTGGGACCCTGGCGCTGTGAAGCCACAGTGATATCCACTTGTGCTACCGTGCTGCCCGTTAACCCCCATTTATCTTGATGAATGACACTTGTTTTCTTCCTTAGAGATTCATTTTCTACAATTGAAATCAACAGCATTTTATGGGACAAACAATTTGCTTCAAAACAGGATACCTACATAACAGCTTTTACGCAAGGCTTAAACTCAGACTGAATCCTGTATCGTGTGATGTCAAAATTGACCTCCTTCCGGGACACAGACTCGCAGCAGTTTACCCTAATCTTGCCTGGCCGTCGATCTGAAAAGCGAAACGGATAGTCCAGAATCAGCACATCCTCAAGACAAAGCGAAGATTTCTCTTTCATTCATATCAGGCAACATGCTTCTCTCAAAAATTGGCAAATCATTGCTTTCTAAACTAAATTTTTAACATGGCTAAGTAAACACGCTTTAAAAAATTAAATTTTTACCCAACTTACATGACCCAGCAGCCAAGGTAATAGAGCCAATCATCACCACGGACAGAATAAGATGAGATCTCCTACTTAACATATGCTGCATTTTTAACAGTCAGATGTTCCTTATCTGTTAGCTTTGAGAAACAAATGAGTCTCATAGCTCGCAAATTGTTGCACTTAAATAAAAAAACCTCATCCTCTGTCCATACCTGAATATAGTATCAGAAACTACGCAAAGGAAATGAAGCATCAGACATGCCCACATGTTTATATTTGTTTATGGTTGAGCAAATTAATTTGGGGAAGTTTGGGGGCAAACTTGACCTGAGGGGCGAATACCACCTAAATATTTAATAAAATCGCAGTGGAGAGCTCATTTGCTAAGATGATTCATTAATTCTATTTCTTTTAAGTTCGTGGAATTAACCAACTATTTTAAGGACCCACTAATTTTTGTGTCTTAAATTCAAGTATAACAACATAAGCTTTTCTTGCTGTATTGGGCTAATTGATGTAAATATGACACCAAGAACAACTTATATTTATAGAGGCACCTTTTACTTTTGATAAAACTTCCTAAGGTGCATCACTGCAGCATCATAAACCAAAGCATCAATGAAGAGGTCAGGTATCCACAACAACTCATAGGTGTCACTGGCTTTTGACCAACCAAAATGGAGAGGCTCATTTGGGAAAGCATTAAACACATCAAGGGTCTTTGTTGGGAACAAGGAGACACAAAGTTGAGACATCATAGGGAGCACACAAACCTCCGAACAACTAGTTAATTGGACCCTTCAAGTGTCACAACATCCTGGGCTAGTGCGCAGTCAATTCCAGCCTCACTTGACCCAGAGTGGTAACACAAGTGAAATTAGATGTTATTTTAAAATACCTGAGGGCCTTGGCTGAGCTCAATGAACCGCAGTCGCCAGGTTTGTAAATATACCATAAATATTCTTTTATTATTTAACAGTAATATACTTAAAATGACAATAAATGAAACTGGCTACCTAATACTCCTTTCCCAAGCCTCCACTTTCCAACTTGCCCCAGACACACACACACACACACACAGACAAAATAGAGGGAAAGGGTGGTGGAGAGGGAACAAAAATGATGATAAAGTAAAAAGGATAAATGATCTCAGATGCACTATGATGGTTTTCAGTTAATGTCTTTCAGGAGTTCAAGCTTTTGCTTCGATGCTTTTTGCTTCTAAGCTTGAAAGGGTTTTCTCTGGCAAGGCTGTCTAGTTCTTTATAGATTGAGATGAATGTAGGAATTTCAGATATATTGGGCCCGTTTCAATGATTCAGGGTGCCGGGGCACTGCTAGGGTGCCAGTCTGGCAGTGCCAAGGTGCCAGTCTGGCAGTGCCAAGGTGCCCAAGTGCCTGGGGCGTGCCAGGGTGCCACCCTGCCCTGTCCCAGATAACCTTAGCAGAAAGCTGTCTGCTGTGTTTATGATTGGACCGGGTCGACCCATAAGTGGACACTCTCAATTTGATGAAGCAAAATGCTGAAACTATTGGGCAAAATATTGGTCTTTTTTGAGCTCATAAGTGGCTCACTAATACAACATGCACAGCCCTACTGTAAATAACTATAAACGACTTCTGCCCTTTTGTGGTGCTCATTCTCTCTCACTGGGCCTTTCTCTCTCTGAACCTTTCCCTTTCTGTCTGAATGGTGGTGCCACTGATATCAGCTGCACAGAAGCTTGAAGGTTTTCAACAACACTAGTGGCACCACTGCTCAATAAAGACTTGGTCTGCTTGGCACCCGATGCTGAAATGAGCACTGGCCTCTCTGCCTCGTTCATTGGCTAGAAACATCAGAAGAGGCCCAATCATGGTGTCAAAAGCTGTTTGTGTTGATTTGGTGCTCATTTCACTAACATGAACTCTGAATCTCCTCTGAATGCCTGTGCTAATCATTCACGGTTGAACATGTCTTCAGCAGCACAAGGGTCCGCATCACAAGCATGATTTAAAGGGTCTGCCACCAATTTGCCTGGAGCATCGAATAAGTTATTTTTTCCCCTCAACAGTGAGAAGTGGAATGAGAGTGGCTCTGCCAGGATAATGGTCTTTTCAAGGTGCAAGAGTTATTGACGGCATTCATGAGACTCTGTGGGAACCCCATGTCACTGGAAATGGATAAAAAATTCAGAGACTACCATTCTATCAACATGCAGGTGCAGCAGGCGGTAAAGAAGGCAAATGTTATGTTGACCTTCATAGCGAGAGGATTCAAGTACAGGAACAGGGATGTCTTGCTGCAATTATACAAGGCCTTCCTTATCTGAGGAAGGATGTTCTTGCTATAGAGGGAGTGCAGCGAAGGTTTACCAGGCTGATTCCTGGGATGGCAGGATGGACGTATGAGGAGAGATTGAGTCGATTAAGATTTTATTTGCTGGAGTTCAGAGAATGAGGGGGGGGATCTCATAGAAACCTATAAAATTCTAACAGTACTAGACGGGATATATGCAATAAGGATGTTCCTGAGGTGGGGGTGTCCAGAACCAGGGAGCACAGTCTGAGGATATGGGACAGAGATGAGGAGAATTGTCTTCACCCAGAGAGTGGTTGGCCTGTGGAATTCGTTACCACAGAAAGTAGTTGAAGCCAAAGCGTTGTATGTTTTCAGGAAGCAGTTCGATCGAGCACTTGGGGAGAAGGGGATCAAAGGATATGGGGGTAGATGAAATCAGGCTATTGAGTTAGATGATCAATCATGATCAGAATGAATGGCGGACCAGGCTCAGAGGGACAAATGGCCTCATCCTGCTTCTATTTTCTACGTTTCTATGTCAATGAATATCTGTTTTAGGACATAGTAATCCAATAGAAAAATAAGAAATCCAACAGTTGTGAATGAGTTCTGGTGGCTGTAGGTTTAAAGAGAAAATAAGCTATTATTTGTAAGATGAAAAAGAGACAAAATTGTCTGAGTTGATAGAACTCGGGCTTTGATATGCTAATTAGCATAGCAGCACTGGGAAGTTTGGTCGCAATGGAAGATGGGGGTGGATTTACATTTAAATTTTAAAATGTGAGCTCATGTAAAAAAGGAAATTACAGGTAACCTCTGAGAAGGTTGGGCCAGATATGTGAAAATAGAAAAGAAAGATGGTATCAGAGGAAAATTCACCTCTAGGGAGGTGGTTTTGAGATTGCAGCCCACACAGCAGGAAGCTGTGCTCACTCCCAAAATGTTTTGTCTGGAGAAAATCTGCTTTCAGAAACAAGGGGTGGGATTCTTCGACCCCCCGCCGGGCTGGAGAATCACCGGGGGACGGCGTGAATCCCGCCCCGAAGCCGGCTGCCGAATTCTCCAGCGCCGGTTTTTCGGCGGGTTGGGAATCGCGTCGCGTCAGTCGGGGACCGTTGGCAGTGCCCCCCCCCCCACGACGATTCTCCGCTCCGCGATGGGCCGAGAGGCCGCCCGTTTTCGGCCAGTCCCGCCGGCGTAAATCAAACAAGGTCCTTACCGGCGAGACCTGGTTCTGTGGGCGGCCTGCGGAGTCCTCGGGGGGGGGGGTGCGGGGGATCTGGCCCCAGGGGGGGCCCCCACGGTGGCCTGGCCCGTGATCGGGGCCCACTGATCTGCGGGCGGGCCTGTGCTGTGGGGACACTCTTTCCCTCCACGCCGGCTGCTGTAACGGTCCGCCATGGCCGGCGCGAAGAAGAACCCCCCCTGCGCATGCGCTGGGATCATGCCAGAACACGCTGACGCTCCCACGCATGCGTCAACTCGTGCCGGCTGAAATTGAACCTGGGTCCCTGGCGCTGTGATGTAACCGCGCCACCGTGGTTTGCAGCAAGTCTCGGGTGTCAATGATTGTTATCACACTAGTTCCCATCCTTGCTGCCAAGTGGTTACAAAAAAATAAAATAAATGTGCAGATTAGAAAATGTATTTAGATAATGTAAAATCAACACTGAAACAAAACTTCATTGCCTGAATCGTACTGAAAATAAATTTAAAATCACAAAATGCTACATGGTGATAAAGATAAAATAAATAAATAAAAGGAAAATGTTGGATTTGTCCAGAAAGCACTTAAGTTGGCCGTGTTATTATCCTTTAGCCTGAATCTGGTCACTGTCAAAGAAAGAGAACATTGTGAGTTTATGAAGATAAAATTCAGTCAGTCAGTAAATTTATGTGGTGAATTATGTACTAGTGCTAATTTTTCCCTTTACTGATAATTTCACGAGAGAAAAGCAAAATTTGCGCTTTCCTGTGACATACTCAACATTGTTCTGCTGTCAGTGTATTAAAATGTTCAGATAGAATCTCTACTCCATATGATGCCTGCACTAACCTAATCTAGTGGCAAATTGATTGATCCAGTGCACTGGAACAGCCACCACAAACATCTGGTGTAAAAATGTGGAGAAGTAAAACATAAATATATTGTATGAACAGGTTGTAATATAATTTTTAGGCTAATGTTTAAGTTAAACTTCACTCCTCATATCAGTCACTTCCAACAGTACTAACTTTCTACATAATCAGTACTACTCCCTTGAACTCTTTTATCTTTCTTAATACCCAACGTGTATTTGGCTCAGCACAGAGAGGCCCTTTTTCTACTGTGTAAAATCTAGAAGGGAGCAAAAGGAGCCATATTATCGGACCACTGCAAATAGATTAAAACAGGTTAAACATATTTAAGCATACTTGAATCAAGTCTTGGGCAGCACAAGCACAAGTGGCTAGCACTGTGGCTTCACAGCACCAGGGTCCCAGGTTCGATTCCCCGCTGGGTCACTATCTGTGCGGAGTCTGCATGTTCTCCCCGTGTCTGCGTGGGTTTCCTCCGGGTGCTCTGGTTTCCTCTCACAGTCCAAAGATGTGCAGGTTAGGTGGATTGGCCATGATAAATTGCCCTTTGTGACCAAAAAGAGTAGGAGGGATTATTGGATTATGGGGATAGGGTGGAAGTGAGGGCTGAAGTGGGTCGGTGCAAACTCGATGGGCCGAAAGGCCTCCTTCTGCACTGTATGTTCTATGAACTGTTCAGCCACCAATGCCCTTCAGCTAAACTGATCCAAATGTGACTATAACACGCAATAAGTAAGTATTTTTGCGTGCAATTTTGACTAATCTGATGTCTTGTATAAACACTCACTGTAAGAATCGGTTAGCTCTTAATGTCCATTCATCTAACATTGCTTCAAAAATCCACTCACTCATTGTTGGATAATAATTGAACTCTTGCACTTTCCAACTACCCCTGAAGAAAATTTAGAAAATGTTCTTTAAAGATTGGTGCTTCACAAAATAAAAATGATCAAAAATTTTGTTATTGAAAAATCAACCAAAAAGATTTTAAAAGACTCAGGAAGGACATATTTCTGGAGCGAAGGAATAAAATATAACTTAAATTATATCGGCTCCTGGGATAGCTTGGTGCAACAAATTATGGAGGCCATTCCTATTTTTACTCTGAAAAAATAAACATTGTTTTGGTTAGGTTTTGCTGAAAAAAAACTCTTCCATTTCAAATCTTCTCTAATGCTGTGAATACCAAATCAGTCAATCCCCAAAATCACATGGCTGCTTACTATCCAAATCCGAAAGACCATTGTTGTCAAGTCATGGAGAATTTACCATATCAGTCACACAGTGTTCAATGTCTTATTCACAGCAAACTCAGTAGGTTCATTCATACTAAAGATTTCTTTATCCCGACTCAAAGCTTCATGATTTAGAATTGACCAATTATATATTGTTACCAACTTTAACTCTAGTTGCTAAACATTGATAACGATCTTCAGTTGTTTATCTGTCAACCTGTTTATTGGACTTACATTATCACAGTTTGTGCCTGGTAAGCCCTGTACAGTAGCATTGTAAACTATTGTGTATGGTGAGGAAATATCACTAATCCACATAGTTATCAGTCACAAGGCTATGTATTTGGAAATAAATACAACTTACAATATTTAGTTAAGACTGAGACTGTAGAAAAGAGGACCAGAATAACAGCAACGTCCGGAGCATGTTGTTGAAGAAGAGATTGTAACTTTATCTATTCACTCAGTTTGGTCAGTCAGCTGGAGCCCTTTATTGTGCCCACTGAGCCAGTCAGTTTTGTTATACAGGATTACATTGAGGCGGAGTTCCTGCTCATGCCCATTGCCAATGGATGTTTCACAATGTCAGGCATGTCAGTTATACCAGGTGAGAGCATCTCCAAGAGTAAATATGTTTAAATTAGTCAAATGTTTGTCTTTTTTACTTTTGAAACTCACTGGTGATCAATGTTTTAGCTGCTTATAAAAGGTTTAGGAAGCCCGAGAAGGTAAGTTAAAGAATATTTAATTAGTTAATGTAAAGTGAAGGCCGTGTCGCGACTTACAGTTCAAAGGTCCTCGTCAGGACTACCGAAAGTACCGGTCCCAGTCTTGGCCGGTTTTTAAAGGGTGAATTTACGAGTCCCAGCTGGGTGGACCTCCGCCTACTAGTGGTGGAGCTCGTATTCTACGACTCCCATGGGAGGATCGATCGATGTGTCCCAGTAGGTCTCAAGAGGGTTATTATACTGCTGCAAATAACTCAAGTGAATCCTTAAATCTCACTGTTATACTTTTTGTGTAGCTGATGAACCAGGAAGTGAGCACGTTACAAAAAGTTGACACAAGGGCCAGGATTTTCCTCACCGGTTCTTTTTGGGTGGGATGAGCGATGGGAGCGGAAAGTCTCGCTAAAAGCCCAAATAGTATTTTATGTCGCCGGGGGGTCTCGCCTCAATCGTCCTCGTCGCCGTCAGTGACGTAGCAAGTTTCCTGCCATGCAATGTCAGGAAACTCATTTTAGTATATTAGCATCAAAAGTCCAATTACAACAGCTTTAATCAATAGGAATCTGATGAGCCCACCTCTGACGGGGCACAGTTTGCCATGGGACTTTGCTGTCTCAGAAGGGAGAGAGGGCAGTGGCAAGGGTGAAGAATAAGCAGTATAGACCTCTGGGCAGAGCGGTGAAGGGGTAAGAGTGACTGGCAAAGGTTTTGGGGGTTACTGATGCAGGATTTGGGGGGGCTAGCAGCAAAGGTGAAAGGGGTGGCAGCAGAGCTACCTGCGCCAAAAGTGGTCAAAGCACCAAACTTGAATACTGAATGCACAGGGGCTGGAGACAGATGTCAGAGGTAGGTTCTTTACTCAGAGAGTAGTAAGGGCGTGGAATGCCCTGCCTGCAACAGTAGTGGACTCGCCAACACTAAGGACATTCAAATGGTCATTGGATAGACATATGGACAATAAGGGAATGGTGTAGATGGGCTTTAGAGTGGTTTCACAGGTCGCGCAACATCGAGGGCTGAAGGGCCTGTACTGCGCTGTAATGTTCTATGTTCTATGTTCTATGAAGGGTGAAGGCACAGGGAGCTAACGGCACAGCGGTTGCATTGGTAATGAAACTGGGACAAAGGCCTCAGAAATGGGCCCAGAAAGAGAGGACTCAGCATCAGAACGGGAAAGCAGCCAAGTAGTAAATGGCTCTTTCTGAGACTTCTGTTGCTGGGTCTCTATTGTCTTAGAGAGCCCTGCCACTGAGAGGGGGAGCCTGGACTTGTGAGTTGGGGGATAGATTAAATGCTGCCTGCCACGGAGGTAGGGTGAAACCGTGCTGCAAATGTTCTTTTTCTAAGTCCCTGAAAAATAACTTGGAGACCCATCAGCACTGCCAATGAGCTAAGCACCAATTTTCCCGCTCGCCATCACACTCTGCCAAAATTTGGGAAAAGTTTGCCCTATACTTCCAGAGGTTTTCAGAACTGCATAGTTGAAAAGCATTATTTTAAAATGCGAGGAGACAATTCAACTTCCCCTTGTGAGCGAATTCTAGCTGTGATATTCAGGGAGGGAGGCATTGCTCAAATATGGCTTCAGGTAGCTCAGCCAGCAAGAAGCAAAAAGTTACAATTCCACTGGGTAATGGTGTTCCACCATTCTGCCCAAGGTAGCAGTGAAGAGTGAGATCATTTCACCAAAATTGCTGAGTGGAAAAATTAAAGTTTGGGCCTAACACCAACACATTTATTTTTACATTTACACCTTCCACAGACAGAATATCCTCAAGCCACATATTGCAACCACTATGGGCCACTGTTGCTTTCAACATTCATGTTGTTTAAAGTAACCGTATGAGTTCAACTTTGTGGTTTGAGTGAAGTTATTCGAGAACTGTTCTTGCAGCTTAGCGATGTGAGGAACATTCAGTTAAACTCAGTTTTGTCAGAATTTGGGAAGGTACAAAACAAGGAGAAGCCGCACATCCCAACAACTTTGCTCCTTTTATCTGGCCCTGTGCAAGAGATTGAGCTTCATTTTGCCACAACTTAAATTGATGGCATACGAAAGGGCAAATAATTTGCTTTTGAACATTATACCTACATGGCACCTTTTCACAAGGTTCAAACATGTGTTGAATCCTGTATTGTGCGAAGCTAAAAGAAAGCCTCCCCTCTGGGAAACAGACTGCAGCAGTTGGCAGGAACTTGGCTACACAGCTGTAAAGGAACAGGGTAGATTAGGATCAGCACATCCTCAAGATAAAGTACAAGCGTCTTTTCAAACCTTCATTCATATGAAGCAACATGCTTCTGTCAGGAGCTGACAAATTAGCTTTCACAAGCTAATGTATTTTTGAAAAAATTACATACATTTTCCACTAGTCAAAGTAATCAGTTTAAAAACAGGTTTTTTTTAAGACAAATGACAGGATCTAGGAATTGAAGAAATAAAATCAAGCATCAGCAAGGACAGAATGAGGTGAGGAGGTCCCCTATTTAACGTATGCCGCATCGTAAACATGTAAATATTGATTATCTGTTGGCTGTGAGTAAGAATGAGTCTTACAGACTGTAAAATGTCACATTTAAAAACAATCTTTGTACATACCTGAATATAGTATCAGAAATTACACAAAGGAAATCAAGCATCGGTCCAGTGTCATTCGTGCGTGTTTATTTTGGTTTAGGGTTTAGCAACATTATTGGTGAAAATCTGGGGGAATAACTGAGCAGTCTTTAACCGAAGAGGTGTGCGAAGATTTATTCTTAAACATTTAATTAAATTGCAGTTGAGAAAATGCATTTAATTTTGCTGAGATGGTTCACTGAATATATTTTTTGGAAACAACAATCCCCATTGTCAGGATGCATTTGGCTCTCTTGCCATATTGGGCTCATTGATTTAAATATGACAATAACAGCTTACATTTATAAAGCACTTTTAACTTAATAATATGCCCCAAGATGCTTTATCAGATCATTTTAAAACAAATTGTAACACCGAGCTATTTAAGGAAATTTTTGGTCAGAAGACACCGAGTAAAATAAAGAACTTGGTTTATTTAAGTTGCGTTATATACATCGTCGATCCCTACCGGATCTCTTCTTGTTCGTTTTATACACAACTAAATGGAGCTCCCCTGTCCCTCAGCTGGGGAGCTTGTACTCCAGAAGAACCACAGGGAAGATAATCATTTCCACCCCTAAGTCCCATGTGGGATATTACAACCAAAAGCTTGGTTAAAGACGCAAGTTTTAAAGAGTGTCCTAGAGGCAGACAGCGAGGCAGAGAAGCAAAGATATGTAGTAAAGATCTTCTGGAGCTTTGGGCTTAAACTGAAGAGATAGCCAGCACTGGTCAGCTGATTAAAATCAAGGTGGCGCAAGTGGCTAGAATTTGAAGTCTGTATATCTTAACGGAATGTGCATCTGAATGACATATGGACGGGATTTACCGGCGGAAAATTCTGATCCCATGCTGGCACACGGGTTTTCTGGCGACGAGGGGTGCTGTCCCATTGACAATGCCGGGACCGGTAGACCCCGCTGGCGGGCTGCCTCTCCCGCCGAAAAACATGTGGCGGGCTGGTTGGTAAATCCCGCCCTATAGGATTGGGGAAAAATGAAGCCAGAGAAGGATTTGAAAACAAGGATTAATTAGAATTTAACAATCAAGTCATTGCTTGAGTATGGGCTGAAAGGTGACGGGGGCTTGGAACCTAAGTTTTGGATGACTTTCAAGTCTACGGAGGGTAGAATGTGGGAGACCAGCCAGAGGTATGTTGGAATAGTCAAGTCGAGAGGTAACGAAAGGATGAATGAGGGTTTCGGCAGCAGCTGAACTGAGACAGAGGTGAAGCTGGCTCGTGTTACGCTGGAAATACGTCATCTTAGTGATCATGTGAATATGAGGTCATAAGCTCATCTCAGGGTCAAATGGAACACCAAATTTGTGAACAGACACATTTAACCTCAAACTGTTACCCGGGAGAGAGATAGAATTGACAGCTGGGGAATGGAGTTTGGGACAGGACTGAAAACAATGGCTCGGACTTCCCAATATATCATTGGAGGAAATTTCTGCTCATCCAGTACTGGGACCGAATGTCGGATTCGCAGTCTAATAATTTAGCAACAGTCTAGGAGTTGAGAGACCGGTGGTGAGGAAGATGGTTCCTTAGCAAAGATGAAAATTACAATATGGCATAAGATTAGTTTGAATTGAATTCCCTCTTCTCTTTTCCTTTCTCCATACAGATCTGACTGGAAGTTCAGTTGAGGAATCAGTCTGTCAAATTGCCACCTGGCCACTGCCAGAGTAACTTCACTGATGATCATTAAAGGACAATTGATGGCAGACTAGATTTTCCCTCAATCTAATGGAGAAATGTTTGCTTCCTCGCTGAAATATATACATACAACTGGAACTCAGTGGACTAGACCCACTCCTTGAGTCTTTATATTGGTTCCCATGTAGATGTACAATAAATATAAACATATGACAAGGCTTTTGCCTTCACCAAATCCTACCCGAATCCTAATTTGCATCAACAACTGTCACCCCTTTGCTTATCGACCGACATTGGCTCCTGAACTGGCAATGTTTCCAGTCCTACAACCCGCCGAGCACAGTGAAAGTGTTGGTCGTTGAGTAAAATGGAGGGGTTAAAAATTGATAAAGAGGCGTCATGACAAAGGTTCACTTTACTTAAAATTGAAAAGTGACCCGGGCCCTGGAATGCATCTGCGGATATTGAGGGGGTAAGGAAATTGTGGTGGCTCCGGCCTTAAACATCCAATTCTCCTTAGATATAGGGACGGCATCAGAGGACTGCAGAATTGCAAATGGTGCACAGGGTGTGGGGAACCCCATCCATAGTTGTTGGAAAAAGGTTGTAAGCTTAAACCTAGCAAACACAGGCCAGTCAGTTTAACCTCTGGTTTGGTGAAGGGGGTGGGGGTGTGTGTGTGTGTGGTGAGAGCCTTGATGCTCATTGTGGTGGGGGGGGTGGGGGGTTGAGAACCCCAATGCCGATGCTTGTGGGGGGCTGGGGTATGGGACGTTGTGAAAGCCTTAATGCTTATCGGGGGGGGTGGGGTTCTGACAGACCCGATGCTGATGGTGATGGGTGGGGGGAGACCCTGATGCTTGTGAGGGGGGTTTCTCCATGCCTGTTGCGTGGAGGGGTGCGAGGGAGGAGGGGAGTGCGTGCTGGGTGGCTCAAACTCTGGATGTAGCTGGCCGGGCACCAAATTCCCCAGGCCCGTGTGAGGCCGCAAATCACATGGGCGGCATTTACCACTGGTATTTCCCAGCATGGCGCTGACATGCTGTACCTCGCGGAAGGGAGTAACCATTTAAGGGAGTGGCCCCCAAAGTCCATCCGAAGGCCACCCTCCCCCCTCACAATGCCAGACCTGCCTACCCCATCTCACCAGACCCACCCCCATGGCCCCCCCCAAGACTCCTAGAAATAGGGGAACCCCCCAGAGGCCCCCTAAATAGAGGGCACCCCAGACCCCCACAGACCACCAGAAATGAGACCACTGCCAGGAAGCTCCATCAGAAAAGAGGCCTCTGTCAGGAAGCCCCCCAGAAAAGGGAAACCTGTCAGGCAGCGCCCCCCCCCCTCCCGACAACGAGAAAGGGAGCTAGAGAGTGGCCTAGGCAGAGGCAGTGAAACAACTTACTGTTGTAACACTCACCTGGGCAATACACCTGCTGGCTCAGACACAGGAAGCTACACATGTCAATTTCTGGGAAAAGAGAAGTTATGACCTGTGTTTAAACCCCTCAGATCCTTGAGCTGCAAGCCATTCACTCATTTCCCTCACTGGGCTGTGATTGACAGCTTCCACACACACACACAGCTGTAAGCCTTGCTTCATTCATCTTCCTTCATGGTTCAGTAACTCTGAAGTGCTCTGACCACAATGTTTACAAACATCAATCACTTCAAAGAAAGTTAAGTGCTGCCAATTTCCAGCTGAGCACTTCGAAATCACTCCAGCGTAATAATAATAATCTGTATTAGTGTCATAGGTAGGCTCACATTAACAATGCAATGAAGTGACCCAAGCCGGGAATCGGACCCGGGTCCCTGGCGCTGTGAAGCAGCAGTGCTAACCACTGTGCTACCGTGCCGCCCTGGGAGGGTGTGTGAGTGGAAGCTGTCAGTCACAGTACACTAAGAGAAATTAATGAATGGCTTGCAGCTCAAGGATCTGAGGGGTTTAAACACAGGTCACTGCTTTCTCTTTCCAGGAATTGACACACGGTGCTTCCTGTGTCTGAGCCAGCAGATGTATGCCTAGGTAAGTGTTACAATAATGATTTTTTTCACTACCTCCACCTGGATTGCTCTCTAGCTTCCAGACAGGGATGTTTCATGCTGCTTTCCCTACCTGAGAATCTACCACCTCCGCCCATCCTATGTTGAAATGCATACTCATAGGCTGCCAACAAGTCTGCACATCCTCCCCATGTGTGCGTGGGTTTCCTCCGGGTGCTCCGGTTTCCTCCCACAGTCCAAAGATATGCAGGTTAGGTGGATTGGCCATGATAAATTGCCCTTAGTGTCCAAAATTGCCCTTAGTGTCGGGTGGGGTTACTGGGTTATGGGGTGGGGGGGAGGTGTTGACCTTGGGTAGGGTGCTCTTTCCAGGAGCCGGTGCAGACTCGATGGGCCGAATGGCCTCCTTCTGCACTGTAAATTCTATGATAATCTATGAAACAATAGAGCCCAGCATTGGACCCTAGCTGAAGCTACAGAGGGAATGGCCCTATCTTCCCTAAATAAATCCAACAAGTGTAATGTGGTCGGTAACTACTATGTCCATAGACAGATTGATGGAAATATTTCACTCCAAACATTGCGACTAGTCCCTCTTTTTTGTTTGCCACTAAGCTTGTTCAGCACTGTTCAGAGTCCTCGAGACATAGGCGAAAGGTCTTTCTGCACCATCTTGTGTGCTAAAACTGCTCTGTTTCCATAAGGAGATGCATCGCAAGTAAGAATGATTCCTTTTGAGGGGTCAAAATGAACCAAGAGACTGGATGACTGAGAAGCTAGTTTAACTTGTTCACGAGCTCCTTTCTGATGCTCTCTCCAATACCACCTCTGCTGTTTCTCAAGTAATGTGTGTCGGGATGCCAACATTGTAGAAAGGAAAGTAATAAATATGACATAACAATTCCTCATTCCTAAAAAGGTTTTCAATTCTGATCTATTTTTGGGTGCTTCCATAATTACTTTTATCTTTTCCTCCACAGGGTGCAGCCTTTGGCGTCCACCCTAAATTAGCTCCCACCCTAATCCTAAGTCCGTCACTTCATAAGCCTGGAACGTACATTTTCTCTTTTTAGCCTTACTCTGGCCTTCTTAAATCTTCTTAAAACTTCTTTGAGATTTACTAGGTGCTCCTCTGCGGACGCTCATGTTATCAGTACATCGTCTAGATAGACAATCATCTTGGGTAGGTCCTGCATTCAGCTCTTCATTGGTTGCTGGAGATTTGCAAATGCTGATGAGACTCCGAATGGTCGTCGGGTATACTGGAATACCTTTGTTGGTATTCATAGTAAAAAATTCTCCAGAAGCCTCATCTAATTCTTATTGATGGTACGCATGGCTCATATCAAGTTTAGCGTAAGTTAAACCTCTTTTAATTTCGCGTACAAATATTCAATTCCTGTTATTGGGTATTGGTCTAATTTTGCCGCCTGATTCACAGATAATTTGTAATTCCCACCTATCGTAATGTCCATCTGACTTAACCACTGGCATGATGGGAGCCGCCACTCTGAAAACTGCACAGGCTTGGTGATGCCTAATTCTTCGAGGCGTTTGAGTTCAGACTTAATGTTCTCATATAAGGCAGAGAAGATGGGTCAGGCTCTGCAAAACTTGGGCATGGCCTCAGGATCCACATAAATCTTTGCTTTTAGGACCAGTATTTTGCCTAACTCACCTTGGAACACCTCCTGGTATTTTCTACAATTAATTTTGAAGATTTCTAGCCAATTTAATCTAATTTGGCAAAATCGATCTCGGCCCATCAGACTTGGCCCTTGGCACCCCAATACTATTAGAGGCACTTGAATTGACTGGTGCCAATAGATCACGGACACTGTGGTTGTTCCCAGGATCCTTAAAACCTCTCCAATTTATGTGGCTAGCCTGGTCGTCGTACCTCTTAACCTCAGGGGTTGAAAAGGAACAATACATTTGCTTACCTACAACTGTAGCGGAGGCCCCATGCACACATCCATTCTAATTGGCTGACTATTTACCAACAGCCAGTCAGATTAATTATCAGAAAGAGATTCCGATCTTTGGAATGTGAAGTTGATATGTGGTCACAGAATGCAAATCTTGCTTCTTTGTGCTCGGTTCCGAGGAAGCTCCCATGACACTTACATTTTGAATCACTACCAGGCGCCTCAAGACTTTGAAGGACTTCAGCGATTGTAGGGTTGGCTCCTCAGGGAAAAAGGATATCACCAGTAGACCTGACTGATGCTTCTTTTTATTAATACATTTTTTTACTGGATGTGGTCTTCGCTGGTGAGGTGAGCATTTATCGCCTATCCCTAATTGCCATTGAGACGGTGGTGGTGAGCTGCCTTCTCGAACTGATACCGTCCATGAGGTGTAGGTACACCCACTGTGTTGTTAGGGTGGGAGTTGCACGATTTTGCACTAGTGACAGTGAAGGAACACCGATATATTTCCAAGCCAGGTTGGTGAGTGATTTGATGAGGAACTTCCAGGTGGTGGGGTTTCCATTCATCTGCTGCTCTTGTCCCTCTAGGTGGTAGTGATCGTGGGTTTGGAAGATGCTGCCTAAGGAGCCTTGGTGAGTTCTTGCCCGCAGATTATTGCTGAAGAGAGCTACAATACCATACATGCCTCCACAAGTACCACGATTGACCAGCTGATAGGCTTTTTAAAGATGAGGTTCAGCTGTTTTGGATGGAATGTGTCCAATATTGTCGTTACCTGCTGTGCCCTGCACAATCCAGTTCCAAAAGATGGATACCTCCTGGCGGAGGGAGACAAGGTGGAACATTTCTTTAACGTTTTAGGTTTCGAACCTCTGCCGGCGGGAAGGTCCCAGTATCCTTTTGGTTATTGACATTATTTTTCCCTAATCTATCTGGATTTATGATAGTTGAATTAAATTGCACTGGTTACCATCTGCCCTGCTGCTGGCTTGATCTGTAGGCACCAAACTATATCAATAAGCAAAAACCGAGTGCTAAATTTGCTAATCAGATTCTGCACAGCACTCAATTCTCCTGCAACCTCAGGACCTTAGAAGTGGAATTGTGATTTTACGCATGCCGTCACAAAGTCCTTGCATGGCAACCTGGAAGCAGTATCAAATCTAAAATCGGCACGGTGTCAACCTCACATCTTCTCCCAAAGGGCTCTGGAAGAGTGCTCTTTCAGGCAGAATCAGACAGATAGGTGGAGCGAATGCAGGCAGACTTTCAGAGGTGGGATGTGCTGCCATTGTCATTGGCTGGTCATGCCCAGAGGATAAAGATGACAGTGTTGCCAAAATTTTTGTTTCTGTTTTAGAACCTCCCAGTCCATGTGCCAAAATTTTGTTTTAGGAAGTTTAATGGGGTGATTTCGAGGTTCATGTGGTCGGGTAAGGCTCCGCGGGCTAGGAGGGAGTTTTTGGAAAGTGATTGGCAGGGCGGAGACATTACTATTCCTAAACTTGCAAAACTATTATCGGGCAGTAAACATTGCAATGGTTACCGGCATGGGGGCGGCTGGTGATGGATCGTGTAAAGGGACCAGATTGAGGGTAACTATTGCTGGTGCCACTTCCGTCATTGCCAGCCAGATAGTTACCCTCAAACTGGTCCCTTTACACGATCTATCTCCATCCACTCCCATGCCGTCTACTCCTCCACTGCCCATTTCCTAACCATTGCAATGTTTACTGCCCGATAATAGTTTTGCAAGTTTAGGAACAGTTGAGGGTGTGGAACCAGTGCCGGCAGCATTTTAGAATGGGAAGCGAGTCCCTGTGTGCACTGATTTGTGACAATCATAGGGATGCCTGGTGAGGTTGGATGAGAGGTTCCAGGGGTGGTGGAAGGTGGGGATAGAATATTTTAGGGATTTGTTTGTTGGTGGGACGTTTGCAGACTTGGAGGAGCTGGAGGGGACATACCAGTTGTCGAAGGGGAATGGTTCAGGTGTCTGCAGGTTTGCGACTTCATGAGGAAGGAGGTGGCTTTGTTTCCAGCACTGCCTCTCCTGGCGCTATAGGACAAACTCCTCTCTGAGGAGGAAATAGGAGAGGGCAAGGTCTCGAATACATATGGGGAGCTGTTGAAGAGAGAGAGTGCCCCCGCTGGAGGAGGTTAGGAGTAAGCTGAGTGGGGCTTTGGGGTTGGAATGTGGAGTGAGGCTTTATGGAGGGTTAATGCGACCTCGTCGTGTGCAAGATTAAGTCTCACCCAGTTCAAAGTGGTACACATGGTCCAAATGACGATGTCCAGGATGAGGTGGTTCTTTCTGGGGAGGAGGATAGGTATGGAGAGTCTGCAGGGAGGCCGGCAAACCATGTCCATATGTTTTGTCCGAGGTTGGGGGGGCTTTTGGATAGGGTTTGCAGATATATCGGCGACAATTTTGGGGCGACAATAGCTCCAAATCCGAAGGTGGCAATATTTGGAGTGTCAGAGGATCCGGGAGTAGGGAGAAAGGCCGATGTATTGGCCTATGCCTCCCTGGTTGCCCGGAGACGGATTTTGTTGTGCTGATGGGACTCGGAGTCGCCGAGTGCAGGGTTGTGGGTGAGCACTTAGAGAAAATCAAGTTCGCCATCAGAGGTGCAGAGGAGGGATTCACCTCAAGGTGGAAACTGTTCATCGACTTTGTGGTGATATACATCACTGTAAGTACACAAAGGGTTAATGTACATACACAATGTGGTATTATAGGTATTATGGTACCTGAGAGGCTAAAGTACCATTGGTAGAACCTGTATGCTTGCTATTGGCTCGAGTGTATAATAGCTCCGCCCTAATAGGCGGAGTATAAGAACCCGTGCCGCCCCAGCAGCCTTCATTCTGTACCTGAGCTGCTGGGGAAACATCTAGCTTATTAAAGCCTTCAGTTGGACTACAACCTCGCTTTAGTGGTCATTGATCATGCATCAATTTAATAAGCTAGTTTTTTAAGAAGAAAGGATGGAGCTTCGAATCAAGCCGGTGTGTCTGCAACTTAGCCCCCACGCGTGAACTCAGCGGCAATCTTTAAGCACTGGCTGGCGGGCTTTAAAGGGTATCTCGAGACGGCCGTAAACGCACCCACGGGAGAGCAGAAACTGCACATCCTGCACTCAAGGGTGAGCCCGGAGATTTACACCCTCATCGAGGAAGTGGAAGACTTCGATGCAGCAATCGAGCTGCTAAAAGGACACTATATTCGCCAGGTAAACCAGGTTTACGCCCGACACCTGCTTGCAACAAGACGACATACCCCTGGGGAATCATTGGAGGAATTCTACCGCTTACTCCTGGTGCTGGGAAGAAGCTGCGGCTGCCCGCAAGTTTCGGCAAGCGAACACACGGAACTCTTAGTCTGGGACGCTTTCGTGGCAGGTATGCTTTCGTCATAAATCCGCCAGCGCCTGTTAGAGAAGGACACCCTGGGTCTCAGGGAGGCACGGGCCCTTGCAGGCTCCCTGGACGTGGACTCCAGGAACGCCCGCGCCTACGTTCCCCCCTGGGCAGCGTGGAACCCCGCAGCGGCTGACCCCGAGACTTCCCGCGTTCCCCCACAGGCCTGCGCTGCAAGGCAGCCTGGCAACGCCGAGGGGCCCCGCTGCTACTTTTGCGGGCAGGCCAAGCAACCCTGCCAGCGCTGACCGGCCGCGCATCCACCTGCAAGGGATGCGGCAAAAAGGGCCATTTCGCGGGGGTATGTCAGGCCCGAGCGGTGGCCGCGGTCTCCAGCGGCAAATCCGGACCGCCACCACAAACTTTTCCACGGGCCCCGTGCGGCCAGCGGTCGCTGCCACCCCCATATCCCAGGGCCACGTGCGGACCCCAGGCGCTGCCATCTTGTTCCGCGGACGCTACGCTTGAGGGATGCGGGCTGCCATTTTGTGCACCCCCGGCGATGTGTGACCTATGGGAGACGCCATCTTGGATGAACCCCCAGGACCCCAGCTCGGCCGATCACACACTGCCTGAACAGAATTCCCAACTACTGCAATTGGCCTCGGTGACTCTGGATCAGTCTCGACTTCGAACACTCTCAACCGCTACGACGACCGTTTTCATCAACGGGCACGAGACGTCCTGCCTAATTGACTCTGGGAGCACGGAGAGCTTCATACACCCCGACACGGTAAGGCGCTGTTCCCTCCTCATCCACCCTGTTAATCAAAAAAATCTCACTGACCTCCGGTTCCCACTCAGTGGAGATAAAGGGGTTTTGTGGAGCAAACCTCGCAGTCCAGGGAAGGGAGTTCAAAAATTTCCGTCTCGACGTCCTTCCCCACCTCTGCGCGGTTACACTCTTGGGTTTAGACTTCCAGTGTAATCTTCAAAGTCTGACCTTCCAATTCGGTGGCCCTATACCCCACTTACTGTCTGCGGCCTCACGACCCTTAAGGTCGACCCGCCTTCCCTGTTTGCGAACCTCACCCCGCATTGCAAACCAGTCGCCACCAGGAGCAGACGCTACAGTGCCCAGGAACGGATCATTATTAGGTCAGAGGTCCAAAGGCAACTGAGGGAAGGGGTCATTGAAGCCAGTAACAGCCCCTGGAGAGCTCAAGTAGTGGTGGTAAAGACCGGGGAGAAGCATAGGATGGTCATCGACTACAGTCAGACCATCAACAGGTTTACGCAGCTGGACGCGTACCTCTCCCCCGCATATCCGACCAGGTGAACACGATTGCGCAGTACAAGGTCTTCTCCACGGTGGATCTCAAGTCCGCCTACCACCAGTTCCCCATCCGCACTAGTACCTGGTGGCAGTCCTGACTTCCTCGATGGAGTAGGGCAGGTTGCGGGTCTTGACGAAATGGAAAAAGCGAGTGACCCCCGGGTGGCAGAGGCCGAAAAGCCCAGTGGGTCCCCAAATATGCGGACAAAGCAAATACACTGCCTTCGAGGCAGACGGGCGGCTTTATCACTTCTGAAGGTTTCCCTTTGGTGTCACTAACGGGGTCTCGGTCTTCTAGCGCGAGATGGTCCAAATGGTTGACTGGTACGGTTTACGGGCAACATTCCCGTATCTCGATAATGTCACCATCTGCGGCCACGGTCAGCAGGACCACGACGCCAACCACCGAAAATTTCTCCAGAGCGCTAAAATCCTTAACCTAACATACAATAAGGATAAATGCGTGTTTAGCACCGACCGTTTAGCCATTCTCGGCTACGTAGTGCAAAATGGAGTTATAGACCCGACCCTGAACGCATGCGCCCCCTTATGGAGTCCCCCCCCTCACTGCTCTAAGGCCCTGAAACGCTGCCTTGGGTTTTTTAGCTACTACGCCCAGTGGGTCCCCAACTATGCGGACAAGGCCCGTCCCCTGATCCAATCCACAGTTTTTCCCCTGTCGACAGAGGCCCGCCAGGCCTTCAGCCGCATCAAAGCAGACATTGCAAAGGCCACGATGCACGCCATCGACGAGTCCCTCCCCTTCCAGGTCGAGAGCGATGCGTCCGACGTAGATCTGGCGGTTGGTCTACAACCTCGCTTTAGTGGTTATTGATCGTGCATCACACTACACCTAGCTAGACACTAGAGGGAACACCAGTGACATGACACACAGACAGTCAACCAATAGGTCAGTAAGATAGGACACGACCAATGGGCAGTCGCGATACACACAGAGGTGACACCACCACAGGTGGGCATTACACCAACCCATATAAAAGGACACATCACACATGCTCAGTCTCTTTCCAGTGGAGACACTCAGTGAGTACAGACACAGGGTTGATTGAAAATCACATCCACATCGTGGATTGTAGCAGACTAGTTCGTCAGTCTGAGTAGCTATAGCAAGATTAACAGGAGAGTTAAATCCAAGTAGGAGAATTGTTAATAGTTCAATAAACGTGTTGAAGCTATCTCCAAGTCTGAACCTTCCTTTGTCAGAGTGTACATCAAGGAAGCAGCTTATGCTCCGACAAGAGACAAGAGCTTAACAAAAGAGACTTCTTTAAGGATTATTGAGTCAGCAACTGGAGCCTGGGGGGGGGGTTTCATGTTCTGTTTGTGCTGGGGGTCTGGGATAAAAATAGAGTGGCGGGTGCTGGAGTGGCGACGAGCAGAGTTGGGGGGGAGATTTCTGGGGGCTGTGTAAGGATGTTGTGGCTGTTCACTGTTGCCTTGGTCAGTTTTTGTTTGTCTTCTTTGTTGGCGGCATGTTAGCACAATGGTTTGCACTGTTGCTTCACAGCGCCCGGGAACTGTGTTGGATTCCCGACTTGGGTCACTGTCTGTGCGGAGTCTGCACATTCTCCCCATGTCAATATCGCGACGGAGCCCCAGGGCGAGCACTCAGAGCCTGCGCATACCAGCTGGTGAGCGTATTCACAGATATCTTCAACACCTCACTCCTCCGCTCTGAGGTCCCCATCTCCTTCAAGAAGACCACGATACTACCAGTACCAAAGAAGATCAAGGTAGCCTGCCTCAACGGCTACCGACTGGTGGCCCAGACGTCTGTTATCGTCAAATGCTTTGAGCGGCTAGTCATGACATGGATCACTGCCAGCCTCCCGGATGGTCTCGATCCACTGCAGTTTGCCTATCACCGCAACAGGTCCACAGCAGTTGCTATCTCCCTGGCTCTACAATCAACACTCAAACACTTCGACAACAAGGACACATATGTGGGACTGCTGTTCATCGACTACAGCTCCGCCTTCAATACAATTATACCGACAAGACTAATAACCAAACTCTGCAATCTTGGACGTGATGCCTCCCTGTGCAGCTGGACCCTTGACTTCCTCACTAACAGACCACAATCTGTCAGGATAGGCAACAGCGACTATGGTGGGCAGTATCTCAAACAATGATGACTCACACTACAGGAGGGAGATAAATCACTTGGTTGCATGGTGTACCGAAAACAACCTCTCTCTAAATGTTGGAAAGGCCAAGGAACTGATAATCAACTTCAGGAAGCGTAGCACGACACACACTCCCATCTGCATCAATGGCTCCGAAGTGGAGATGGTCGATAGCTTTAAGTTCCTGGGAGTCACCATCACCAACAATCTGTCCTGGTCCACTCACGTTGATGCAACAGTCAAGAAAGCCCAACAACGTCTCTACTTCCTATGGAAGTTAAAGAAATTTGGCATGTCTGCATCGACTCTCATAAACATCTACAGATGTGCCATAGAGAACATTCTATCCAGCTGCATTACAGCTTGGTATGGCAACTGCTCAGTCCAAGATCGCAAGAAAATGCAGAGTGTGGTGAACTCAGCCCAGAGCATCACACAGGCTTGCCACCCCCACATTGATTCTGTATACACCTCCCGCTGCCTCAGGAAGGCAGACAGCATTATCAGAGACCCCTCCCACCCAAGCATTGCCTTCTTCCAGATCCTTCCATCGGGCAGAAGATACAGAAGTCTGAAGACCCACACATCCAGACATAGGAACAGCTTCTTCCCCACAGCTACACGACTCCTCAACGACTCCCCCTCGGACTGATCTGTTCCCTGTAAGAACACTATTCACAATGCCCTAAGCTGCTCTTGCTCATGCATTTGCTTTGTTTGCTTTGTTTGGCCCTTTGTTCCGCACTGTAACCAATCACTGTTTGTTGATGTACCATTTGTCAATGTTCTCTGTTGATTATTCTTTTTGTCTACTATGTACGTACTGTGTACATTCCCCCGGCTGCAGGAAAATATTTTTCACTGTACTTTGGTACATGTGACAATGAATCAAATCAAATCAAAATCAGTCTGTGTGGGTTTCCTCTGGGTGCTCTGGTTTCCTCCCACAGTCCAAAGATGTGCGTGCTAGGTGGATTGGTCATATTAAATTGCCCCGTAGTGTCCAAGTGTTAGGTGGGGTTGCTAGGTTGTGGGGATAGGGTGGAGGTGTGGGCTTAGGTAGGGTGCTCTTTCAGGGGCAGGTGTGAACTCAATCAGCCGAATGGACTCCTTCTGCACTGTTAAAAAATTCTATGTATATATTTGAATTTACCGCCAATTAAATTTTTTTTAAAAAATGCTTCCCGCCGCCAGCGAATGGCGCGCCACCGAGAAACACTGGGCTGGGGAACCGCTGAATCCCATCCCCTATCCCTCTTGGCACATCTAGACCATCTAACTCACCCTATGTCTGTTACCAATTCCAATCACTGCAAAGCTCCCAATCAATCTAACATTTTCCAACCACTAGAACCCGCCATTCCTCTTCACGATCCACTAAATCTTCGGCCCTTCAAATCTGAATTTGTCATTCAGAGAATACAACCTATATCCTCCAGCTTCTACAACACTTCCTATCTCTGTAACATCCTCCAATCCCTCCAACTATACCTATGTCTCTCACCTCATTAAGAGGTATAACCCTGTCTATCTTTGCAGCTCCTACAATACCTATAACTTCCGTAGCACCAGTTCGCTCTCCTCTGAGATATCACATCATATCTCAACAATCTTCTCCAGACCCTTCAACCCTTCCTATCATTGTGCGTTCCCCAGCCCTTCCAACCTTCTCTATCTTCTGCTAAATACTCTATGCCCCTACACTGCAGAGAGTGCTGTAATCTTCTCCAGCCTCTAAAAATACTCACTGTATCGGCTCAATTGCCTCCAAATGCTCTCCTTTGTCAGAAATCCCCAATAGTCATAAAACCCTCTCTATCCCAGGGACCGTCTTGAGTATCTTAATGCCTGTAACCTTCTCCCAACCGTACCAGTCTCCCTATCTCTGTAACATCCTTCAGCTCCTACAATGCTCTCTAACTCTGTAGCTTCCTCCCATCCAACAATGCTTCCTATCTTTAAAAGCTCCTACAGGCGTTACAGCTTACCAGAACTTTGAAACATCATACAGCCCCTACAATCTTCTCTATCTCTGTAATAGTTCCTTCTCCTACAGTAAAGCAAGTAAGTCGCAATAGTTGCAGATGACCAAAGGCTGCTTTCCCCTTTGAGGGGAGGGAGCTGACTGGTGATGATTTAACCTGAGGATCACCACACCTCAGGCGAGGGGCAAGGATGAGAAGGCGGGGCCTTCATGCATCACCCAACATCCCCTACAGCTCTCTCTATGTCCCCGACATCCTGCTAACCTTATAGGTTTCTGTCACTGTGTAAAAATTCTTTTAGCCCCGACGACCATCTCTGTCTCTCTAACCTTATCTACCCCCACAACACTCCTGAATTCTGCAACCTCCTACAGCATCTATGACTCTCCCTATCTCTGTAACCTCTGCTGTTCTCCTGCTGTGTTCTTCTCTTCCTCTGCAGTTGATATAAGCTCCATATCCTTAAATCTATCTCATCCCAGCCCGGTAACGTACCGATTTTCAGTAAAGTCAGCCAATCAAATACCTCACTGTCAATGTTTAACCCATCGGTGTCTTGACTACCTCCTTTTTTCACGCTGACTTGGACACCAGGTTCTGTGGCTGGTTTAGCACAGTGGGCTAAACAGCTGGCTTGGAATGTAGAACAAAGCCAGCAGCGCGGGTTCAATTCCTGTACCAGCCTCCCCGAACAGGCGCTGCAATGTGGCAACTAGGGGCTTTTCACAGTAACTTCATTGAAGCTTCCTTGTGACAATAAGCGATTATTATTATTATCTTGGTAAAGTCAGATACTCATTCGGTCCCATTCTGCCTCCCTTCATGTCTAAACCTTCTTTCAGTTCCATAATCAGCTCCATGCTCCTTTTACCACCCTGTCACTTTTTATATGCCAATTGAAGTCTTTTATATTCATTTTTGTATTCTGCTAACTTGCAGTCTCCAGCCACAGTATTTTCCTTCTCTTATTTGCTTTCTCGCTTCCGCCCCGAACTTCCTACGTTCAGGCTAATTCTCAATTGTGTGCTCCACCTGATATCTGTCATATACATGCTTTTGTGTTCCTCTACATTCAACCCATATGGCCTCAGCAAAGGCAGTGCTGTGAGCAGATTGCTTCCTGCGACCAAAGCTTTGAGTGGTGCGGTCACAGAGGCTAAAGCCCCAAACAGTGCAGTGACAGAGACCGAGGCTGTGAACGGCTCAGTAATGGAATGGGGGGATGGGAGCAGTGCAGTCACAGAGGCCGAGGCCCTGAGCCGAGTGGTAACAGAGGCTTAGGCAGTGAATGGAGCATTCACAAAGTCTGAGAGCAGAGTGGCGACAGTGGGCAAGACTTTGAGCCGAGCGGGCACTGAAACAGAGGCTATGAGGGAGCGGACACTGTGGTTCAGGCTGTGAGCAGAGTGTTCAGTTCACAGGGTGAGGCACGATCAATTGGACAAAGACGATAGTTTAATCCAACTGAGGCTTTATTGCTATCAGATGTGTGGCCTCCCACAGCTGCTGGCGAAATGGCTGATGGCTGGAGGACACGCATATTTGTACCCCGCTTCCTGGGTGGAGACAGCAGGCAGGGACTACCGGCAAACCTGTAGTACTGGTCCTACTGTACATCACCTAATACAGGTGCAACAGTGGTTTACCACATTCACCCCTTGTTAAAAATTGAGCCCGGCAGGGGTGGTGGATAACTATATACAACAATGAGTTAATATTTACAAGATTTGAGCCTTTGATGTCCGGTGGAGCGGTCAGAGATTTAGCCGGACCAGGGCCTTGATGTTCCTCTGGGAGTGACACAGTGGTGTCGACGATGTTGGTGCTGATCTGGTCGATGGTAACTCCGGGAGTGTGCTGAAATCCTCTTCATCGTTGGGCGTGGGCAGGGTGGGACGGATGGTCCTGAGGGGGTTGCTGTTGGGGGCGACAGGGGAGGGGAGTGTAGCGCCGGGGGCGGAGAGAGTGTGGGGGTGGAACCTGCTGGTGCTAGGTCCCTGAGGGAGACAGTATCCTGGCGGCCATCAGGGAACGCCACTAAGGCGTACCGGGGGTTTGCGTGGAGCGAGTGCACCCTCTCCACTAACGGGTCCGCCTTGTGGAGTCGGACGTGCTTACGGAGAAGCACGGTTCCCGGAGCTCCGAGCCAAGTCGGGAGCGACACCCCGGATGTGAACTTCCTGGGAAAGGCAAAAAGACATTCATGGGGTGTGTTGTTAGTGGCAGTGCAGAGTAATGAGCGAATGGAGTGGAGTGCATCAGGGAGGACCACCTGCCAGCGGGAGGCCGGAAGGTTTCTGGACCGTAGGGCCAGCTGGACGGCCCTCCATACCGTCCCATTCTCCCTTTCTACCTGTCCGTTTCCCTGGGGGTTATAGCTTGTCGTTTTGTTGAAGGCGATACCCCTACTGAGCAGGAACTGATGCAGTTCATCACTCATAAATGAGGATCCCCTGTCACTGTAGATGAAGGTGGGGAAACCGAACAGAGCGAAGATTGTGTTGAGGGCTTTCATGACGGTGGCAGACGTCATGTTGGGACATGGGATGGCAAAGGGGAATCTGGAGTATTCGTCGATCACACTGAGAAAATATGTGTGACGGTCGGTGGAGGGGAGGGGCCTTTGAAGTCCACGCTGAGGCGTTCAAAGCGGCGGGAGGCCTTCACCAGGCGCGCGCGGACCGGCCGTTAGAAGTGCGGCTTGCAGTCCGCACAGACCTGGCAGTCCCTGGTGACTGTCCTTACTTCCTCGACCGAGTAAGGCAGATTTTGTGCCTTAATGAAGTGGTACAACCGTGTGACTCCTGGGTGACAAAGGCTGTCGTGCAGGGCCCGGAGTCGGTCTACCTGTGCACTGGCACATGTACCTTGTGACCGGGCGTCTGGAGGTTCGTTGAGTTTGCCGGGGCGATACAGAATCTCGTAATTATAGGTGGAGAGCTCGATTCTCCACCGCAAGATTTTATCATTTTTGATCTTGCCCCGCTGTGTGTTGTTGAACATGAAAGCTACCAACCGTTGGTCAGTGAGGAGAGTGAATCTCCTGCCGGCCAGGTAATGTCTCCAATGCCGCACAGCTTCAACGATAGCTTGGTCCTCCTTTTCAACGGAAGTGTGCCGAATTTCTGAGGCATGAAGGGTGCCACGGGCCTGCCTGCCTGATTGAGGGTGGCGGCAAGGGCGACGTCTGATGAATCGCTTTCTACTTGGAAGGGCAGTGTCTCATCTACAGCGTGCATTGTGGCCTTGGCAATATCAGCTCTGATCTGGGCGAAGGCCTGTTGGGCCTCGGCCGTCAGGGGAAACTGGATGGACTGTATGAGTGGACTGGCCTGATCCGCATAGTTTGGGACCCACTGAGCATAGTACAAAAAGAGCCCCAGGCAGCGTTTGAGGGCCTTGTGGCAGTGGGGGAGGGGGAGCTCCATGAGGGGGCGCATGCGGTCGGGATCGGGCCCCAGAACTCCGTTCTGAACCATATAGCTGAGGATGGCTAAGCGGTTCGTGCTGAATACGCACTTCTCCTTGTTGTAAGTGAGGTTTAGGAGAGTAGCGGTGTGGAGAAATTTAGCAAGGTTGGCATTGTGGTCTGCTGATCATGGCCGCAGATGGTGACATTGTCTAGGTATGGAAAGGTGGCCCGCAACCCTTACCAGTCGACCATTCGGTCCATCTCCCTTTGGAAGACCAAGACCCTGTTTGTGACGCCGAAGGGTGGCCTAAGGAAGTGGTATAGGCGGCCGTCTGCCTCGAAGGCGCTGTATGGATGGCCCGATTTACGAATGGGGAGCTGGTGGTAGGCGGATTTGAGGTCTACCATTGAGAAGACCCGGTACTGCGCAATCTGGTTAACCATGTCGGATATGCGTGGGAGGGGGTACGCGTCAAACTTCGTGTACCGGTTGATGGTCTGGCTGTAGTCCACGACTATTCGGTGTTTCTCCCCAGTTTTAACCACTACCACTTGTGCTCTCCAGGGGCAGTTGCTGGCCTCGATGATGCCTTTCCGAAGCAGCCGCTGGACTTCGGACCTGATGAAGGTCTTGTCCTGGGTGCTGTACCATCTGCTCCTGGTGGTGACGGGTTTGCAATCTGGAGTTATATTGGCAAAGAGGGAAGGTGGGTCGACCTTTAGGGTCGCGAGGCTGCACACAGCAAGGGGTCGTAAGGGCCCGCCGAATTTCAGAGTTAGGCTCTGGATGTTGCACTGGAAGTCCAGGCCGAGGATTAGTGCAGCGCAGAGGTTAGGGAGGACGTAGAGGCGGAAGCCGCTGAATTCTACGCCGTGGACCGTGAGCGTGACCGTACAGTACCCCCGGATTGCTACGCAATGGGATCCGGAGGCCAGGGAGATTTTTTGGTTGGCGGGGTGTATTGTGAGGGAGCAGTGCCTTACCGTATCTGGGTGTATGAAGCTTTCGGTGCTCCCGGAGTCCAGCAGGCAGGAGGTTACATGTCCGTCGACATTCACGCTGGTGGATGCGTTGGTCAGGTTATGCGGATGAGATGGTCGATTAACATGGAGGCGAGTCTTGGTTGGCCGTCGGGTAATGGGGCGGCTGGTGAGCCCGGGTCCTGGAACGCTGGTGGTGCCCATGTGCTGAGGGGTAGACAAGATGGAGGCGCCCGAAGATCTTGAGGGTTACAAAATGGCAGCGCCCATGGAACGCAAGTTGCGGGGGTAGAACAAGATGGCGGCGTCCATGGACTGCACGTGCAGCGCGGAGGGGAAGATGGCGGCGCCCACTGGCTGCAAGTGGTCTGGGGGGGGATGGCGGCGCCCATTGTCCGTGACCGAGGGGGGTGGGGGCGAAAGCGGCTACTGAGCGGGCCTGGCACACCGCGGCGAAGTGGCCCTTCTTCCCGCATGCTTTACAAAGGGCAGCGCGGGCTGGGCAGCGTTGGCAGGGGTGCTTCAGTTGGCCGCAAAAATCGCATCGGGCCCCCCCCGGGGTTCGCTGGCTGGCGTGCAGCGCAGGCATATTGGGTGGGCAGCGCCCCCATGGGGGTGGCTGTCTGTGGGTTCCACGAAGCGTAGGAGGGGTGGGCCGCGCGGTGGGGGTGTAGGACTGGATGTTGCGCAGGGCGACCGTCATGGAGAGCGCTAGCGTTTAGTCTCTGCGAGGTCGCGCGTAGCCCCTTCCAGGAGTCGCTGGCGTATGGGATCTGACCCAATTCCAGTCACAAAAGCGTCCCGCATAAGGAGGTCTGAGTGTTTTGTGGCCGTAATGGCCTGACAGTCACAGTCCCGGACTAGTGGGATTAGGGCCCGCCAGAAGTCTTCTATGGACTCACCAGGGAGTTGAGAGCGAGTGGCGAGTGCGTGATTGGCGAAGAGCGTGTTCGTTTTCTGTGCGTAGTTGTCCTTGAGTAGAGTCATGGCTTTGGCGTAGTTCGGCACGTCCTGGATTAACGGAAAGACTTTGGAGCTCAACCTGGAATATAAAATCTGAATCTTCTGAGCTTCCGGAACAGGGGTTGGTGCCGCGTTGATGTATGCTTCGAAGCAAGCTAGCCAGTGCTGGCAGTCCTTTCTGGCGTCGCTTGAGTGCAGATCCAGCTGCAGGCGATCCGGTTTGATACGGAGGTCCATCCTTAGAAACTGATAGCATTAAATTGAGGCACGATCAATTGGACAAAGACGATAGTTGAATCCAACTGAGGCTTTATTGCTATCAGATGTGTGGCCTCCCACAGCAGCTGGCGAAATGGCTGCTGGCTGGAGGACACGCATATTTATACCCCGCCTCCTGGGCGGAGCCAGCAGGCAGGGACCACTGGCGAACCTGTAGTACAGGTCCTACCGTACATCACCAAATACAGGTGCAACAGTGGTTTGCCACACAGGGCCTGAGGCCTTGAATCTTTCTCCCACACTCTCACTCTCTCTCCCTCTGTTTCTCACTCTCTTTCTCATTTTTGTTTCTCTGTGGTCTGTGACTGGAGCTGGAAGAAACAGTCTCATCAATGATCACAACACAAGGAGGCTTGTAGTTTTAAATCTGTAGTTAAACATTGAATTTAATGTAAACACCACTAATACAAGCTAGATTAATTAATTAATTAATTAAAAAGTAAAAAGTAAACTTAATTAAAAAGCAAACTTAATTAAATACATAATGTTAATATTTCATATTTTATACATTGCTTAATCATCGATGAATAGAGAAGCAAATTATATCAGTAAACAATTTAAGTTATTCTATGTACAACTACATCTGATGACAAAATTAAAAACTGAATTTGAATGTTCAATAGGGAGGGAGAACAAGCTTCAGGGAGAGAGGTAAATGATGATTAATATGACATCCACACAAGGGAAGGAGCAGATTGGTGGACAGCTAGTGAACATCTTGATTAAGCTGTTAAGATTGTTTCTATTCAGTTCGTTTAATAATATCAGTTGGGGAATATATCTGTTGACACCCTTCTATCTGTGGGATTGGGTGGATACGCAGCAAACAGTCCGTTTATGTGGAGCGTTTTCATTCGGTGTTCCTTTGCTGATTGTGGTGGGTGGGCTCTGAAGCATCGCAGCAGGTCTCCGCATCTTGCTGCCATCACCACCCGTTTATCCGCGCTGCTGGCCTGACGCTCGCTGCTCTCCCTGCTCCGTTATCCTCCCGCTGGTTTAGCGATCGCTGCTCTCGCAGAGCTCTTCTCTGCTTCCTGCTGGCCTCTGCAACATTTCGGGAATAGGGAAAATAGGAACATATAATAATTCGATAAGCTCTGGAAAAGAACTTGAAACAATTTAGAATAAAAACACTTGGGGCCAATTTCAGGGGATTGAGAACAAATCTAGGCCAGATTAATCTGAAGCAATGATTGGTGGGGAAATTGAAACAGAACCGTGGTCCCCTTTAGACATTAAATACTTCAGGTATCGTTGGAGCTTGCTCAAGGTTCGTAGTATTGTAAAACAGTGAATGGGAATTGTGCTGTCTGCTGCTCATAGAAATTGTCATTGTAATCCCCATAATCTTCAAAAGTTCCCCTGTATATGTGGCCAATCTGACCCTGGTGTCTCACAGGGCGAGGGGCAATATGCCCATCCGGAGATGCCGGTAGGTTTGTTCCACGAGAAGCGTGCTGAAAAGGGAGCTAAACGCCATAAAGGAGGCGATTAGGATGGAGCTCCACATGTTGATGAAGGAGATGCTGTCGGAGGCGACAGACAAAATGCAGCATACCATCAAAGGCCTGGGAAAGAAGGTGGAGTCACAGGTGAAAACAATTCTGGAGTTGGAGAGGGCCGCCTCGGTCCAGAGCGACAGGATTGTAGTTCTGGAAACCAAGGTGAGAAAGTTGGTGACGACCCAGGGGAACCTAAGAGGGAAAGTGGAGGACCAGGAAAACAGGTCCAGATGGCAGAACATCAGAATAATGGGTCTGCCAGAGGGGATAGAGGGCAGAGACTCAACGGGCTACATCACCCAAATGCTGGGAAAGCTAGTGGGGAGGGAGGGCTTTCCAAACCCCCCAGAAATGGATAGGGCACACAGGTCGCTTCGACCCAGGCCCAAAGCCGGGGAGAAGCCTAGAGCGATTATTGCAAAGCTGCACTGGTTCCAGGACCGGGAAAAAATCCTAAGGAGGGCCCATCAGACAAAATCGTGCACATGGCAAGGGAAGAATATAAGGGTATATAGGACACTGGGGTGGACCTCGCAAAAAAAAGGGCCGAGGTCAACAGAGCAAAATCAGCACTCTACAAAAGTGGGGTGCGATTTGGGATGTTATTCCCGGCCAGACTCTGGGTAACATTAAAGGGAAAGGAACTGTATTTCAACACCCCAGCGGAGGTGTTAAATCGAACAAATTGGGGGAGGTACAGCCGCAACAACAATGAAAGCCGCAGGGGGTGGGAGGGAAGAATCGAACGAAGAGTGGAGGACAGACCGCAAATAGAGACAATAATATCATGAACTCTACGCATTTGGTTTCTGTTTCACGCGGGATTGTGCTGCCTCATTTTCGGGCTCATCTCTTCTCTCAATGCGATGGGGGCAGTGGAGCAAGGGGAGTGAGAGCGAGAAAAGCAGACAGAAGGGCGAGATAAGAGGTGGAAGGAGGAAGGTAAACCAGGGCCAGAGCTGGGCATGTACTCGGAGGAGAACCACTGTACTAGTGAGGAGGGCCAACACGGAAGGGCAGAAAGAAAGGAGGGCCGCGGCGCGCCTCTCAGGCGCCTGGCACAAAGAGGGGGGGGGGGAAAGAATACAGTCAGGGGACAGAGGGATAGGGACTGGGGAGGGAGAGGGGTCGAGGGGGAGCGCAGAACAAAAAAGAAGCAAAGAGAAGGTTGAGGTCGAGAAACAGAATGGACACAGGCCTCGGCAGCCATGGAGCAGGACGAGGAACCAAGATGGAGCCACAAACAGATACTCGGGAGGGCATCAGGACGAAGGGAGACCCCAGGGAGCAGGGACGCATCCATGTAGCGTACACATAGCTGCAGCCATGTTGGGTGCTTCCTGGACAAAGGGAAACCCAGGAGCGCTGGGGCCTGACCTCTTGGTGAGAACGGCGACCGTGGCCATTTTGGACGGCCCCCTACGAAGGGAAACCCCGGAGTGTAGGGGCACGTCCACCAGGCGAGTATGGGTCACTCCGCAGGACCGGGGGTGTCAGAAACCCCCCACCAGGATTGTTACCTGGAACGCAAGGGGCTCAACGGGCCAGTGAAAAGATCCCGAGTCTTCGCCCACCGAAGGAGTCTAAAAGCAGACATAATCTACTTACAAGAGACGCACCTGAGGGAGAAGGACCAACTGCTGGTAAGGAAGGGCTCGGTGAGTCAGACGTACCATTCATGTTACGGGACGAGGGCTAGGGGAGTAGCAATATTAATTAACAAGAGGACGAGGTTTGCAGAAACCAAGTCAGTTACGGTTCCAGGAGGACGGTCCGTCATGGTCAGCTGTGTCCTGGAAGGGGCACCGGTCGTACTGGTAAATGTACGGTGTACGCTCCCAACTGGGACGACACAGAATTCATAAAGAAGACCATGGCAGAAATCCCCGACATTGACACACACCGACTGATTATGGGGAAGACTGATTTAACTGGGTGCAGGACCCTGGGACCGACCGATCAAACCCCAGGTGTACATTCGTATCGACTTCTGGCCGACAGGGCCTCCTGGCCGACAGGGCCTTCTGCCAAAAAACATCGCCTGCCAAAGGCGATTACGTTAGTAACAACCAAAACGGGAGGTCTCACCCTCCATGTTCTGGGAGGCACTGAAGGCCGTGATTAGAGGAGAGATCATAGCCTGATGCAACCATCAATTCACACGAGACGGAGAGTTGAAGTGAACAGTGGTTTTAATCAGCTAGAACTGTGCCTGCCTGCGACTGAGCAGCACTGAGTGCCGCCTACAGACTGCAGATCTATATACCACCTCCGAGGTGGCGGAGCCAGGGTGGAGCCCACAAGGGCACCAACATAATACAATGTAATGTAATGTAGTACAATGGTGAATGGTCGCAGTAATACATTCACCACATTCACCGCCTGTTAAAAATTGATGTCCAGCGGGGGTGAAGTGGGCTCACAGGTTCAGTCTGTCCGGCACCTTGACCGTTCGCTGCAATCACCTGAACTCTGGTTTTGCTGTGGGCACGGGTGTTGAACTCATCACTGCGGGCACGGGAGTTGAACTCGTCGCTGTGGGCACGGGTGTTGACTCAGGGAGCTTGTCTTCTGGAGCTTCACCCCTGTAGTTCAGCGAAGAGTGGAGGGGGTGTAGGAGGGGGGGTGTAGGCCATGTAGGGGTGAGGGTGGTGTTCGGTGTAGGGTGGGAGGGGGGGGGGGTAGGTGATGGTCGCAGGGGAACCGGCAGATGCCAGGCCCCGGAGGGAGGCTGTATCTTGTCGGCTGTCGTGGTGCGCCACAAAGGCATACTGGGGATTGGCGTGAAGGAGCTGGACCCTCTCGACCAGGGTGTCAGACTTGTGGCCCCTCACGTGTTTTCGGAGGAGGACAGGCCCCAGTGTCGTCAGCCAGGACAGAAGCGAGACCACGGAGGTGGATTTCCTCGGGAAAACAAATAGGCGCTCATGAGGGGTCTAGTTCGTGGCTGTGCAAAGGAGTGACCTAATGGAGTGGAGCGCGTCGGGGAGGACCTCCTGCCAGCGGGAAACTGGGATACCCCGAGGCCGTAGGGCCAGGAGGACGGCCTTCCATACCGTCGCGTTCTCCCTCTCCACCTGCCCATTTCCCCGGGGGTTGTAACTGGTAGTCCTGCTCGAGGCGATGCCCTTACCGAGGAGGTACCGACGCAGTTCGTCGCTCATAAACAAGGAGCCCCGGTCACTGTGGACGTAAGTGGGGAAACCGAACAGGGTGAAGATACTATGCAGGGCCTTAATGACAGTGGCCGCGGTCATGTCGGGGCATGAAGATGGCTTCCTTTGGCTTCAGCGGCCTGTGGGTCGAGTTCCAGTCGGTCAGGTCTGAGGGCTGCTTCCATCGCGATGTTGTAGCTGATTAAATTGATGTTTCCATCAATTCACACGAGACAGAGAGTTGAAGTGAACAGTGGTTTTAATCAGCTAGAACTGTGCCTGCCTGCGACTGCTCTGTATTGAGTGCCGCCTACAGGCTGCAGATCTATATGCAGATCTGGCGGAGCCAGGGGAGGAGCCCACAAAGACACCAACATAATACAATGTAATGTAACGTAATACAATGGTGGTCCATAGGTGGAGCCCACAAGTGTGGTATGCAGCCTTCTATTCATGAGTAACTCTGCTGGTGATCTACAATGTGACAATAGTGACGCTCTGTAACTCAGTCGAGCTAGATATAGAACATTAGAACATTACAGCGCAGTACAGGCCCTTCGGCCCTCGATGTTGCGCCGACTTATGAAAAAAATCTAAAGCCCTTCTAAAGCCCTTCCATTATCATCCATATGTTTATCCAATGACCATTTAAATGCCCTTAATGTTGCCTCCGTATTTTCTGCAATAGCCTACCGTGGGGAACATTATCAAATGCCATGTGGGTCAGATTGGCTGCCAATTGCTTTCTTTAACAATTGCTTAACAATATGTACACCTTTTTCAGCTTTTCCATTGGCTTGAAAGTATAACGGACTCAACGTGACGTGACTGCGAAGTGTTGCCACTCTTTACAGTTAAAACAAGGACCGCTGTCACTCACGACGACTTGTCTGGCAAAAATTGACCTGATAAGCAGTATTACACTGCTTGCCGTTATGCTTGACAGTACAGCCATTTCAGGATAAGTTGAAAAATAGTCTATGATTGTTAAATAATATTTCCCTCGTAGGTGAAAGATCAATAGTTACTTTTTGCCATGATGCCGTAGATAAACATCAGTTCTCTTGTTTGCTTGCAACGATGCGTCTGGCATGTGAAACTACAACTGACCATCCTGTAAATATCCTGATTTATACCTGGCCAGTAAACAGAGTCATGAGCTCTCCGTATACATTTTTCAATCCCAAGATATCCTTTGTGTATCCTCTTTAGTACATCCTAGCGAAAAGATTGAGGTACTGATTGAGTTCAAACAAAGCACCACTCCATTAATGATACTGTGTTCAGATCTTATATTTATTTATCTATTTTATTTGTTCATTAGATATGGGCGTCGCAGGCTGTGACAGCATTTATTGCCCATCCCTAATTATTGCCCTTGAGGGGGCAGTTAAGAGTCAGCCACATTACTGAAGGTCTGGGTGTCTAGAGTCACATGTAGGCCAGACCAGGTAAGGACAACAGATTTCCTTCCCGAAAGGACAATAGTGAACTAGATGGGTTTTTATGACAATCGACCCGGGGATCGCTCATTAGTATGTAGATGGCTGCTACATTATTATGCAGATGGCTGCTTGTATCGATGCTGTCTGGGCTTTTGCAGAGTTTAATACACAGTAACTTGCACCTGCTAGTTTCTGCCTCTGTTGGCTGAATTTCCCTGCAGCCTTTGCTGTTCTCCATTTTACATCGGGAGTTGGCCAATCCAGGTGGCCACAGTCATCATTAGACTTTTAATTCCAGATTTTTATTGAATTCAAATTTCACCATCTTCAGTGGCAGGATTTGTACCTCCGCCCCCAGAGCATTACTCTGGATCTCTGGTTTAGTTGTCCAGTGACAATACCACTCTGCCACCTCCTCCCCTATATTGTAGAACTCCATACATTGACCTCTGGACCAGTGTGAGTTGATGTTTCTCATCACCTCTTGAAGAGTTTGATCCTTCCTGGTTTCTTTTTGGATCTCACGTAGTTTCGTATCTGATAGTGATAAGATTGACGTACAGATTGACATCTTCAACAATTTCACTACTCATACTTTGTATTGGTGCTCATGATAATGCATCTGCTAAGAATTTTTTTTTGCCTGGCGTGTAGATGAGATTGAAGTCATAGCATTGTCACTTCATCATCAACCTCTGAATGAGCAGAGATATCTGGTTGAGATTTTTTTTAATGATGTTAACCAAAGGACGATGATCACGTCGCTGAATTTGCTGAGAATGTTCTCAGAGTCATTGGCGTGTTGATCCAATCCATTGTGGATGCGATATACCAACTGCACTAGACCTGATTCTTCACAGGACTGATCACCCAATAATGAATCCAACCCCTCGGATACAATACAGGATGGGTCAGAATAAACTGTGTTCTTCACCACCACACTCAGGTCACAAGCACCATAACATTTAATGCTTGAACTATTATAATCTCTTTGTGATTTCTTCTAATCAGCTGAATTTTTAGATTTTTTAAATTAGTCACCTGATTAAATTGGCTTTGGCACCAGTGTCAACCTTCAATTTTACCATTCACTTCAAGTGGGAGCAGCCATTTTTCTTCATTAACTGCAATCATTTTAAATGGAGTACCAGTTTGCATTTTTTGAAGCGCTGAAAATTTTTTATAATGTCTCCAAAAAATTCTTCTTCCCTGTTATTACTCCAACAAACAATGATGTTTCATGACTGGAGACTGCGGGCTGGATTCTTCAATTCTGGGGCCATGTCCCCATGCTGGCGTGGGAACGTTGGCGGAAAACAGGTGCAAAACGGCCACTCATTCCTTGTTTTGCTGGGGCTAGCAGAGCGGCAGCGTACAGCACACGGCTCTAGTTGCCGATACCCCCCCGGAGAATTGCCGGGTCCGTGGCCGCGTATGTGCACGGCGGCGGCCTGCAGCAGCCGTGCCGTGCTTCATGGTGGTGGCCGTTCACGGACCCGGCCCGCGAAATAGTCCCCCCTTCGGCCGGCTCGCGCGTCCCAGACAGCCCCACCACAGAGCACCCAGCCCCGAATAATGTCCCCCCCTACCTGTGGATCGGCCCTCCCCCGACTGTATTGGCACTGGACTGAGTCCGCAGCTGCCATGCCGAGTTCCCGACGGAACTCTGCATTCTACAAAGTACTGTACACACCCCTGTCAGCATCAACGGGGCCAAGGCGGAGATGGTTAGCAGTTTCAAATTCCTAGGGGTGCACATCTCCAAAAATCTGTCCTGGTCCACCCACGTCGACGCTAACACCAAGAAAGCACAACAGCGCCTATACTTCCTCAGGAAACTAAGGAAATTCGGCATGTCCACATTGACTCTTACCAACTTTTACAGATGCACCATAGAAAGCATCCTATCAGGCTGCATCACAGCCTGGTATGGCAACTGCTCAGCCCAGGACCGCAAGAAACTTCAGAGAGTCGGGAACACGGCCCAGTCCATCACACGAACCTGCCTCCCATCCATTGACTCCATCTACACCACCCGCTGCCTGGGGAAATCGGGCAGCATAATCAAAGATCCCTCCCATCCGGCTTACTCACTCTTCCAACTTCTCCCATCGGGCAGGAGATACAGAAGTCTGAGAACACGCACGAACAGACTCAAAAACAGCTTCTTCCCCACTGTTACCAGACTCCTAAATGACCCTCTTATGGACTGACTTCATTAACACTACACCCTGTATGCTTCACCCGAGGCCGGTGCTTATGTAGTTACATTGTATATGTTGTGTTGCCCTATTATGTATTCCCTTTTATTCCCTTTTCTTCTCATGTACTTAATGATCTATTGAGCTGCTCGCAGAAAAATACTTTTCACTGTACCCCGGTACACGTGACAATAAACAAATCCAATCCAATGAGACCACACGTGTCCCGCACCAGCGGGAACTCGGCCGGTCGGGGGGCAGAGCATCAGTGGTGGGCCATGGCTGGGTGGCATTGCTGAGACGCTGGCCGACATGGCACAGACAGAGAGAGAGATAGCCCAGTTCTAGATGGAGATGGCGCAGTGACTGGCTGTCATGGCACAGACCCATAAGGTGGTGGCACAATCGCAGAGTGTTGCACCGCAGTCCCAGATGGAGGTGGTCCATACTCTGTGGCTCCATGGGCGCGAGCATGCAGACCCTAGTCGAGACAGCATCGGGCCTCCAGGACTGGAAGTACCAGGTGGCAGGAGAGCCTCAGGAGTTAGCTCCGTTCACACTCCCATCCGATGGAATAGCCTGGGGGCCATCTGGCACCCCAAGGGAAGATGAGGTGGTGGGGCCTGTGCCGATCACTCCTGCATGGCAGGTGCTGGGACTCCACAGCACCTCTGACTATCCCCCTCCTGCCCTCTGGTGGGCAGTGGACAGAACAGGGCGGCACCATGCCACCTGAGACACCGGAGCAGCAACCATCCAGACCCAGACGCCTCAGATGACGGCTGACACAGGGGACACAGGTCACAGGGCGGGAATCACAGCAGGCCACCTCCACTCCCAATGTACCATCTAGATTCCACCCAGACATAGCATTAGGGCCCGTAAGGCCAGAAAATTAGACACCGGTTAAGTTGGCGCAGGTGCAGGGCATGGTGTAGCGATAGGGGCTAGAACACAAATCTGTACATATGTTTTTGCATTAAACACCCATCCACAATGTTAAAACCTGCCTCAGTGCTGTGTCAGAAGGGTGTGTGAGGTCATCTGGTCTGGGATGGCCGTACGTGAGGCGTGAGTTGGGGGCAGCGAGAATGTGCGGATGTTGGGAGTGGGATTGGCCCAGTGACCACAGTTCAGCCAGCGCTCCCCGCTCAATTTTCCCACGGAAGACCAAGAACCTAATTTAAATACATCAATATATCATTAGCAAACCCACCCGCTGCGACATCTACCCCCTTACTGAATACCCATCGGGCTCCCGTGTTACGCCACGCCAGCACGATTTGCAACAGCTGTATAAAAACGACAACCTGATGACCTCACCTCCGAAGAGGATATTGGAGGTAAGTGCTTAGGCTGCCGTCACCCTCCATCGTGCCAATCACATTAGAGGCAATGGAGAGAATGCGGCAGCCTCAGAAAAGTGAAACTCGCATCTGGGGAAGGTGGGGGGGGGGGGGGGGGGTCAGTCTTGGCATTTTGCAGGGTGGGGTCCTTCATGGCTGTGAGCTTTTAGATTTAAAGGGGTCTGAAGGCTGGTTTGGAGGCAACGCCTACTGTTTCCTCCTTGCAGGACTTGTGGCGATATGCCCACTGAGGGATTGCCCTTCTTGAGTGGTAGCTGGAAAGTGGGTGGGCAGAGGTGAATCCAGAGGGTTAGCAGAGGGGACAACTCTGGGGTCTCTGAGTGGGATCCTGCGAGATGCTAGGCTGCATGGACAGAGTGGGACTCTCCCAAGTGGTGGTTCCAAGTCTCATGAGGGCAGAAGACCCTCACATTGGGAGGGGGGGGGGAGGAGGATGGGTGCAGTCAGAATGAACCCCCACACCCAGGCTGAACTCAGGCATGAGGGCATGAGAAGTTCAATGCCACTGGTTATGGAGGCCAGGTTGTCAGGGGTTAGTGTTTTGGAAGCTGGCTGCTCAATTTGGAAGATACATATAAGCCGCAGGCCATGAGAGCACCATGAAGTTGACTGTAAATTGCAGTCTTCACATGCGCCAGGTGTGTTTCACCTGCAACAAGGGGAAACCAATTGTTTAATTAGCTCTATGATCCTGCCTTGACATGTCAATTGTGCCAATTTAGTCAGCATTGGAATGCATGCATGTGCCACTGATCAACTCAATCAAAATAGTTCGAAGCCTAGCCCTCCTTGTTTTAGCGCAGAGTATTTCTATAGTGTAGGGGTTCTCACGTTCTCCTAACATGTGAAAGGTCCCTGGTTTGAGACCAGCAGAAACAGTGGCAAATTCATTTTCATTAAAATAATTGGAAGCTTAGCCCTCAAGCATTAAACTCCAAGGCTAATACTCATATCTCTATAACAGAGAGGCAACACAGATGTGGCCCCCAATGCAAGGCACTTCAGACAAGGCACTCATCAGCCACCCTGTTCAGGAGATGACGGGTGGCAGCATTCCGTTCCCCTGAGGTTAGAATGCAGGTCCATTGAATACTCTCAATTGTCCTCACTCCTCACCCTTGGGGGGGGGGGAGGGGGGGGGGGAGACATTTGGGAGGTTCCGAAGGGTCATGGGATGACATTTGTGTACCATAAGGGATTCCACTCCCTGAATCTCCAGATCATCTGTGACTACGTGATGCACATTATGCAGGTGTGTGTCCATTTCCCAGGAAGTGTCGATGATACTTACATTTGGGGATCTCGCAGATCCCAGCCAATTTTGAGGGAGAGCAGTGACTGGAGGGATGGTCCTCTGGGGACAAAGGGCACCCCTCAGGAGGTGGCTGGTGATGCCAGTGTCGAGTCCACAAAGACCCGCAGAGACTTGCTACAATGAGGCTCATGGGTGAGTGGGAGGTGAGGGGGAAGGGCGGCATGATAAGTGTTGGGACTCTGTGAGGTGACTGGGAGAGACGGTGCCCAGCCTGGATCTTCGAGGCGAGGAGAATCGATCCTGGGCACTGGTGAGATCCAGTGTAGACATATTCAAGTGAGGCTAAGTACTCACTTAGTCCCGCCCATTGTGAGTAGGATTCAGATTGCGACGGCTGGCGAGGGAACATTAGGACTGACACTAAGAGTTTCTATAGATATGTGAAGAGAAAGAGATTGGAAAAGGGAAATGTAGGCCCCCTATAGACAGAAACAGGGGGATGCATAATAAGGGACAAAGAAATGGCTGAGCAATTGAATACATACTTTGGTTCTGTCTTCACAAATGAAGACACAAATCAGATCCTAGAAATGTTGGAGAATGAAAGGTTTAGAGAGGGAAGAACTGAGGGAGATCAACATTCATAGAGAAATGGTGCTGGGAAACCTGATGGGATTGAAGGCGGATAAATCCCCAAGGCCTGAGAATCTGCATTCCAGAGTGCTTAAGGAGGTGGAGTGGATGCACTGGTGGTCAACTTCCGGGATTCTATAGACGCTGGAACTGTCCCTGCAGATTGGAGGGTAGCTCCCCTCACTCCGATATTCAAAAAGGGAGGTAGAGAGAAAGCCGGGATTTATAGACCAGTAAGCCTAACATCGGTAGTGGGGAAAATGCTCGAATCCATTATCAAGGACTTTATAGCAGAACATTTAGAAAGCAGTGGCAGGATCAGTCAGAATCAGCATGGGTTTATGAAGGGAAAATCATGCTTGACAAATCTGTTGAAATTCTTTGAAGAGGTCACCAGTACAGTCGACAAGGGGGAGCCAGTCAATGTGGTATAGTCGCATATCCCAAGTTGGACTATCAGAAGGTGTTTGACAAAGTCCTGCATAAGAGATTATTGTGAAAAATTAAAGCACATGGGATTGGGGGAAATGTATTGAGGTGGAAGTAAACTGGTTGGCAGAGAGGAAACAAAGAGTAGGGATTAATGGGTCCTTTTCTAATTGGCAGGCAGTAACTAGTGGGGTACCACAGGGATCGGTGCTGGGACCCCAGCTATTCCCAATATATATTAATGATTTGGATGAGGGAACAAAATGTAACATCTCAAAGTTTGCATATGATGCCAAGTTAGGTGGGGGGGGTGAGTTGTGACCAGGATGCAGGGATCCTACAGCAAGATCTAGATAGGTTGGGCGAGTGGGCAAACCAATGCCAGATGCAGTATAATTTGGATAAGTGTGAGGTTATTCACTTTGGAAACAAAAACAGGATGGCAGATTACAACCCGAATGGTTGTAAATTGGGAGAGGGGAGTGTGCAGCGGGACCTGGGTGCCCTTGTGCACCATTCGCTGAAGGTAAGCATGCAGGTGCAGCAGGCAGTAAAGAAGGCTAATTGTCTGTTGGTCTTCATTGCAAGAGGTTTCGAGTATAGAAGCAGGGATGGGTTGCTGCAATTGTACAGGGCCTTGGTGAGGCCACACTTGGAGTATTGTATGCAGTTTTGGTCTCCTTCCCTGAGGAAGGATGTTCTTGCTCTTGAGGGAGTGCAGCGAAGATTTACCAGACTGATTCCAGGGATGGCGGGACTGTCATATGAGGAGACATTGACTAGGTTGGGATTGTTCTCGCTGGTGTTCAGAAGAATGAGGGGGATCTCAGAGAAACTTATAAAATTCTAACAGGATAGAAGCAGGGAAGATGTTACCAATGATGGGTGTGTCCAGAACCAGGGGTCACAGTCTGAGGATTCAGGGTAAACCATTTCGGACAGAAATAAGGAGACATTTATTCACACAAAGAGTGGAGAGCCTGTGGAATTCATTACCACAGGAAGTAGTTGATGCTAAAACTTTGAATATATTCGCAAGGGTGGCGCAGTTGTTAGCACTGCTGTCTCATGGCGCCGAGGTCCCAGATTCGATCCCGGCTCTGGGTCACTGTCCGTGTGGAGTTTGCACATTCTCCCCGTGTTTGCGTGGGTTTCGCTCCCATAACCCAAAGATGTGCAGGCTAGGTGGATTGGCCATGTTAAATTGCCCCTTAATTGGAAAATTAAAAAATGAATTGGGTACTCTAAAGTTTTTAAAAAACTTTGAATATATTCAAGAGGCGGCTGGAAAGAGCACTTTGGGAGAATGGGATCAAGGGCTATGGGGAGAAAGTAGGATTAGGCTATTGAGTTGGATGATCAGCCATGATCGTGATGAATGGCGGAGCAGGCGCGAACAGCCAAAAGGCCTCCTCCTGCTCCTATCTTCTATGTATCTATGTATCCCGTTAGATTTCGTGAGATGTAACAAGCTGGTTAAAGAGGGCTCTCACAAGATTTACTGGCCATGCCGCATCCCAAGTTGGGCGCAGTGTCACCATTAGATTGCGCCCAATGTTTTTGCGGGGCGAGCAAATCAGAGGCAAGCCACCATGAGCGCAGGTGAGGGGTTAACCTTGATCTTGGTGGAAAAGGAAGATCTCACTGGTGGGAGGGGCTGGAAAATCCCACTCATAGACTAATGGAAAAATTAAATTAAGAGGACCACTAAAGCTTTAAAAAGGAGTACAGGGACTACATGTGAATTTTGCAACCGTGAGTTTCTCTTTGATCTCCCCAGACCATGTAACTGCTGTTGTCGAGGTGGGTGGGTGACTCATGACGTATGTGTTGGTGGCTCAGTGCTTGCCTAAATGCATTCTAAATATATTTCAAAATATCTTTCGTGGGCAGACTAAAAGTTTCTGTGAAGATTAAATGTGGCCTTTTCCAACCACACTTTCCTCCCAATCATCACTGTAGCTTTGTAGTTCCACATCAAGGAGGTTCAACCAGTTGAGGTTCCTTAACACCCCACACTAATTCTCACACAAGTGACGGGAGGGGCAATTCTCTGGAAAGGTTTCTAAGTGTGGTAGTGAGCAGGTACTGCCACGGGCTTCGCGGCGTTCGACCCAGCAACATGGGCAACATTATTCAATGTTAATTGGTCCACTTCACGAGGCCCCACGGGCTTCTCACATGAGTGAAAGGTTGCCAGACGATTCATCTGGACAGCGCTCGCCAGCCCCCCACGACCAAGGTTAAGTAACACTTAGGCAGCACTTGCTCAGCCTACCTCCCTCAGCTCACGACAATGGTGCAGAGGAGACCATAAGACCAAAAGACATAGGAGCAGAATTAGGCTACTCGGCCCATCGTGTCTGCTCCGCCATTCAATCATGGCTGATATTTTTCTCATCCCCATTCTCCTGCCTTCCCCCCATAACCCCTGATCCGCTTGTTAATCAAATACCTATCTTCCTCTGTCCTAAAGACACTCAGTGATTTGGCCTCCACAGCCTTCTGCGGCAAAGTGTTCCATAGATTCACCACTCTCTGGCTGAAGAAATTCCTCCTCATCTCTGTTTTAAAGGATCGTCCCTTTAGTCTGAGACTATGTCCTCTGGTTCTAGTATTTCCTACTGGTGGAAACACCCTCTCCACGTCCACTCTATCCAGGCCTCGTAGTATCCTGTAGGTTTCAATATGATCCCCCCGTCCAAGATTCGGGGATGCGGACATGGGAAGGCTCCTAATTGCAGTGGAGGCCAGGAGAGATGTCCTGTTCCCCCGAAGGTCCAGCAGTCACAGGTCCAGCAGTCACAGGCAGCCAGGAGTGTGACCAGGAGGACTGGCCTCCAGTGCCGGAAAAAGGTCAACGACCTGCATCGGGCAGCACGAGTGAGTAGACAACAATGGCAACCCCCCCCCCCCCCCCCCGAGACGTTTCTGCCCCCACAGTGCATGGGTACTGCCAGGGTGTCAGGTTGGCACTGCCAAGGTGACAAGCTGGCATTTTGTGCACACGTGCAATAGGGCCAGGGCTGCCCAGTGTGGATGTTGGAGGGGGTGGGCTGCGACCCTCCCATATTGCATTTGGGCTGGGGGGGAGGTCAAGGATTGTTTTAGAGGCCTTGGAGATTGGAGATTGAAAAATGGGGTCCCAATCTCTTGCTACAATGGGGAGTTCTGGCGAGCAGAGCTCCCTATTTTAAAAATGGGGCTGTGTGGCCTCGGCCGCGTGTTCCCCATTCAGGATCCTTATTCAACGCAAGTTAAATAGTCATGTGTTTCTTGGCACTGCCAGTGCCAGAAAACACGTGGCTAAACGCGCTTACTAGGGGTCTTGCAAACGGTGTTTACTGTACATGCGTTCCGGACCGCATTGTCGCCGCTGTCGCGGTGACCGTGAATTGCGATTTGGCGTCAAATTGGCGCTCGCCGGGTTTCTAGCATCAGAAACTATTCTCCATCCAATTGCATTTCCCGATTTCAGCATCAACCAATGGAGAATTCTGCCCATAAATTTTCACATCCACCTTAGAAAATAGAGAGGACCTTAATGCTCCGTTTCGTCTGCAGAATGGTATCACTGACAGTTCAGCACTGTCAGTGCTGTACTCAGTAATGTACAGAGAGGCAAGTCTAGATTATTTACATTAGTGTCTTGTGGTAGTATGCATTAGGGGTCATGTGGGACTGTGAAGCCGTGATGTCATTGGCTGACAGATCCCGGGTCCTGGTTGGCTGTTGACCTCTAGCTCCGCCCTGAAGGCGGAGTATAAGAACCAGGAGTTCTCCCCCGCAGGCCAGTCTGTTACTGAACTGCGGGGAACAAGTCACGCTTAATAAAGCCTCATCGACTTCATCTCTATTCGTCTCTCGTGAGTCTTTGTGCGCTACATGTCTGTAGAGGGGTATGAAACCAAATGTTCTGATTCAGAATGCTTAACTGGGAAAGATTAGTTAGCGAATGAAAGAAAACATCATTGCGGTTAGTAAAATTTTCACTCTGCTGGAAAATAATAACAATAATAATAATATTAATAATAGCAGCTTTTGGAACCAGTGTGATAATTTCAAGCCGGGAGAGAGATTAAGGCTCAATTGAATCACCCACTGGTTCAATCACAAACTAATTTTGGTGTTGTCCAAGACAACTACACCTCCTATCTTGTAATTGTTTATTATCTAAGACACTGCTTTGAAAAATATAACTGAGTACATAGCCAAATAATAATTTCTCGCATAACTGTAGCACATTTCCTGCTGCATTTAAGCAGTTTCTATATTTTATTCGTGTCGCCAGCTTAATAACATCTGCTTAGAAATATGTGCAGCTGCAAATAATATTTTTGAGCCCCCAGTGCAGCGGGAAATGGTAAAATCTAAGAATTCCTGAAGCCCTGCCCATAAAATAACATCATATTAATTGGAGTAGGCCATTGATAGATCTGTATTTTGTTAATACAGTGTCGCCGCACTGAAATATCAATCATACAGAATTCGAGACTGAGCTTCTTGGGTGAAGTCAAGAGTATCTTTATTTATGTCAGTTTCAAAGTCTATTGATCAAGTCAAATTTCATACGAATACAGAATTTAAAAGTTGTTTGTTCAACGCAAATACAGATGATTGAGTCGAATCTGAAATACAGTTCAAGTTGCAAAATGCACGAAACAAAACTGGAACAAAAGTGAATAGCTGTTTGCGAAGCAGGTTTCGTAGGTTAGGTTAAGATGAATTTCAAGAGAGCGCAAAAGGTTTCTTCTCGTCTCTTAAATAAATCATAATCTTTTAGACTCCATCCCCTTTCTGACTCTGATTGGGTTAAAACAATTATTATTCATATAATTGATCAAAAATGTCTGTCCATCAAGTTTAAGAGGTGATTTCTCTATGTTTCTATAATGTGGTGTGATCGGGCCACTTCCTTTCCCACCATATTCTTAAGAACTGGGATGGTTGCCCAGTAATGATAACAATGTACGTGAATAGTCAGTCTGAATACTGACTACCTTTATCAGATCTTTCTCATGCTCTCAGCATCTCAGCATTTTCTGCTGTCCTGGCTTTCTATATGCACTAAATCATTTCTTCCTGTTATAACCTGCCTGCTTACCATTGGCTGGGGACTAATGACAATCCCACAACCCTGTGGGAGTATGAGCTTCCCCAATGAGGGGGGCGGAGAAATCATTCGCAGATTCCCTGTATAAATAAAGCTGGTCAGTTTGGAACCAGCCAGGAAGGAGTAAGCAGCAAGCGAAGTTGCTGCTGCTGTTGTATATATATATATATATATATATATATATATGTTATTGTAAATAAATGTTATTTCTTTGTATCCTTAAAACTCGTGCTGGATTCTTCGTGGCCCTCACAAAACTGGCGACGAGGGTTAAAGTGAATAGCTGTCTACACTGCTGAAGCCACCTCCCTGGATTTTTGTTGGATACAGGTTGGAAGTTGTTTTCTATTATACCATGCCTCTGTACGGACGTTTGGATGTTTTTGATGCTGCGCTGAAAAGCTGGAACCAGTACGCACAACGGATGCGTTACTATTTCCGGCAAACAACATCACCGAAAACGAGCGCCAGGTGATCATATTGCTCACCGCCTGCGGCCCGCATTCGTTTGGGGTGATTAGGAGCCTTACGTACCCAGCTGCGCCGGACACCAAAACGTTTGATGAACTTGTAAACTTAGTGGGGCAACATTTTAACCCAACACCATCCATGATAGTCCAACGTTACTGGTTTAATACCGCTGACAGGACCCCAGGAGAATCCCTTGCTTTCTATCCAGGCTATGCAGGATTGAGGAGTACTGTGACTATGGTGAGACCTTGTCAGAAATGTTACGCGACCGTTTGGTTTGCGGTATTAACAATGCGGCCACCCAGAGAAAGTTGTTAGCTGAGCCAACGTTGACTTTTCGACAGGCCTTTCAAATAGTATTGTCCCAAGAGAGCGCAGAATGAGGAGTGCAGGAGCTACAGGGAATGGAGGTGCATACCTTGGGGCGCAACCCCTTCCGTCCAAAAACTTCCCCCCGCACTCCTGTTGTACCTTGGGCAAGGCGACATCCGGATCGACGCCAGTGGCCGTCGGACATTCCTCCCCGAAGGGAGCCTTCTCCAGAACCAATGGATGAGGAGCCATGTCCGTGTCAGACTTGTAGGCGCCGACCCCGTCACGGACGCTGGTCCTGGGGGCACCAGAGGCGCCATCGTTCCGACCGAAACTGGGACAAGCCCAGGGGCCATACCTTCCATGTGGACAAACCTGCGGCGACTACTCCTGAGGACGTGGAGACTGAGGATGACTGCCTGCAGCTGCATTGTGTGGCAGCTCTCCATGTGGCCCCCATTAAGCTGACAGTACGGGTCAATGGTCACCCGCTTGAGATGGAGTTGGACACTGGCGCATCGGTCTCCGTGATCGCCCAGAGGATATAAGCAGGGTATACAGACCCTTACATTAACCGACACACAGGCCAGATTGGCCACCTACACGGGGGAACCATTGGACATTGCAGGAAGTACAATGACCCCTGTTGTTTATGGAAGCCAGGAGGGGGGTTTCCCTCTTATCGTGGTGCGCGGACATGGGCCCAGCCTTTTGGGTCGGGACTGGTTGTGCCATTTGCGGTTGCGGTGGCAGCACATCCTCCAAACAGTTTCTGGAGGGTTGACTGAGGTGCTAGGACGATACCCAGATGTATTCCAGCCCGGTTTGGGGAAAATAAAAGGGGCCGTAGCTCGTATCCAAGTTGAACCAGGAGCCACGGCGCGCTATTTCCAGGTGCGCCCGGTGCCTTACGCCTTGCTCGAGAAGGTAGAAGGGGAGCTCACCCGTTTGGAGACTTTGGGTATTATCAGGCCCGTCCGTTTCGCTGACTGGGCAGCACCAGTTGTACCTGTAATGAAGCCAGATGCCACAGTTCGCTTGTGCGGCGACTATAAACTTACAGTGAATACGGCTTCCCGACTCGACCGATACCCAATGCCTCGCATAGAGGATCTCTACGCGAAGCTTGCCGGCGGACTCTCATTCACAAAGTTAGATATGAGTCACGCCTACCTATAGTTGGAGCTGGACCCTGCTTCCCAACCATATGTAACGATTAAGACACACCGGAGCCTGTATGAAGATACACGTTTGCCCTTTGGAGTATCCTCTATCTGCGTTATTTTTCAACACATTATGGAGGGCATTTTGAGAGGTTTACCGCGTGTCGCTGTCTACTTTGATGATGTTTTGATCACAGGGACGTCGGAGCAGGAACATTTGGAAAATCTGGAGGCTGTCCTTAGATGCTTTTCGGAGGCTGGAGTCTGTTTACGTTGCACAAAGTGCGTCTTTCAGGCGAAGGAAGTAGTCCTCCTGGGTTATCGGGTGGACCATGAAGGTTTGCACCCCGCCGCAGAGAAGGTGCGCGCTATTCAACAGGCCCCCGCCCCGACTGACACTTCGCATCTTTGTTCTTTTCTCGGTCTCGTAAACTATTACTGGAAGTTCCTGCCCAATCTGGCTACTACGCTGGCCCCGTTGCACCTTCTGCTAAAGAAAAATCACACCTGGGTTTGGGGTCAGCCGCAAGAAACCGCTTTCCGGCGGGTAAAACAACAATTGTCGTCGTCTGGGTTACTAACCCACTATGATCCTGGAAAGCCTTTGCTCGTCACATGTGATGCATCCCCGTATGGTATTGGGGCCGTCCTGTCCCACAAGATGGAGAACGGGGCCGAGCGGCCGAAGCTTTCGCCTCCTGGACATTGACAGCAGCGGAAAAAAAGTATGTGCAGATCGAGAAGGAGGGCCTGGCAGTGGTCTTTGCGGTGAAACGTTTCCACCAGTACGTGTATGGCCGCCACTTCACTATTGTGACTGATCATAAGCCTCTGCTGGGACTTTTCAGAGAGGATAGGCCGATACCGCCCATTGCTTCTGCACGGATCCAGCGCTGGGCTTTGTTGCTTGCTGCATACGAGTATTCTCTGGAACACAAACCAGGTACGCAGATAGCAAATGCCGACGCACTAAGCCGATTGCCTTTATCGACCGGCCCCATGTCGATCCCCACGACCGGTGAGGTGGTTGCAACCCTACATTTTATGGACACCTTGCCTGTCACTGCATCGCAGATCCGTGAGTGGACCCAGACGGAGCCAGTCCTGTCAAAGGTTCGGCACATAGTCCTGTATGGTGGGCAGCATTGACTGCCCCCAGGCGAGTTGTGGGCATTTTCCTCCCAGCTGTCAGAATTCAGCGTGGTAGACAGCAACCTCTTGTGGGGGATGCGTGTGATTGTCCCGGAAAAAGGACAGGAGCTGATACTAAGAGACTTGCACAATGGGCATCCAGGTGTGACCAAAATCAAAATGTTGGCCCAGAGTTATGTCTGGTGACCAGGCCTCGACACCGACATTGAAAAATTGTCCAAAACTGCTCCATTTACCAGGAGCATCAGAAGCCTCCGCCGGCCGCGCTCCCACATCAATGGGAATGGCCAGGGCGGCCTTGGGCGCGCTTGCATGCGGATTTCGCCGGCCCTTTTCAAGGATCCATGTTCCTTCTATTAATTGACGGCCAGTCTAAATGGCTAGAGGTGCATAAGATGCTAGGCACAACGTCCTGCGCAACAATTGAGAAGGTGCGTTTGTCTTGTAGAACGCATGGCCTCCCCGAGGTGCTGGTCACGGATAACGGCACTCCATTCACAAGTGAGGAGTTTGCGAGGTTCATGAAGATGAACGGCATACACCATATCTGCACTGCCCCTTACCACCCGGCTTCAAATGGGTTGGCGGAGCGCGCAGTGCAGACATTCAAACGAGGCCTAAAGAAACAGTCTTCCGGGTCAATGGACACAAGACTGGCTCGCTTTTTGTTTTTGTATAGGACCACCCCCCATGCGGTGATTGGGGTAGCTCCCGCAGAACTCCTAATGATCCGGAGACTTCGCACCCGCCTTAGCATGGTTTTCCCGGACTTTGCCGCAAAAGTACGCCACACACAGGAACAGCAGGGATATGGTTTTTCTCGGCATCGGCCGATTCGGAAGTTTGCGCCCAGTGACCCAGTGTTCGTTCGGAATTTTGCTGGTGGTGCCCAGTGGGTCCCTGGAGTAATCGGTCGCCAAACAGGCCCTATATCTTACCAGGTGCAAGCCCAGCGTCGTCTTCAGCGCAAACATGTAGACCACGTTCGGTCCAGAAGACTATCCCTTCCAAAGATTCCCTGCCCCCGGAGCTCATTTCTACAGCCACAGAGACCAGAGACAATGGAAAGTAGTCCTCACAATCTTCCTCTGGTGCCTCACTCAAAGCCTCCGCATGTTGTTACAGAACCGCGTGGAGATAGAGACGCCGAGATGACGGAGGCAGCAGACTCTGACTCCGAGATGGAGACACAAGACGCATCAGAGGGGGAATCCTCGGGCCCATGGACCGTGGATGTACAACCATTATGCCGTTCATCACGGAAGCGCCGGTCTCCATCTCGTTACACGCCGCCTGATCCAGCGCCTCGTGCAAATGGTGTCCGGCCTGCGGCAAAACGAGTCCGACGCCCTCCTTCGCCAGGGTCTTCGGTGGATTCCTTGGACTTTGGGGGGGAGGGATGTTATAACTTGCTGCTTACCATTGGCTGGGGACTAATGCCAATCCCACAATCCTGTGGGAGTATGAGCTTCCCCAATGAGGAGGGCGGAGAAATCATTAGCAGATTCCCTGTATAAATAAAGCTGGCCAGTTTGGAACCAGCCAGAAAGGAGTAAGCAGCAAGCGTGGTTGCTGCTGCTGTTGTGTATATATATGTTATTGTAAAGAAATGTTATTTCTTTGTATCCTTAAAACTCGTGCTGGATTCTTCGTGGCCCTCACAAAACTTCCCTTAACCCTTTATTAACTATAATAAAGTAGGTTTCTACCAGCCATTCAGCCCTTTGAGCCTGTCCATTAATAAATTGGATCTAGGTCAAACTAGACTTCAGGTCCATTTACCTGACTTTATTTATTTACTTTAATATCCTTTCCTAAAAGAGGAATATGTTGATCTCAGTCTTGAAAATTTCAATTGGGACAACATTTCTTTTTCGGAAGACTACTCCAGATTTCCATGACCTTTTATGTGAAAAGGTATTCCTCATTTAACTCCTAAGTGGCCTCCGTCCCTTTATTTTAAATCACTGCACCAGATGACACTCTTACTCTGTATCTATTATGGTGTCACCAGGGGCTGTGTGCTGAAAGGATGGTACTTTCCTCATACGATTCTCTAATTTCTTGACAGAGTTTCCCTCTGCCAAGATGGCCACAAGAAGTCAACCCAGAAGTCACATGGCAGACTGATGGAAAAGTCCTATCAGGAATCAGTGCAACAAATCCGCCATGTAGCCTTGCTAGAAGATGTAAGCAGTGCCCTAAGCCCTAACTGGGGAGACATCAACTCGGTGAATGCAAGGAAGGTGCTTTGGTGAGTGAAGTATTTTCTGTGTGTTTTGTTGCTGACCTCAGACTCAATGAAAACCCTGATTTAGATTGCATTTCTGCCTGTGTGAATGTGGTAGTCACCACTGTTGTATATATCACATACGAGATGTAATACGGTAAGGCTCCTGTACTACAGATACGAGGGTAGAACCCTGCCTGCTGGCTCCGCCCAGTACGCGGAGTATAAATGTGTGTGCTCACCATTTCGCAGCAGCTGCAGAAGGCTACCTTTACTTCCTCGGGAAACTAAGGAAATTCGGCATGTCCATGTCCACATTAACCCTTACCAACTTTTACAGATGCACCATAGAAAGCATCCTATCGGGCAGCATCACAGCCTGGTATGGCAACTGCTCGGCCCAGGACCGCAAGAAACTTCAGAGAGTCGTGAACACCGCCCAGTCCATCACACGAACCTGCCTCCCATCCATTGACTCCATCTACACTTCCCGCTGCCTGGGGAAAGCGGGCAGCATAATCAAAGATCCCTCCCACCCGGCTTACTCATTCTTCCAACTTCTTCCATCAGACAGGAGATACAGAAGTCTGAGAACACGCACGAACAGACTCAAAAACAGCTTCTTCCCCACTGTCACCAGACTCCAAATGACCCTCTTATGGACTGACCTCATTAACACTGTGGTGTTGGGTGCTCTGAGGTACAGACAAACCAACACGGTTGCAATTGATACAACGCAGTTTTATTCCAACTAGTTATTTACACATCTGACTTGGTACTCAGCGCGTGGTGAGTGTCTGAGTGTCTTGTTAATGAGGTCCTGGCCTTGTCCTGTCTCCAGATGGACTGACCAGGAGCTGTCGTGTTTCTTGTCTTATACTGTGTCTGCTCTTGTCTGTGATTGGCTGTCGTGTTATGTGTGCTAATTGGTCTGTTGGTCTGTCTATCATGATGTGTGTGTTGTGATGTGTGTTTGAATATCATGACAAACACGACACCCTGTATGCTTCATCCGATGCCAGTGCTTATGTAGTTACATTGTATATGTTGTGTTGCCCTATTATGTATTTTCTTTTATTACCTTTTCTTATCATGTACTTAACGATCTGTTGAGCTGCTCGCAGAAAAATACTTTTCACTGTACCTCGGTACACGTGACAATAAACAAATCCAGTCCAATCTCTGTGTTGGGTGCTCTGGATCCATGGAACACATACAGGCCACCAACACTTAAAATAGTACAACACTATTTTATTAAGCTAGAAACTGTTGAACATACTTTCACTGTGGGTTAACACGATGTTAGATTAAACTAAAGACCTATGCCTGTCCTTTTTTTTTAAAAAAATAATAATTTTGATTAACGTTTTCACAAAATATCAACAACAAGATGTAAAAGGAACCAATAGAATTAAATACCAAACAAAACAAAATAACCCAGTGCCCCCCTCCCCCAATACATAAATAATAAATTAACACCCGCCGAAACACAGAGCAAACATAGCAAATATATACACCCCCTCAGATCCCCTAGTATAGACAAACAAAAATAAAATAGAACCCCCCCCCCCCGGGTTGCTGCTGCTGCTGACCAATGTCTAACGTTCTGCCAGGAAGTCTAAGAACGGTTGCCACCGCCTGAAAAACCCTTGCACCGATCCCCTTAAGGCAAATTTCACCCTCTCCAATTTAATAAACCCCGCCATATCGCTGATCCAGGATTCCACGCTTGGCGGGCCTCGCATCTTTCCACTAAAGAAAAATCCTTCGCCAGGCTACCAGGGACGCAAAGGCCAGGATTCCGGCCTCTTTCGCCTCCTGCACTCCCGGCTCCTCTGCAACCCCAAATATTGCGAGCCCCCAGCCCGGTTTGACCCTGGATCCTACCACCCTCGACACCGTCCTCGCTACGCCCTTCCAAAATTCCAATAGCGCTGGGCACGCCCAGAACATGTGGGTGTGATTTGCTGGGCTCCCTGTCCTCACCCCCAAAAAACTGTCTCATCCTTGTCCCGGTCATGTGTGCCCTGTGCAGCATCTTAAACTGTATGAGGCCGAGCCTCGCGCACGAAGAGGAAGAGTACACCCTCCCTAGGGCATCTGCCCATGTCCCCTCCTCGATCTCCTCCCCCTACTCCTCCTCCCACTTACCTTTCAGCTCATCCACCGAGGCAGCCTCCTCCTCCTGCATCACCTGGCACATTGCCGAGATCTTCCCCTCTCCAACCCACACCCCCGAGAGCACCCTGTCCTGTACTGTGCATGGCAGGAGCAGTGGGAATTCCATGACAAACGCCCTTACCTGTAGATACCTAAAGATTTTTCCCGGGGAGAGCCCGTACTTCTCCTCCAGCTCCCCGAGGCTCGCGAACTCCCCATCCACAAACAGGTCCCCCAACCTTCTAATCCCTGTCCTGTGCTACCCCGAAAACCCTCCATCTATTCTCCCTGGGACAAACCGGTGGTTCCCCATTATCCACACCGGGGGCCCCACTTCCCCTCTGTGCCGCCTCCATTGCCCTCAAATTTTGAGGGTAGCCACCACCACCGGACTCGTGGTATACCTCATTGGAGGGAGCGGCAGGGGTGCCGTTGCCAGCGCCTCCAGACTCGTACCCTCACAAGACGCCATCTCCAGCCTCTTGCATGCTGCCCCCTCCCCTCCATCACCCACTTGCACACCATCGTCGCATTCGCAGCCCAGTAGTACCAACAGAGGTTGGGCAGCGCCAGCCCCCCCCCCATCCCTACTCCGCTCCAGGAATACCCTTCTCACCCTCGGAATCCCTCGCGCCCACACAAACCCCGTTATGCTGCTGTTGACCCGCCTAAAGAAGGCCTTCGGGATAAGAATGGGGAGGCACTGGAACAGGAACAAAAACCTTGGGAGCACCGTCATCTTGACTGACTGCACCCGCCAAGGACAGGGGCAACACATCCCACCTCTTAAACTCCTCCTCCAATTGCTCCACCAGCCTCATGAAATTAAGTCTATGCAGGGCCCCGCCCGCTCCTGGCCACCTGGACCCCCAAATACCTGAAGTTCCTCTCCGCCCTTTTGAGTGGGAGCTCGCCATCCCCCTCTCCTGGTCCCCTGGGTGAACCACAACAACTCGCTCTTCCCCATGTTGAGCTTGTACCCTGAGAAATCCCATAACTCCCTGGGGATCCTCATTACCCCCGGCATTCCCCCCACCGGTCCGCCACATATAGCAGCAAGTCGTCCGCATAGAGCGACACCCTATGCTCCTCCCCACCCCGCACCAACCCCCTCGAGTTCTTCGACTCCCTCAGTGCCATAGCCAGGGGTTCAATCGCTAGTGCGAAGAGCAGGGGGGACAGGGGACACCCCTGCCTCACCCCTCGTGCAACCAAAAGTACTCAGACCTCCTCTTGTTCATGGCCACACTCGCCATTGGGACCTCGTACAACAGCCTAACCCACCTGACGAACCCCTCCCCAAACCCGAACCTCTTCAGCACCTCCCACAAGTACCCCCACTCTACACTATCGAAGGCCTTCTCAGCGTCCATCGCCGCCACTATCTCCAGGTTATCAGCCGGATCAGGGGGCTACCCCCCCCCCCCACCCCCCACGCCGATGACCCATAACCCCTCCTCGGCCAGCCACTCGGCCGTGCCTCACGCCCAGCCCGTTCCCCACGGCAGCAGACCCCCCCCAGCTCCCTCTACTTGCTTCAGCTCCCCCTTGACCATACCAGCAGCAACCCGGTTCCCCCCCCCCCAACCTCCCCCCCCCCTCCCCCCACCCCCAGCTAGGACCCCTCCGAGCAGCATTGCTCCCCCCATTGCACTCCCGCAAGTCAGCTGATTCCTGCTGACCCCGGCCACTCCCGCCTCTCCTTCGACTCCTCCCATAGTGGAACTTCCCCTCCCCTTCCATTACCCATCTGCAGGCTCTCCGCCTCCCCCTTCCATCCCAAGCCTGGGAAAAAACCCGCGCTTCCCCGCCCCAGCCCCACCTCCTCCAGCGCGGGAAAAGCCCGCGCTTTCCACCTGCCTGGCCCCGCCTCCTCTGGCGCAGCTCCTTTTAAAGGCCCAGTCCCCTCACCCTCGACTCGGGCCTCACCCTCCCCGCGGGGCCCATCCCCCTACCGGCCATCCACCCCCTCCGTTTACTTGCCCCCCTCCAAGACCCCACCCGACAGACCCAACCAAAACACTGCCCAACCCACCCTAACCACCCACACCGAACCAAAAATAAACAAGAACAAAGAACCCCCCCTCAAAATGTAACACAACAACAACAATCCCCGACCACCCCCATACCCGACCCCCCATCCCGACCCTCAGTTTGTGTCCAGCTTCTCGGCCTGAACAAAGGCCCACGCCTCCTCCGGGGACTCAAAATTTTGGTGCCGAACCTTGTAGGTGACCCACAGACGCACCGGCTGCAGCATGCCAAACTTCACCCCCTTCCTGTGCAGCACTGCCTTTGCCCGGTTGTACCCGGCCCTCTTCTTCGCCACCTCCGCGCTCCAGTCCTGATATAAACCTATGCCTGTCCTAACCAGTCTATGCACTCAGCACATGGTGAAGATCTGTGCTGTAAGCTCTGTCCTTCTGAGAGGCTGCATCCCGAATGAGCAGGAAAACTGATGCCCTCTGTCTTTATAGTGAGTGTGCTCTAACTGGTGATTGGCTGCGGTGTTGTGTGTGTTGATTGGTCTTGCTGTGTGTCCATCAGTGTATGTGTCTGCACCATGATATACTGGTGTATATTATGACAATCTCTGCTTAATAAAGCCTTGATTACATTCTACTCTCGTCGCGTCGTAATTGATAGTGCATCAATTTATTAAGCAGAGATTTTACAACGATGGGACTCCGCATCAAGCTGGATCGCCTGCAGCTGCACCCTCAAGCAGTCAATGCCAAGTTGGCCTTCGCACATTGGATAGCTTGCTTTGTAGCCTACATCGGATCTGCGCCAGAATCACCCTCAGAGGCACAGAAGCTCCAGATCCTGTAGACACGGCTGAGCTCCGATATCGTTCCCCTCATCCGGGACGCGCTGACCTACACTGAGGCCATGGCGCTACTGAAAGAGAACTACACTGAGCAGACCAACAAGCTCTATGCCAGGCACCTCCTGTCCACGCGGCATCAACTCCCCGGTGAGTCTGTGGAAGATTCCTGGCGTGCCCTGCACGCCCTGGCGAGGGACTGCGATTGCCAGGCCGTTTCGGCCGTTGAACATTCCGAACTCCTAATTAGGGAAGCTTTCGTTACGGGCATAGGGCCGGCGTACATCCGCCAGCGCCTCTTAGAAGGCGCTACCCTCGACCTCGCGGCGACCAAGAAACTTGCAATCTCACTAACGGTCGCCTCCCGTAATGTACAAGCGTACGTCCCCGACAGCATGGAGCCCCCCTCCTGGACATTGTGGACCCCACCAGCGAACACCCCATCGTTGACCCCACCAGCGACCGCCCCCAGCCAGCCCCAAGCCTGCGCCGTGCGGCAGCCAGCCAACCCGGGGGACCCAAGTGCTACTTCTGCGGACAGATAAAGCACCCCTGGCAGCGCTGCCCGGCGCGGAGCGCACTCTGCAAGGACTGCGGAAGAAAGGACATTTTGCTGCTGTGTGCTAGGCCCGCTCGATCGCCGCTGTAACCAGGCCTATTGTTCCTGCACCCCCCATGTGCAACCCGTGTGCACCGCCATTTTCGCCCCACAACCCACGTGCGGCCTGTGGGCGCCGCCATCTTCCTCGCCTCAGACCACATGCGGCCCGTGGGTGCCACCACCTTCCCCCCCATCAGGCCTTGTGCGGTCCGTGGGCGCCGCCATCTTTAACGCCGCCCGCCATGTGCGCCCCGTGGGCGCCGCCATCTTCCCTGCCTCAGGACCCCTGCTCATCGGGCATCTCATCGGGCCGCTCAACACCTGCTGACCAGCCAGGGGCCTTCCAACACCAGCTACAGCTCGCCTCTATCACAATCGATCAGTCCCGGCCGCACAACCTCGCAACCGCATCGACGACGGTAAAGGGCGATGGGCACAAGACATCATGCCTTCTTGACTCCAGGAGCACAGAGAGCTTCATCCACCCCAGTACGGTAAGGCGCTGCTCCCTCGCGGTACACCCCATTAACCAGAGAATCTCCCTGGCCTCCGGATCCCACTCCATGGGGATCCGGGGGTACTACACGGCCACCCTCACCATCCAGGGCGTAGAGTTCAGCGACTTCCGGCTCTACGTCCTCCCCAATCTCTGCGCTGCCTTGCTACTCGGCCTGGACTTCCAGTGCAACCTCCAAAGTCTAACCCTGAAATTCGGCGGGCCCCAACCACCCCTTACTGTAAGCGGTCTCACGACACTTAAGGTCGACCCGCCTTCTCTGTTTGCAAACCTCACCCCGGATTGCAAACCCATCACCACCAGGAGCAGCCGGTACAGTGCCCAGGACAGGACCTTCATCAGGTCGGAGGTCCAGCGGCTGCTGCGGGAAGGCATCATCGAGGCCAGCAACAGCCCTGGAGAGCCCAAGTGGTAGTTGTGAAAACTAGGGAGAAAAACAGGATGGTCATTGACTACAGTCAGACCATCAATCGGTACACGCAGCCCGACGCGTACCCCCTCCAACGCATATCTGATATGGTCAATCAGATTGCACAATACCTGGTCTTCTCGACAGTGGACCTGAAATCTGCCTACCACCAGCTCCCCATTCGCAAGGCAGACCGCCTGTACACTGCGTTTGAGGCGGACGACCGCCTTTACCACTTCCTTAGGGTTCCCTTCGGCGTCACTAATGGGGTCTCGGTCTTCCAATGGGAGATGGACCGAATGGTTGACCGGGACGGACTGCGGGCCACCTTCCCGTACCTGGATAACATCACCATCTGCGGCCACGACCAGCAGGACCACGACGCTAACCTTTCCAAATTCCTCCACACCGCCAAACTCCCCAACCTAAAGTACAATAAGGAGAAGTGCGTGTTCAGCACCAACCGCTTAGCCATCCTCGGCTATGTGGTGCAAAATGGAGTTCTAGGGCCCGACCCCGATCGCATGCGCCCCCTCATGGAACTCCCCCTCCCCCACTGCCCCAAGGCCCTCAAACGATGCCTGGGGTTCTTCTCATACTGCCCCCTATGCAGAAAAGGCCCGCCCGCTCATTCACTCCACCGTTTTCCCACTGACGGCCGAGGCTCACCAGGCCTTCAACCGTATCAAGGTCGACATCGCCAAGGCCGCGATGCATCAGACATCGCTCTGGCCCAACCCTCAACCAGGCAGGCAGGCCCATGGCATTCTTTTCATGCACACTCCGACATTCGGCACTCCTCCGTCGAGAAGGAGGCCCAAGCCATCATAGAAGCTGTGCGGCATTGGAGGCATTACCTGGCCGGCAGGAGATTTGCTCTCCTCACCGACCAATGGTCGGTTGCCTTCATGTTCAATAACACACAGCGGGGCAAGATCAAAAATGATAAAATCTTGAGGTGGAGGATCGAGTTCTCCACCTACAATTATGAGATTTTGTATCGCCCCGGTAAGCTCAACGTCTACTCCATGCAAACCTGCAGTACGCCTACGTGGCCTATCCCGACGGCCGCCAAGACACAGTCTCCCTAAGGGACCTGGCACCAGCTGCCCCCCCCCCCCCTCTGCCCCGGTGCCACCCTTCCTCTCCCCAACGCACCTCACCACAGCCCCCGCTCCAGGACGATCCGACCTCCCCTTGGTCCCACCCGGGGATGAAGATGAGGTCTACACGCTCCAGGAGTCACCAGCGACCGAGCCGACGCCTGCATCGCCACCGGGACTGCGGCGCTCACAACGGAGGATCAAGGTACCCGATCGGCTGAATTTGTGAACTTTCTCCAAAATGTTAGCCTTAAAATGCATGTAAATAGTTTTCCACCACCCCCGCTGGACTCTTTTTTAACAGGGGGTGAATGTGGTAGTCACCACTGTTGCATATATCACATACGAGATGTAATACGGTAAGGCTCCTGTACTACAGGTACGGGGTAGATCCCTGCCTGCTGGCTCCGCCCAGTAGGCGGAGTATAAATGTGTGTGCTCACCGAGCTGCAGCCATTTCGGCAGCAGCTGCAGGAGGCTACACATCTCTGCTTAATAAAGCCTCGATTACACTCTACTCTCGTCACCACAAACGGGAACCAGGTGGAACTGCACTTGGTGGGGGTCTCCCTGGGTGATTGGCCTTTGGGCAGGGTGGCACCCTGGCACTGCTGCTGCCACCTTGGCACTGCCAGGCTGACAGTGCAAAGGTGCTAGGCTGGCATTGTGCCTGCACAGGGGATCTGACCTGGGGATGCCAGGTGCGAGTGAGATGTTATAGTAAAGCTACTTCTCATTTAGACCATTTCTAATTGATCTAAAACGCTGGCTGCAAATTGCACTCAGTGGTACACATGTGGTTAATTTGGTTCTTGCCCAGATTTAATAGCTTCCCAGTGTCTGCACCATCAGTGCTAGGATCCAGGAAATATTCCTGCTGTACATTTCCCTTCTTTCTGTTGTTAGTACAGGGCTACAAGGTAGAAACAGAAATCCCTGCCGTCGTAAAACACTGACAACAACTCAGCAATAGAGGGCAGCACTTTGTTGCCCACGCCTCAGTAGCTGCAGTGAACAAGAAACTCCAGTAGATGGAGAAGTGAGTATAAAGCAGACATTGAGGAACCCACAGGAGGTATGATTGCAATTTACTCATTGTGAGATGTTGTGGCAAAACGTGCATGTTATAGTCTGAAATTGTGGTAGAGGCTCCTAGTTTCTTTCCATCAGTTGGCTGATCAGGGATATCTTCCCCACTCAACATCGGTGGATGTTGGAAGGACTTTGCAGGTTGATTCTCAACCTGTTTGGCCACATCATTTATGCACCATCATTACCCATCATGTCTCGGGGTGCGACTCGAAACCACACGTCTGGTTTGGAGGCAATGACACTGCTTCACAAGATTTTGCTGGGAAGTGTCTTGTTTTGTAGGGGGATCTGCTGCTCTGAGGATTAGCAAAATCAGGAGGGTCATCAGGAAGAGGCAGAAGCAGTGATGGTTTGAAAAGGTGAGTTCCCAGTCTGAACCTTAAAGGTAAGACAGATTTATTTTATTTTTTAAATTTGATCAGATAAATGAAATTTGATAGGATTTTAAAGAAGAAAAAGGATTGGATTCCAGGGGTCAGGTCCCAGGAAACTGAAGGCTGAATGGGGACAAAGATCAGAGGCCAACATTCAGAGGAGTGGGGTTACTGGCCTGGAAGAGATTGCAGGGGCAGGGCAGGGCAAGTACCTGTAAGGATTTGAAGGATGAAATTGCTACATGAAGTGCAGTGGTGGGTATGGGGCACCATACAGGGCAATTAGAATTGGGACAGTGGGCAACTGGGACTTTGTGGTACAGGACATGTAGGGTGGAGTTTTGGACGAGTTGGAGTTGATAGAGTCGGGGTGTACAGCAAGGAGATGGCTGGAGTGGTTGAGTATGAATTTGACAAAGGCACCTGAATTCGACGAATCGGTCCGACAAGGGTAATGCTATGGTGATAGAAGTTAAGGCCTGTTTGGAAGGGGATTATTATTGGGTGTGAAGCTCAATTAAGATGCCAAGGCTGCAAATAGTCTGGTTCAGCCTGACATTTTGGCTGGGACCAACAACTGAATATTTGGTAAGGAAGGGCAATTGCCCAAATTAGATGAACAGGCAGCCAGCATGGATTTATACAATGAATGATGACAGATGCAGGAACAGACTGCTGTCTATCCTAACACAGTATATAATGCACTTGCATGAAAATGTATCAAGAGGCATTAATAAATTCCGGCCGGGATTCTCCAAAGTCCCGGCTAAGTGTTGACGCTGGCGTAAACACTGGAGTGTTTCACGCCGGCGTCAATAGGCCTCTTGGCCCAGCGATTCAGTGGCCCACAGGGGGCCAGCACGGCGCCGGAGTGCTCCACGCAGCTCCGGCGGCCCTGCACTGCCGGCGTGGGTTCTCGTATATGCGCAGCGGCCGTTTCCGCACCGGTGCATGCGTGTGGTGGCCGTTTCCGTGCCGGCTTAAGACATTTCCAGGCCTGGGATTTAAATCTTGTGATTTTAAGGCTGTGGGAAGTATGAAGATAAGGTTTGGGAAGCAAATGAGTTTGTTCAGGAGATTAAGAGAATCTGTGTCAACTATTTCCACTCGGTAAAGTTGGAAAAACAGCATATGGAATGGCCTGTATGCAAGTCCAAGCTGAGAGGACCTGGGTGTGGTAGTGCATAGATAGAAAAGGAGTGACCCATCAGTGGGCAACTATTTATCATTGAATCATAGAATTTACAGTGCAGAAGGAGGCCATTCGGCCCATCGAGTCTGCATCGGCCCTTTTGGAAAGAGCACCCTACCTAAGGCCACACCTCCACCCGAACCCAGCAACTCCACCTAACCTTTTGTTTTAAAATTTAGAGTACCCAATTAATTTTTCATACTAAGGGACAATTTAGTGTGGCCAATCCACCTACCCTGCACGTCTGTGGGTTGTGGGGCGAGACCCACGCAAACATGGGGAGAATGTGTAAACTCCACAGGGACAGTGACCCAGAGCCGGGATCGAACCTGGGACCTCAGCGCTATGAGGCAGCAGTGCTAACTACTGTGTCACCGTGCTGCCCTGCACCCATCCTTTTTGGACACTGAGAGCATTTAGCATAGCCAATCCACCTAACCTGCACATCTTTGGACTACGGGAGGAAACTGGAGCACCTGGAGGAAACCCACACAGACACTGGGAGAATGTGCAGACTCCCCACAGACAAGCAAGGAATTGAACCTGGGACCCTGGAGCTGTGAAGCAACTGTGCTAACCACTGTGCTACCGTGCCAACCTAAATGATTCCAAGGGAGCTTCTGGACAGCTACAAAGCTCCCCTTAGGTGAATTGAACCCCGGTCTCCTGTGTGACAGCCGTGGACACTAACCACGATACTAACGAGGAAGCGTGCTAAAAGCAAGGCAACTTGACAGCGGGAAAGCCAGCACTCGGCCTGATGCCGAAACCCGGGATTGAACCAGAGACCTTTAGGTCTTCAGTCTAACGCTCTCCCAACTGAGCTATTTCACCTAAATTCCATACCCTGTCCATACATGTCAACCTAGAAAATACACAGATGTTGAGTTATGAGGATGATGTGAGGACTGCAGCCAGGCAATGCAGGTCACACCGGTCATTGATGTTCAGTAAGCACTGACGCTCTGTCATAACTCAAGAAATTCTGCTGGGACTGCAGCATATGGACAGTTGTCACTGTGAAATACTGACATTGGGATTGTGTGCAGCTGTCATATAGCAGACGACACGATGAATGGTTTGAGTATAGCCCTTCACTCCCATGGTGTAGAAGGGTGTTCTTTTTACCCCACAACAGGCTGGAATTGGGTGTCACAGATAGCTGTGGGTGTTTCTCCCCTGCAGGCTTTGAAATCAAAGACCCAGAAGCGTCAAACTGGGACCGCTTTGCAAGGGACAGTGAGCAAGGCTCACCGTTTATACCTGACCGGTGACCCTGTCCTTATGCCACACCAGCTATCCTGACCGCCACCTACACCTGTGTGACTCTTTCTCTTGTTGGTGGCAAAAACTACCACCCTGTAAGTGCCTCGCTAGGGCTGCTTCACAAGAGAGAGAGGAGGAATCCCTCTTATCCCTAACCAGCTGGTTCCTCCTGGGTGAGCGTTTCGAGGCACCAAGACCCCTCAAAGATTCTCGACTGCGGAATTATGTCCTTGCACTTGAGTGTGATTTGGCCAGGGCAAGCGATAAGGGAACAGGCGAGACCAGAACCAGGGTGAATTAAAATTATTCAAGAAAAAGGAAGTCCAGATTATGAAATCCACAATCCAAATTGAAATCTACACACACACACTTGCAATTATGTCTATGAGAACTAGGACTAACGGCACAACGAAAAATCGTTACTTTAAACAGTTTTAGCAATGTTTTACAAGAGGTTGTTATATACCGTCCCTTACCACCCCTCCTCAACAAGCCTAGCCTAATTGGGGGTTTCTGTAAGCTGACAAAATATATTCACCACTTCCTAGCGAAATGGGTCTGTTTAAAAACACACAAAAGCTTCAGGCTCCCCTCTGGTTTCTTGGGTCCTAGTTCGTTACGGTCTGCCTCTGCACCTGGTTCGTGGAGACTTGCTTCTCCTGTTGGGCCCATAGTTCTACCTTGTGGTGGTCCCTTTGTAGGTCTTTAGAGTTTCTTCTTCTTAGTTCTCAAATCTCCTCCTACCCAATCTTCTGTGCAAAACTTCTCAATCGGAACTTCTGAGTAAAGTCTACACAAGATCACTCTTTCTCTTGTCTGTGTCCTGTATCTTTAAGCGTACATGTTTCAATGGAGCCTGCTAGCTCCTCCCACTGATCGATTTCAAAGACAAAAGGCGTGCTAATCACCCTCGGGAAGAACTTAACCTCTTCACAATAGCTGATGACTTCTCCGGAGCTTGCCAGAATGCTCGCAAATGGCTCCTAGGAGATACTGGGACAGTTGAATTAGTTTGCCATTAGTGGAATAGGTTTCTGTCTTCCTCAGCTCACTCTGAGCCATCCGCATATCTGGCATAATTTTTCTGTTGGCCCTGCCCTGGCCTGATATGTTGGGTGCTCTGGATCCGTGGAACACATACAGGCCACCAACACTTAAAATAGTACAACACTATTTTATTAAGTTAGAAACTGTTGAACGTACTTTCACTGTGGATTAACACGATGTTAAATTAAACTAAAGACCTATGCCTGTCCGAACCAGTCTATGCACTCAGCACATGGTGAGGATCTGTGCTGTAAGCTCTGTCCTTGTAGGAGGCTGTGTCCCGAATGAGCGGGAACTCTGATGCCCCCTGTCTTTATAGTGAGTGTGCTCTAACTGGTGATTGGCTGTGGTGTTGTGTGTGTTGATTGGTCTTGCTGTGTGTCCATCAGTGTGTGTGTATCTGCACCATGATATACTGGTGTATATTATGACACCCTCTAGGTCCAGCTTCTCCTTCTCAGACGAGGCCGGCCGCATGGCCCTCCTCCTCCAGCATGTCGTCCCGCTGCTGTGCCAGGTTGTGGAGACAACAGCAGACCAGCCCCCCTCTGGGGGGTGTACTGCAGTGTTCCACCAGAGCAGTCCATCCGAACTGTATTTTCAGCAGTCTGCTGAACTGCTCAGTAACAGCATGGATGGCAACATGGGCCCGGTTACATCGGGTCTCCGCCTTGGTCTCCGACCTCTGCACTGGCGTCATCAGCCAGGACCTCAGCAAGTACACCTTATCCCACAAGAGCTAAACCTTCATACTCGGGATGCCGGGGATCTCCGAGTATCCCAGGATGTAGCTGTTATGGACACTCTCTGGGAAGCATGCACATGTGTGCATGATCTGGAGGTGGTTGTCGCAAACAATGCGTAGCTTCAGGGAATGGAATCCTTTCCTATTCAAGAAGGGTACTCCCAGATGTCCAGTATGTGCAAGGCAACATGCGTGATAACAATTATTGTCTTGAGCAGCATGGTAGCACAGTAGTTAGCACTGTTACTTCACAGCTCCAGGGTCCCAGGTTCAATTCCCGGCTTGGGTCACTGTCTGTGCGGAGTCTGCACGTTCTCCCCGTGTCTATGTGGGTTTCCTCCGGGTGTTCCGGTTTCCTCCCACAGTCCCAAGTGCAGGTTAGGTGGATTGGCCATGCTAAATTGCCCTTAGTGTCCAAAAAGGCTGGGTGGGGTTACTGGGTTATGGGCATAAGTGGAGGTGTGGGCTTGGGTGGGGTGCTCTTTCCAGGGGCCGGTGGGAACTTGATAGGCCTAATGGCCTCCTTCTGCACTGTAAATTCTATGATTCTATGACTTTGGCATCCAGGCGATGGCGGAGAATCTTGCTCCCGGGAATCCTGGCGTGGTCCAACTCAAATTTTACATAGTAAACTGCCTGAGTACAGGGCATCTGTGACCTCACGGATGCACTTGTGGGCTGTAGCTTGTGAAATGCTGCACATGTCCCTGGAATGAACAGGTTGCATAGCTCTGGGCTGTGCTGGGAGCAGGTGTCCTCCTCCTCCATGGAGTGCTAAGTCCACCAGGCCATGGCACAGATGCCGCACTGCCTTTGTTGAGACGGAGTCTGCTGCGGCACATGCTGTCTGTCATCTCCTCGGAAAGACTGTACACCTTGGGCTGTCGTTGGAGTCCCCCTTTGGATACCTCCTCAGCGTGATGGGCACTGGGTCTGCAGGGTGTGTGGTGGCCCCCTGCACATGGGTAGCCATCACCAGCCTGCTCAATGCTGCTGCCTTCTACTGCATAATGCCACCTGGGCTGCCACCAGCAACGCAAGGGCATCTTGTATGCTCTCCTGCGCTGCTCCCATTCTGGTTCCAGTCACAGGAGGCACAACATCTTGTGCATAAAGCCTCGATTGCTTCACCATTCTCGTCTCATGGTAATTGACAGTACATCATGTGTGTAATATGCGGAGAGACATTCCAGGGTAACAGGCTGTAAGAGCCAGGGCAGGAGCTGCAAGAGGAGCCCGAGGACAGAGGACAGGCAGCGGCAAGGGTCTGGCATGTTCGGAGGACCAGGGATACCCTGATCCTCACCAACCTCTAATAGGACGAGGCTTTGACAATCAGCATTCCCCCCTCAACTACCGTGTTGCACCCTCCGAGGGTCTGTTACAACATGCGCCTGAGTCCACACTGTCAGTGGTTCAGTATACAAGGCAGGAGAATGATGATAACTCGCTGTGAAGAAAGCTCTGGTGCTCCTCAGTTTCTGCCAGAACCTGACTCCTGTCTTTCTGCTGACAGTGCAATCATACCCATCCTCTTAACGGGGTCTGCATGGGAGCGTTTGACCTTGGACCACTGTGCCTGGGGGGTGGGGGGAGTGGAGGGCAACAGCGGGTGTGGGTGCAGGCACGCACACTGTGAAGATAACGTGACAAAGGCTTCACATATGTCAGGTGTAACATGATTTAATAACGCACATTTGACATTCCCATTTCCCCTAGCTACAGATTGTGAACACCCGCCCCCCTCACCTCCCGCCGCCACCCCCCACCTCCCAGTGCCCGCTCAGTGATCCTCAATCGTCTAGATCTTACATGGTTTACTGCTTTGTCTAGATATGTTCCCAGGATGCACATCAGAGGTGGAGGTAGTCTGCTGCTTTTTGCGTCATGTGGCCTTTGATGCCCTTGGTGGACATCCTCCAGAGGGCCCCGGCTGACTTACCGGTATCACTGGAGATGTTGTGCCACTCTGTTATGCCCGCTGCCCTTGAGATGTGCCGGTGTCAGGAGGGAGGGAATCGGAGGAACTGGAGATCGCTGTAGTCTCCCTGGTGGCAGGCACCGGGTTGTCCTTCAGCCCTTCTTCCTCCCTGACAGTGCCCATTAGGCCCTGGGGGAGATGGAGTAAGCTCCAGGGACCATTCCATTATCTGGCTCGGCTGGTCCTGGTGCCTCTCCATTGTGGAGACATCCACAAACATTGACTTGAGGTTCAGAAGTTCACCCTGTGTGCTTAAAGGGACATTGTACAGTCACCCTTTGTGCTTAAAAGGGACATTGCACAGTCGCCCTGTGTGCTTAAAAGGGACTTTGTGCAGTCACCCTGTGTGCGCTTAAAAGCGACTTTGTGTTAATGAGACCATTGTAGTTTAAGATGCTTTGCAATCCATGTTAATCTTAAAATGTGTGTACAGTTAGAAGTCTTACAACACCAGATTAAAGTCCAACAGGTTTGTTTCGAATCACTAGCGTTCGGAGCACTGCTCCTTCCCACCTGAGGAAGGAGCTGTGCTCCGAAAGTTAGTGATTCGAAACAAACCTGTTGGACTTTAACCTGGTGTTGTAAGACTTACTGTGCTCACCCCAGTCCAACGGCGGCATCGCCACATCATTAAAATTTGTGTGTAACTGTTAAGCTAAGGGGGTGTGAAGGCGTATTGTATCATAATCCAATTTTTCATGTTTAATAAATGTTTTTCCTTGTTAAAACTAATTAGCAATCCTGTGACTCTTTTCCTCCACGTTTTCTTCAAAGAAAAACAAGTGTTATGGGCTTTGAGCCAATGTGTCATGCTGGGATTTTCCTGTCCAGTTATACCATCAATTGGGATCATAGGTTTACAAAATGCCGATGTTCACGTGCTGCTACAAAGCACACAAAGCAGTCAGCTAAGGTACAAGTGAATGATTTTGTCCGGTATATATGATTATTGCTGCCTGTTACAGGGTTAGATGGTGTTGATAAGGGGTTACCATTTATAAATAAGTAGTGGGCTAAATATCTAACCATTGTGATCTTAGTGATTCTACTTGTATCGTGCATGGTGTGTCCCAGAACTGACCCACTGAGTTTTCAGGGTAAGTGTAAAAGCACCTGGTTACATGCTGCAGTGGGCGCATCTCCAGCTCCTGCCTGCCAATGGTTGTCAAAGCCTCTCTGTAAGGTTCCTTTTGGAGGGGATAAAGGGAGAGGTTGTCCAGTCGCTGCCCTGACTATCACCTCAGCCCCCTCAGCAAGTGATCTGACCAGTCTATGTTTACAAAAATATATTTATTCCTCAAGGCCCATATGTACCTTTTGTGGAGGCCAGTAAAACTCAGCACTCTGGCATCCACAAATAATCCAGGTGTCTGACAAACAGAAGAAGCAGGCTCTCCCAAGTTTAATAACTCCCCTTTCTTGGTGCTGGTCCTCTGTTGTTGTTTTCTTTGAAGGTGGTGGATAGAATGACTGCCCATACAATGTGACAAGGGAACTCTGAGCACAAGTGGCTCTCTGTTATTTTCCTGGGGATGCTCCCAGTCCTCCACTGGAGGTATGATGGGAAAACTGACAGAATCCGAAGAATTTTGGTTCCTATTTGTCTGTATATTTTGAGTAAAGATTTCCAGGGCGCGATTCTCCGAAATGGAGACAGCGTGTTCGCGCCGTCGTGAATGCCGTCGCGTTTCACGACGGCACGAAATGGGCACGGGCACTACCGGCACGGCGCTGGAGTGGTTCACACCGCTCCAGCCTCCCTTCCCGGCGTCAACTGGGTGCCGCACCAACCCGCGCATGCGCGGGGGGCTTCCTCAATGCACCGGCCTCGACGCAACATGGTGTGGGGGTTCAGGGGCCGGCCGCGTAACAAAATAGGGCCGGGGCTGGAGAGGCCGGCCCGCTGATCGGTGGGCCCCAATCGCGGGCCAGACCGCATCGGAGGCCCCACCGCCCGGTGAAGGAGCAATATTTCCCCCCCCACAGTCCGCCCACCAACCCTGCGCGCAAAGTTCCCGCCGGCTGCGAGCAGGTGTGAACGGCGCCAGCGGGACTCTGCCGTTTCCGCACGGCCGCTCGGCCCATTAAAGCCGGAGAATCGGCGGCCCGGCCACGGACAGCGGCCCGCGACCGGTACCACGCCAAACGCGCCGGCGCAAATGGCGTCGATTCTCTGCTCCTGGGAGAATCGTCTGCCGGCGTTGGACCAGCGCCGCGGGAAAAAATGACGCGAACGGCGATTCTCCCATACGGCGCGGGTCAGCAACATTCTTCAGATACTTCATCCACAGACAGCATCCTGCCATTCTCACCTTGCAAACAAGATAAATCCCAGAATCCTGCAGTCCCATCAGGAATTCCTTTGCATCCTCTCATTGACAATCATGCAAGGCCCAGATGGTGATTGGTTCATGTTTCAATATCTAACAAACATCTTTTTTTAAATACAATTTAGTCAGAATCTCATTTCTTGTCCAATACAACTGGAATCAGCAGTTATCAACAATGGGGGAGGCACCAGCTGGCCCACTCACCCATGGCCAATTAAGGTCCTTGAGTGACAAATTGATTGCAATTATCCCACTGATGCTAGTATTTTACCAGAAGCTTGGGTGGGGTCTGGAGCTACCCAGACCAAATCGCAATCTTGTTGCTGGTTGAGTGTGGGAGGGAACTGCTTCCTGTTCAGGTAGGATTTGATCTCAGCACCATGAGGATAGATGTCCTGATGCAGGATGAGGGTGTTTCAGTGGGAAAAGATAAGGGTTTCTCGGAAGTTTAGTATTGTTGGGGGACATGAGGAAAGACAGGCTGGCCCCCGTGATTCAGGATGGTGAGGCTGTCTTTCAATGCAGAGATGCTGTTGGGGGCAACCACTGTCACCAGGAAGACCCTCCATGTGCAATGTGTGGTGTTGGGCGTTCTGACACACAGATGAGCCAACACGGTTGTATATGGTACAACGCTGTTTTATTTAAACTTTCTATGTACAGCTTTGTCTTGATACTCTGCACGTGGGGATTCCCTGTTTGTGATGTTGAAACAGGTCATGTCCGTGTCCTTGTCCCCAGACCTACTGTCCACTAGGTGTCGTGTTCGTGCTTTTATGTGGTTCCTGTCTTTGTGTGTAATTGGTTGTGGTGTTGTGTGCTCTGATTTGTCTGTTGGTGTGTCCATCATGATGTGTGTGTTTGAATATCATGACATCCCCCCCCTTTTTACAAAGATATGTGCCTACGTGGTAATAAATATAATCGTGTCATGAGTGCATCTAAGAGTGTGTGTGTGTTGTGTACTGCATGTGTATATGACGTAACTATTTACATGGGGCGATGTCGGGTGCGTCACATGAACAAGGTTGGACCATAACAGAACATGAATGCGAACGAGAAAAAAAAACTTGAACAGTGGTCCAGTCAGACGATATCTGGAACGATAAACAACAACAGGTTATCATACAGAATTGTGTAACTTGTGTAACTTGTTAGACATATGAACGGTGTTATAAGTCCAGTCTAATGGGCTTGTGACGAGTTTGGGTTGACCGCCTCAAGGGTGGGTCAAGAACCACCGGCTGATGTGCAAGCGTGGCCATGGGTGGCGATGGAGAGGGCGTGATCTGCGGCAGCTCCACAAAGTCATCCTCGGAAGCCTGTTGAGGATCTGGCGTGTGCGTACTGTGTGGCTGCGAGCGTGGATTGCGGCGACGCACTGAACCATCCGGCATGCGAACCAGGAACGGGCGGGGAGCCACACGTCGGAGGACTTCGGCCGGTGCTGACCAGCCACCATATGGTTGATGGACGCGTACTTTGTCTCCGGAGGACAGGGGGTGCAGGTCCGTCGCTCGTGTGTCGGACTGACTTTTCTGGCGATTAAGCTGCATTTGCATGTTCCGAAGAACCGTCTCATGGTCCGTTGTTGGTGCCAGGATGGATGGTACTGTCGTCCTGAGGGAGCGACCCATTAGGAGCTGCGCTGGCGAGAGACCCGTGGATAGCGGGGCCGATCGATAGGCCAGCAAGGCGAGGTTAAAGTCCGATCCAGCAGCAGCCGCCTTGCACAGGAGCCGCTTGGCAATGTGGACGCCCTTTTCAGCCTTCCCGTTCGACTGTGGATGTAGAGGGCTCGATGTCACATGAGTGAAACCATATGCTGCGGCAAAGGACCACCATTCACGGCTGGCGAAGCAGGGTCCATTGTCTGACATGACAGTCCTTGGAATGCCAGGGCGAGCAAATATTTCCTTGCAGGCCCCAATGACTGCGGACGACGTCAGATCATGTCGAGGCATGACTTCCGGGTAGTTTGAGAAGTAGTCTATAATAACGATGTGATCTCTGCCGAGCGCATGAAATAGGTCAACACCCACCTTCGCCCAGGGGGACGTCACCAACTCGTGTGGTAGAAGCGTCTCCGGAGGTTGCGCCGGCTGAAACCTCTGACAGGTTGTGCAATTGAGCACCATGTTGGCTATGTCTTCATTAATACCCGGCCAATATACCGCCTCTCGGGCCCTTCGTCTGCATTTTCCGACGCCCAAGTGGCCTTTGTATAGTTGATTAAGAATCATCTGGCGCATGCTGTGCGGAATAACAATCCTGTCTAATTTCATAAGGACCCCGTCTATGTTGGTAAGGTCATCTCGCACATTATAAAACTGGGGGCACTGCCCTTTGAGCCACCCTTCCGCCATGTGGCGCATCACTCGCTGTAGAAGGGGGTCAGTCGCCGTCTCTGCGCGTATGTGGGCCAGACTTGGGTCATCAGCTGGCAAATTTGCTGCTGTCAGAGTCACGTGTGCCTCAATTTGACGCACGAACCCCTCCGCATCTGGTGGTGTGCTCACTGCTCGGGAGAGCGTGTCCGCCACGATGAGATCCTTCCCCGGAGTGTAGATCAGTTCGAAATCTTACCTCCTGAGTTTAAGTAAAATGCGCTGAAGGCGAGGGGTCATGTCGTTCAGGTCTTTGTTAATGATGTTGACGAGGGGGCGGTGGTCAGTTTCAACCGTAAATCATGGCAGACCATACACATAGTCGTGGAACTTGTCCAGTCCAGTTAACAAGCCCAGGCATTCTTTTTCTATTTGCGCGTAGCGCTGTTCGGTAGGGGTCATGGCTCGTGAGGCATATGCAACCGGGGCCCATGACGACGTGCTGTCTTTTTGCAGGAGTACCGCTCCAATACCAGATTGGCTGGCATCCGTTGAGATCTTTGTAGGGCGAGTCGTGTCAAAGAACGCCAGCACTGGTGCCGTGACCAGTTTGTGCTTGAGCTCATCCCATTCCAGCTGATGCGATTGCTGCCAGTGGAATTCTGTTGATTTTTTCACGAGATGGCGCATATTCGTTGTATGAGAAGCCAGGTTGGGAATGAACTTCCCAAGGAAGTTGACCATGCCCAAGAATCTTAGGACAGCCTTCTTGTCAGCCGGCCGTGGCATGGCTGTGATGGCGCTAACTTTGTCTGCATCGGGACGGACCCCTGATCGTGAGATGTGGTCCCCGAGGAATTTCAGCTCCGTCTGGCCGAAGGCACACTTCGCACGGTTGAGACGCAGGCCATTTTGTCGTATGCGGGTGAAGACACGTCGTAGACGATGCATGTGTTCCTGCGGAGTGGTGGACCAAATTATGATATCGTCCACATATACACGTACCCCTTCGATGCCTTCCATCATCTGCTCCATAATGCGGTGGAAAACTTCAGATGCTGAAATGATGCCGAATGGCATCCGGTTGTAGCAGAATCTGCCAAAAGGGGTGTTGAACATGCATAGCCTTCGGCTGGCCGGGTCCAATTGGATCTGCCAAAATCCTTTGGACGCATCCAATTTGGTAAATATTCTGGCTTGCGCCATCTCGCTGGTGAGTTCCTCTCGTTTCGGGATGGGATAGTGTTCCCGCATGATGTTGTTATTCAGATCTTTAGGATCTATACATATGCGGAGCTCGCCAGAGGGCTTCTTTACACAGACCATGGAGCTGACCCATGGCGTGGGCTCCGTGACCCTGGATAGGACGCCTTGGTCCTGAAGAGCCTGCAGCTGCCACTTGAGGCGGTCTTTGAGTGGCGCAGGAACCCTGCGAGGTGCATGAATGACAGGGATGGCGTCCGGTTTGAGTCGAATCTTGTACGTGTATGGCAATGTCCCCAAGCCTTCAAAAACTTCCTGGTTGTGAGCAAGGAGGGAATGGAGATTTGCGTGGAACTCAGCATCCGGGAAGTCGGAAATCTCATCTGGAGAGAGAGACATAATGCGCTGTACCAGGTGAAGGACCTTACACGCCTGTGCGCCCAGTAACGAGTCTTTTGATGAGCCGACAACTTCGAAGGGGAGTGTGGCCGTGTGCATCTTGTGAGTTATCTGTAGCTGGCAAGATCCTATGGACGGGATGACGTTCCCATTATAATCAACCATCTTGAGCTGGGATGGCGTGATGGGTGGTTTGACCTTCATGGCCTGGAATTCAGAATATGCAATCAGGTTGGCGGATGCGCCGGTGTACAGACAGAAGGTGACGTGCGATCGGTTGACCGTCAGGGTGGCACACCACTCATCGGCTGGATTGATGGCATTGACTTTGTTGACATCGATGACGGAAACGCGGAAGGCATCCTGGTCATCTGCATCACTTAACTGGAAGTCTTGATGCGTGGGCTGGACGGTCCTGACTTGTCTGCGAGATTGTCGGGGATGTGCAGGATCCATGGGTTGAGCAGCACGACAGTGGGCAGCATAGTGGCCCATCTTGCCACATCTGAGGCACTGTCAGTTTTTAGCAGGAAATTGCCCTTTTAAGTGTACAGCTCCACAATTGCCGCACGTCATGACGTCACGGCGTTCGTTGCACCACTGCGCATGCGCAGTGCGATCTTGCGGTGGGCGCGCCTGCGCAGTGCGTCCCTCGATGTGGCCGTTATTTTTGGCGCGCACCAGCGCGGGAGACCGCGGGAAGCGGCCGCTGTCGTCGGGGCCGCGGGTCGGGAAGTAATCGACGGCCTGGATGCGTTCGGCGTCGTGGGCGGCCTGGCTTGCCGATTCGACGGCTGGGGACCCCCTCCGTGCCAACTCGGACGCCTGAAATCGGGCAAAAAGGCAGGTTGCATTTTCGTGGAGGACACAGGCTTCCACAGCAGACGCTAAGGTGAGGCTTTTTATTTTAAGAAGGTGCTGGCGTAGGCCACTGGAGGCAACGCCAAAAACAATCTGGTCCCTGATCATGGACTCTGTGGTGCTGCCGTAACCGCAGGACTGTGCTAGAATTAGGAGGTGCGTCAGAAAGGGTTGAAAAAGCTCCTCCTTACCTTGCAGGCGTTGCTGAAAGAGGTATCTTTCAAAACTTTCATTCACTTCAACATTAAAGTGCTGGTCCAGTTTGAGGATGACCGTGTAATACTTGGATTGGTTTTCCCCTTCTTCGAACACCAGTGAGTTGAAGACGTCGAGGGCGTGCTGCCCTGCGTAGAAGAGGAGCAGTGCAATCTTCGTTTCATCCGAGGCACTCTGTTTCTCGTTGGCTCGGATGTACAGGTCAAATCGCTGCCTGAAGAGCTTCCAATTGGTACCTAGGTTCCCCGCGACTTGCAACGGCTGCGGTTTGTCGGTGCGGTCCATGTCCAGAATGGCAGGTTAGTTGGCAGGTATCGATCCATTCCTGTACCATGTGGTGTTGGGTGTTCTGACACACAGATGAGCCAACACGGTTGTATATGGTACAACGCTATTTTATTTAAACTTTCTATGTACAGCTTTGTCTTGATACTCTGCACGTGGGGATTCCCTGTTTGTGATGTTGAAACAGGTCGTGTCCGTGTCCTTGTCCCCAGACCTACTGTCCACTAGGTGTCGTGTTCGTGATTTTATGTGGTTCCTGTCTTTGTGTGTGATTGGTTGTAGTGTTGTGTGTTCTGATTTGTCTGTTGGTGTGTCCATCATGATGTGTGTGTTTGAATATCATGACACAATGTAGTGTCCAAAAAGTGTCCCATCCATCCCAGAGCCTGCTGGGAGGCTGCCAGATTGCACTGGGTGGTTTTGGATTGGGGGCAGGGGAGAGAGGCAAAACGTGCAACCCACATCGAGTATGCATAACTAAGCACAACTCAAGCAGCATAGGCAATAATCTGAGCAGAATGTGGTGCTATATCCACATCACCTTCCTCCCCCGTCTTATCCAACGATAAGTTTGCTGTTTCTGCAGGTTCAAATCTCATACCTCTGTATTATTATGGATCAGCCGTAGATTAATAGAGTGGAAGCCTGTTTATGATTAACACCATCCAGGACAAAGCAGCCCGCTTGATTGACACCCCATGCACTAACATTCCCTCCCTTCACAAACACCAATCCACATACAGTCACACCCTCCACAAACATTCACTCCGTCTACTACTGACACACAGTAGCAGCAGTGTATACCATCTACAAGATGCATTGTATAAACTCACCAAGACCCTTTAGGCAGCCACCTTCCAAACCCACAACTTCTACCATCTAGAAGGACATGGGCAGCAGACACATTAGGCGGGATTCTCCGACCCCCCGCCGGGTCGGAGAATCCCTGGGGGTCGGCGTGAATCCCACCCCGCCGCTCCGACGCCGGCTGCCGTATTCTCCGGAGCCGATTTTCAGGCGGGGCCGGGGATCACACTGCGCCGGTCGGGGGCTGTTGGCACCGGCCCCCCCGGCAATTCTCCAGGTCCCGATGGGCTGAGCGGCCGTCGGTTTCTGGCCAGTCCCGCCAGCGTGGATTGGACATGGTCCCACATGGTGGGACCTGGCTGGTAGGTCGGCCGGTGCGGTCCTCGATTGGGGGGGGGGGGGGATCCGGCCCCAGGGTGGGGGGATCCGGCCCCGGGGGGGTGGGGGGGGGTATCCGGCCCCGGGGGGGGGGGGGGATGCCATGGTGGCCTGGCCCGCGATCGGGGCCCACCGATCTGCGGGCTAGCCTGTGCCCTGGGGACTTCCTTCCGTGCCGGCCTCTGTAGGGCTCTGCCATGGCCGGTGCGGAGAAGACACCCCTCGGCACATACGCTAGACTACGCCGGCCGGTCTGCGCATGTGCGGAACCACGCCGGCGGTCCTGCGCATGCACTAACCCGCGCCGGCCCTTCGGTGTTGGTTGGCGCGGCGCCAACCCCTCCGCCGTCGGCCTAGCCCCCGGAAGTGGGGAGGATTCCGCAACTTTCGGACGGCCCGACGGCGGAGTGGTACTTGCTGCTTTTAACGCCGGCGTCGAGCCATCGCAGGAATTTGGGAGAATCCCATTTATTGAAACTCCACCACCTTGAAATTCCCTTCCCAAGACATGCACCATCCTCACTTGGAAATATATCGCCGTTTCTTCACTGTTGTTGGGTCAAAATCCTGGAACTCCCTCTCTACCAGCACAGTGATTGTACCTACACCACATGAACTGCAGCAGTTCAAGAAGGCAGCTCACCACCACCTTTAAGGGCAATTAGTGTCGGGCAATAAATCCTGGCCTAGCCAATGAAGCCTAAATCCTGAGAACAAATAAAACATTTGCTATCTGCTGCTGGATGGACATTTCTGCTATTTTCAGGTTGCTGCTGCTTGCCATTTTGTCCCTCTTTCAAGGTCTAACCTAACACCGACTAGGTGGCATCAAGCTTGCTGTGATTCAGAAGATGCCTGGAGGGTAGATCTCAGCAAAGGTCTTGAGAACAAACTCTTGCCTGCTAGCAGGAAAGAAAGTCTTGAGTATTAATGTTCCCATCAGGTTGAACAATCTCACTAAAGCGTTATAGGGTTCTCACCTTGTTTTCAATGGTGAGGTTCCGGAGGCTTGGGAAACCTATTAGTTAATTGCAATATCGCTCTCATAGAGTGATTTGCATGTATTGCTCAAAAGCCTATCCCAAGGAGGACTTCCGGTTGCGGTGATGCCAAGCTAGCCGCACGTTTCGGCGGCTCCAGCTCCGACGGACCTTCAGGCTCTTTTAAGAGCCCCAACGGGGAATTTTTCGACTACGCGACCCGGTGTGGGGTGTGTGGGAAGGGAGTGTCCCCCCCCCCCCGAACGAAGAAGGAAAAATTCGGCGGCGGCGGCTGCAGCCGGAGGAATCATCGACCAAAAGGTCAGAGGGAGAGAAAAACAAAATGGCAGGACGAAATCGTGAGACGGTGCGTGGACCTGCTGAAGAGGGAGGTGTCATGATATTCAAACACACACATCATGATGGACACACTAACAGGCAAATCAGAGTACACAACACCACAACCAATCACAGACAAGAACACCAACCACATAAAAAGCACGAGCACGACACCTGGAGGTCAGTAGGTCTGGGGAGAAGGAAACAAGAAAGAGCTGTTGAAACACCACAAGCAGGGAGCCCCCCACGTGCAGAGTGCAAAGACCAAGTTGTAAATAGTGAGTTTAAATAAAGAAGCGTTGTACCATATGCAACTGTGTTGGCTCATCTGTGTGTCAGAACACCCAACACCACAGGAGGTGCTGACCCCGATGCTACAGGCAATCGAGGGGCTCAAGGAGACATTAAAGACCCAGGAGACTGAGCTCCGCGTGGTGGAGCTCCGCGTGGTGGAGCAGAAGGTGACAGATGTTGAGGACGAGATCCTGGGCCTGGCGGTTAAGACTCAGACGCACGAGGCACTTCATAAAAAGTGTGCGGAAAGGATCGAGGCCCTAGAAAACGGAGCGCGAAGGAAGAACCTTAGGATATTAGGTCTCCCTGAGGGTGTGGAAGGAGTGGACTGTGGAGCGTACGTGAGTAAGATGCTGAGCTCACTGATGGGTGCTGAGGCCACTGCGGGCCCCATGGAGGTGGAGTGGGCAAATCGGATTCCGGCGAGAAGACCAAAAGCGGGAGAACCACCGAGGGCGATAATCGTGCGATTTTACCGCCTTAAGGACAGAGAAGAGGTCCTGAGATGGGCTAAAAAGGTGCGGAGTAGCAGATGGGAGAATGCTGTGGTACGGATATACCAGGATTGGAGTGCGGAGGTGGCGAGAAGGAGGGCGAGCTTCAACCGAACCAAAGAGGTGTTGCATAAAAGGAAGGTGAACATAGAACATAGAACATAGAACATAGAAAATACAGCACAGAACAGGCCCTTCGGCCCACGATGTTGTGCCGAACCTTTGTCCTAGATTAATCATAGATTATCATTGAATTTACAGTGCAGAACGAGGCCACTCGGCCTTTTGAGTCCGCACCGGCTCTTGGAAAGAGCACCCTACCCAAACTCAACACCTTCACCCAACACCAAGGTCAATTTGGACATTAAGGGCAATTTATCATTGGCCAATTCACCTAACCTGCACATCTTTGGATTGTGGGAGGAAACCGGAGCACCCGGAGGAAACCCACGCAGACACGGGGAGGACGTGCAGACTCCGCACAGTCAGTGACCCAAGCCGGAATCGAACCTGGGACCCTGGAGCTGTGAAGCAATTGTGCTATCCACAATGTGACCGTGCTGCCCTTGAGAACAAATAAATCTACACTATATCATTTAACCGTAATCCATGTACCTAGCCAATAGCTGCTTGAAGGTCCCTAATGTTTCCGACTCAACTACTTCCACAGGCAGTGTATTCCATGCCCCCACTACTCTCTGGGTAAAGAACCTACCTCTGATATCCCTCCTATATCTTCCACCTTTCACCTTAAATTTATGTCCCCTTGTAATGGTTTGTTCCACCCGGGGAAAAAGTCTCTGACTGTCTACTCTATCTATTCCCCTGATCATCTTATAAACCTCTATCAAGTCGTCCCTCATCCTTCTCCGTTCTAATGAGAAAAGGCCTAGCACCCTCAACCTTTCCTCGTAAGACCTACTCTCCATTCCAGGCAACATCCTGGTAAATCTTCTTTGCACCTTTTCCAAAGCTTCCACATCCTTCCTAAAATGAGGCGACCAGAACTGTACACAATACTCCAAATGTGGCCTTACCAAAGTTTTGTACAGCTGCATCATCACCTCACGGCTCTTAAATTCAATCCCTCTGTTAATGAACGCGAGCACACCATAGGCCTTCTTCACAGCTCTATCCACTTGAGTGGCAACTTTCAAAGATGTATGAACATAGACCCCAAGATCTCTCTGCTCCTCCACATTGCCAAGAACTCTACCGTTAACCCTGTATTCCGCATTCATATTTGTCCTTCCAAAATGGACAACCTCACACTTTTCAGGGTTAAACTCCATCTGCCACTTCTCAGCCCAGCTCTGCATCCTATCTATGTCTCTTTGCAGCCGACAACAGCCCTCCTTACTATCCACAACTCCACCAATCTTCGTATCATCTGCAAATTTACTGACCCACCCTTCAACTCCCTCATCCAAGTCATTAATGAAAATCACAAACAGCAGAGGACCCAGAACTGATCCCTGCGGTACGCCACTGGTAACTGGGATCCAGGCTGAATATTTGCCATCCACCACCACTCTCTGACTTCTATCGGTTAGCCAGTTCGTTATCCAACTGGCCAAATTTCCCACTATCCCATGCCTCCTTACTTTCTGCATAAGCCTACCATGGGGAACTTTATCAAATGCCTTACTAAAATCCATGTACACTACATCCACTGCTTTACCTTCATCCACATGCTTGGTCACCTCCTCAAAGAATTCAATAAGATTTGTAAGGCAAGACCTACCCCTCACAAATCCGTGCTGACTATCCCTAATCAAGCAGTGTCTTTCCAGATGCTCAGAAATCCTATCCTTCAGTACCCTTTCCATTACTTTGCCTACCACCGAAGTAAGACTAACTGGCCTGTAATTCCCAGGGTTATCCCTAGTCCCTTTTTTGAACAGGGGCACGACATTCGCCACTCTCCAATCCCCTGGTACCACCCCTGTTGACAGTGAGGACGAAAAGATCATTGCCAACGGCTCTGCAATTTCATCTCTTGCTTCCCATAGAATCCTTGGATATATCCCGTCAGGCCCGGGGGACTTGTCTATCCTCAAGTTTTTCAAAATGCCCAACACATCTTCCTTCCTAACAAGTATTTCCTCGAGCTTACCAATCTGTTTCACACTGTCCTCTCCAACAATATCGCCCCTCTCATTTGTAAATACAGAAGAAAAGTACTTGTTCAAGACCTCTCCTATCTCTTCAGACTCAATACACAATCTCCCGCTACTGTCCTTGATCGGACCTACCCTCGCTCTAGTCATTCTCATATTTCTCACATATGTGTAAAAGGCCTTGGGGTTTTCCTTGATCCTACCCGCCAAAGATTGTTCATGCCCTCTCTTAGCTCTCCTAATCCCTTTCTTCAGTTCCCTCCTGGCTATCTTGTATCCCTCCAATGCCCTGTCTGAACCTTGTTTCCTCAGCCTTACATAAGTCACCTTTTTCCTCTTAACAAGACATTCAACCTCTCTTGTCAACCATGGTTCCCTCACTCGACCATCTCTTGCCTGCCTGACAGGGACATACATATCAAGGACACGTAGCACCTGTTCCTTGAACAAGTTCCACATTTCGCTTGTGTCCTTCCCTGCCAGCCTATGTTCCCAACTTATGCACTTCAATTCTTGTCTGACAACATCGTATTTACCCTTCCCCCAATTGTAAACCTTGCCCTGTTGCACGTACCTATCCCTCTCCATCACTAAAGTGAAAGTCACAGAATTGTGGTCACTATCTCCAAAATGCTCCCCCACTAACAAATCTATCACTTGCCCTGGCTCATTACCCAGTACTAAATCCAATATTGCCCCTCCTCTGGTCGGACAATCTACATACTGCGTTAGAAAAGCTTCCTGGACACACTGCACAAACACCACCCCATCCAAACTATTTGATCTAAAGAGTTTCCACTCAATATTTGGGAAGTTAAAGTCGCCCATGACTACTACCCTATGACTTCTGCACCTTTCCAAAATCTGTTTCCCAATCTGTTCCTCCACATCTCTGCTACTATTGGGGGGCCTATAGAAAACTCCTAACAAGGTGACTGCTCCTTTCCTATTTCTGACTTCAACCCATACTACCTCAGTAGGCTGATACTCCTCGAACTGCCTTTCTGCAGCTGTTATACTATCTCTAATTAATAATGCCACCCCCCCACCTCTTTTACCACCCTCCCTAATCTTATTGAAACATCTATAACCAGGGACCTCCAACAACCATTTCTGCCCCTCTTCTATCCAAGTTTCCGTGATGGCCACCACATCGTAGTCCCAAGTACCGATCCATGCCTTAAGTTCACCCACCTTATTCCTGATGCTTCTTGCGTTGAAGTATACACACTTCAACCCCTCTCCCTGCCTGCAAGTACTCTCCTTTGTCAGTGTTCCCTTCCCCACTGCCTCATTACACGCTTTGGCGTCCTGAATATCGGCTACCTTAGTTGCTGGACTACAAATCCGGTTCCCATTCCCCTGCCAAATTAGTTTAAACCCTCCCGAAGAGTACTAGAAAACCTCCCTCCCAGGATATTGGTGCCCCTCTGGTTCAGATGCAACCCGTCCTGCTTGTACAGGTCCCACCTTCCCCAGAATGCGCTCCAATTATCCAAATACCTGAAGCCCTCCCTCCTACACCATTCCTGCAGCCACGTGTTCAACTGCACTCTCTCCCTATTCCTAGCCTCGCTATCACGTGGCACCGGCAACAAACCAGAGATGACAACTCTATCTGTCCTGGCTTTTAACTTCCAGCCTAACTCCCTAAACTTGTTTATTACCTCCACACCCCTTTTCCTACCTATGTCGTTGGTACCAATGTGCACCACGACTTCTGGCTGCTCACCCTCCCCCTTAAGGATCCTGAAGACACGATCCGAGACATCCCTGGCCCTGGCACCCGGGAGGCAACATACCTTCCGGGAGTCTCGCTCGCGACCACAGAATCTCCTATCTATTCCCCTAACCATTGAATCTCCTACAACTATTGCTTTACTATTCTCCCCCCTTCCCTTCTGAGCCCCAGAGCCAGACTCAGTGCCAGAGACCTGGCCGCTAGGGCCTTCCCCCGGTAGGTCATCCCCCCCAACAGCATCCAAAATGGTATACTTGTTTTGAAGGGGAACGGCCACGAGGGATCCCTGCACTTTCTGCCTGTTTGTTTTTTTCCCCCTGACTGTAACCCAGCTATTCTTGTCCTGTACCTTGGGTGTGGTTACCTCCTTGTAACTCTTCTCAATCACCCCCTCTGCCTCCCGGATGATCCGAAGTTCATCCAGCTTCAGCTCCAGTTCCCTAACACGGTCTTTGAGGAGCTGAAGTTGGGTGCACTTCCCGCAGGTATAGTCAGTGGGGACACCGGTGATATCCCTCACCACCCACATCCTACAGGAGGAGCATGTAACTGGCCTAGCCTCCATCCCCTCTTACCTGACAGAATATAGCTGCCCTGTGGACTAACTAGATCTCCGCCCACCGACCCTGCTCCCAGTCAGCTACACTTTCTGTAAACTCCTGGCTCTCTTCGCACTCTTTGCGGAAATGTCGGAAACAAAATGAAAGGAGCGCCTTACTCCCTCCTCACCTAACTCCCTCGGTCACCAAACTCTCACTATCGCACTCAAATGCACCAAATTCAGCACTCCCTCGGTCACCAAACTCTCACTATCGCACTCAAATGCACCAAATTCAGCACTCAGTGCAAACAAAGTCTGCACTGTAGGGGATCACTTTTATACTGTGAATCTAGCCTCTGTAAAACTGGCCTAATCCAATTAACTAATTAACAAGCTGCAAGTGCCTACAAGTAGAAGCCGGTTTAAAGCTTATTGAAAATTCACCTTCTTCTAAACCAAACAGCAACTTTTAAGTTAATTAACTAAATAAAAGAAAGACTAAACTTTAGATAAAAATGAAGCCTTATACTCCCTCGGTCACCAAACTCTCACTATCGCACTCAAATGCACCAAATTCAGCACTCGGTGCAAACAAAGTCTGCACTGTAGGGGATCACTTTTATACTGTGAATCTAGCCTCTGTAAAACTGGCCTAATCCAATTAACTAATTAACAAGCTCCAGCTGCAAGTGCCTACAAGTAGAAGCCGGTTTAAAGCTTATTGAAAATTCACCTTCTTCTAAACCAAACAGCAACTTTTAAGTTAATTAACTAAATAAAAGAAAGACTAAACTTTAGATAAAAATGAAGCCTTATACTCCCTCGGTCACCAAACTCTCACTATCGCACTCAAATGCACCAAATTCAGCACTCAGTGAAGTTTGGGATGCTGCAGCCGGCAAGACTATGGGTCACGTATCAGGAGAGATACTATTATTTTGAGACGGCGGAGGAAGCATGGTCCTTCATCAAAGAAGAGAAATTGGACCGGAACTGAGGGACTGATGCTGCAGGGAATTGTTATTGTTTTTGTTAATGTTATGGTGGAAGTTAATTGAAACAGGGAAGGGGGGAGACATTGGGGAAATGTGGGCGCCGGTGAGGGGGGAAAGACGGGACATAGTCGGAGAATGGGGAATGGGAGGGGGAGGGGAAAGGGAGCTGCGCCATAAGAGGCAAGTCAGGTAAAGGGATGTTCCCGCGCCAGAAAGAATAAGGCGGGAAGACAGGCGCAAGGCGGATGGGAGTTCCCCCACACGGGGGGGGTCGAGGAGTGAGCAGGAGTAGCCGGGGTCAGTTAAAGTCAGCTGACTTACGGAAGTGATATGGGGGGAGCAATCAAGCTAGATGGGGATCTAGCGGGGGGGGGGGGGGGAGGAGGGGGAGGGAGGGGAGGGGGGGGGGGGACAACTGGGTTGCTGCTGCGGAAATCCAAAAGGAAATGGCTAAAGAGTGGGTGAGCGGGGATGGTGTGCGACGCTGGGGGAGCGAGCGGGAGCGCGGAGGCGGGATATGGAACTGGCCTAGAGAAGGTAATGGCTAGTCGACACGGGAGGGGTGCAGGTAGCCCCCTAGTGAGGCTGATCACGTGGAACGTTAGAGGCCTGAATGGACCGATTAAAAAGGGCCCGAGCACTCGCGCATTTGAAAGGACTAAGGGCAGACGTGGCCATGCTCCAAGAAACACACCTAAAGGTGGCGGACCAAGATAGGCTAAGGAAAGGATGGGTGGGACAGTTTTGTAAGGGCCACGAAGAATCCAGCACGAGTTTTAAGGATACAAAATAATACCGTTTATTTACTATAACAATATATATATATAACAGTAGCAGTAACTTCCCTTGCTACCTTCTCCTTCCTGCTGGTTCCTGAACTGGCCAGCTTATTTATACTAGGAGTTTCTCCGCCCCCCTCATTGGGGAAGTTCATACTCCCATAGGATTGTGGGATAGTCATTAGTCCCCAGCCAATCGTAAGGAGGCAGGTTATAACATCCCTCCCCCCCAAAGTCAAAGGAATCCACCGAAGACCCTGGCGAAGGAAGGCGTCGAACTCGTTTGGCCGCAGGCCGGACGCCATTTGCACGCGGCGCTGGATCAGGCGGCGTGTAACGAGACGGAGACCGGCGCTTCCGTGATGAACGGCGCGGTTGTACATCCACGGCCTGTGGACCCGAGGATCCCCCTCTGATTCATCCTGTGTCTCCATCTCGGAGTCAGAGTCTGCTGCCTCCGTCATGTCAGCGTCTCTATCTCCATTCGGTCCCGTAACGACCTGCGCAGGCTTCGAGTGAGGCACCAGTGGAAGATTGTGAGGACTACCTTCCCTTGTCTCTGGTCTTTGCGGCTGTTGAAATGAGCTCCGGGGGCGGGGAATCTTTTGAGGGGATGATCTTCTGGACCGGACGTGGTCTACATGTTTTCGCTGGAGACGACCCTGGGCTTGCACTTGGTAAGATCTAGGGTCCGTTTGGCGAAAGATTACACCAGCGAAAAAAGCGAGCCAGTCTCGTGTCCATTGATCCGGAAGACTGCTTCTTTAGGCCTCTTTTGAATGTTTGCACTGCACGCTCTGCCAACCCATTTGAAGCCGGGTGGTAAGGGGCAGTGCGGATATGGCGGATGCCGTTCATCTTTGTAAACCTAGCAAACTCCTCACTCGTGAATGGAGTGCCATTATCCGTGACCAGCACCTCGGGGAGGCCATGCGTACTAAATGATAAACGCATCTTTTCAATTGTTGCGCAGGACGTTGTCCGCTGCATCTTATGCACCTCCAGCCATTTGGACTGGGCGTCAATTAGTAGAAGGAACATGGATCCCTGAAAAGGGCCTGCGAAATCTGCATGTAAGCGTGCCCAAGGCCACCCTGGCCATTCCCAGTGATGTAGGGGCGCGGCCGGCGGAAGCTTCTGATGCTCCTGGCAAATGGAGCAGTTTTGGGCCACCTTCTCAATGTCGGTGTCGAGGCCTGGCCACCAGACATAACTCCGGGCCAACATTTTCATCTTGGTCACGCCCGGATGCCCATTGTGCAAGTCTGATAATATCAGCTCCTGGCCTTTTTCCGGGACAATCACACGCGTCCCCCACAAGAGGATGCCGTCTTCCACGCTGAACTCTGACAGCTTGGAGGAAAATGCCCGCAACTCGCCTGGGAGCTGTCTATGCTGCCCACCATACAGGACTATGTGCCGAACCTTTGACAAGACTGGCTCCGTCTGGGTCCACTCACGGATCTGTGATGCCGTGACAGGCAAGGTGTCCATAAAATTTAGGGTTGCAACCACCTCACTGGTCGTGGGGGTCAACATGGGGCCGGTCGATAAAGGCAATCGGCTCAGTGCGTCGGCATTTGCTATCTGCGTACCTGGTTTGTGCTCCAGAGAATTCTCATATGCAGCAAGCAACAAAGCCCAGCACTGGATCCGCGCAGAAGCAATGGGCGGTATTGGCTTATCCTCTCCGAAGAGTCCCAGCAGGGGCTTATGATCAGTCACGATAGTGAAATGGCGGCCGTACACATACTGGTGGAAGCGTTTCACCGCGAAAACCACTGCCAGGCCCTCCTTCTCGATCTGCGCGTACTTTTTCTCCGCTGCAGTCAATGTGCGGGAGGCGAAAGCTATCGATCGCTCGGCCCCGTTCTCCATCTTGTGGGACAGGACAGCCCCAATACTATACGGGGATGCATCACATGTGATGAGCAAAGGCTTTCCCGGATCATAGTGGGTTAGTAACCCAGACGACGGCAATTGTTGCTTTACCCGCCGGAAAGCGGTTTCTTGCGGCTGACCCCAAACCCAGGTGTGATTTTTCTTTAGCAGCAGGTGCAAGGGGGCCAACGTAGTTGCCAGATTGGGGAGGAACTTCCTGTAATAGTTTACGAGACCGAGAAAAGAACGAAGATGCGAAGTGTCAGTCGGGGTGGGGGCATGTGGAATTGCACGCACCTTCTCTGCGACGGGATGCAGACCCTCGCGGTCCACCCGATAACCTAGGTAGACTACTTCTTTTGCCTGAAATACGCACTTTGTGTGACGTAAACAGACTCCAGCCTCCAAAAGGCGTCAAAGGACAGCCTCCAGATTTTCCAAATGCTCTTGCTCCGACGTCCCTGTAATCAACACGTCATCTAGGTAGACAGCCACACGTGGTAAACCTCTCAAAATGCCCTCCATAACACGTTGAAAAATTGCGCAGGCAGAGGATACTCCAAAGGGCAACCATGTATATTCATACAGGCCCCGATGTGTGTTAATTGTTACATATGGTCGGGAGGCAGGGTCCAGCTCCAACTGCAGGTAGGCGTGACTCATATCTAATTTTGTGAATGAGAGTCCACCTGCAAGTTTCGCGTAGAGATCCTCTATGCGAGGCATTGGGTATCGGTCGAGTCGGGAAACTGTATTCACTGTAAGTTTATAGTCGCCACACAAGCGAACTGTGGCATCTGGCTTCATTACTGGTACAATTGGTGCTGCCAAGTCAGCAAAACGGACGGGACTGATAATACCCAAACTCTCCAAACGAGTGAGCTCCCCTTCTACCTTCTCGAGCAAAGCGCAAGGCACTGGGCGCGCCCGGAAATAGCGCGGCTTGGCTCCTGGTTCAAGTTGGATACGGGCTACGGCATCTTTTATTTTCCCCAAACCAGGCTGGAATACCTCTGGGTATCGTCCTAGCCCCTCAGTCAACCCTCCAGAAACTGTTTGGAGGATGTGCTGCCATTGCAACCGCAAATGGCGCAACCAGTCCCGACCCAACAGGCTGGGCCCATGGCCACGCACTACGATAAGTGGGAAACGCCCCTCCTGGCGTCCATAGACAACAGGGGTCATTGTAGTTCCTGCAATGTCCAGTGGTTGCCCCGTGTAGGTGGCCAACCTGGCCTGTGAGTCAGTTAATGTAAGGGTCTGTATACCCTGCTTGATGCGGTCGAATGTCCTCTGGGCGATCATGGAGACCGCTGCGCCAGTATCCAACTCCATCTCCAGCGGGTGGCCATTGACCCGTACTGTCACCTTAATGGGGGCCACACGGGGAGCTGCCACACAATGCAGCTGCAGGCAGTCGTCCTCCGTCTCCACGTCCTCAGGAGTGGTCGCCGCAGGTTCATCCACATGGAAGGTACGGCCTCTGGGCTGGTCCCAGTTACGGCCCCTGGGCTGGTCCCAGTTTCGGTCGGAACGACGGCGCCTCTGGCATCCCCAGGACCGCCGTCCACGACGGGGTCAGAGCCTACAAGTCTGACATGGACATGGCTCCTCATCCATTGGCTCTGGAGAAGGCTCCCTTCGGGGAGGAATGTCCGATGGCCACTGGCGTCGGTCCGGTCGTTGCCTCGCCCAAGGTACCACAGGAGTGCGGGGGGATGTTTTTGGGCGGAAAGGGTTGCGCCCCAAGGCATGCACTTCCATTCCCTGTAGCTCCTGTACTCCTCGCTCTGCGCTCTTTCGGGACAAGACTATTTGTATTGCCTGTTGAAAAGTCAATGTTGGCTCCGCTAACAACTTTCTCTGGGTGGCTGCATTGTTAATATCGCAAACCAAACGGTCGCGTAACATTTCTGACAAGGTCTCACCATAGTCACAGTATCCCGCAATCCCGCGTAGCCTGGATAAAAAAATCGGCAAGGGATTCTCCAGGGGTCCTCTCAGCGGTATTAAACCGGTAACGCTGGACTATCATGGACGGGGTTGGGTTAAAGTGTTGCCCCACTATATTCACAAGTTCGTCAAACGTTTTGGTGTCCGGCGCAGCTGGGTACGTAAGGCACCTAATCACCCCAAACGTATGCGGCCCGCAGGCGGTGAGCAATATGACCACCTGGCGCTCGTTTTCAGTGATATTGTTTGCCCGGAAAGAGTAACGCATCCGTTGTGTGTACTGGTTCCAGCTTTCCAGCGCAGCATCAAAAACATCCAAACGTCCGTACAGAGGCATGGTATAATAGAAAACAACTTCCAACCTGTATCCAACAAAAATCCAGGGAGGTGGCTTCAGCAGTGTAGACAGCTATTCACTTTTACCTTCGTCGCCAGTTTTGTAAGGGCCACGAAGAATCCAGCACGAGTTTTAAGGATACAAAATAATAACGTTTATTTACTATAACAATATATATATAACAGTAGCAGTAACTTCCCTTGCTACCTTCTCCTTCCTGCTGGTTCCTGAACTGGCCAGCTTATTTATACTAGGAGTTTCTCCGCCCCCCTCATTGGGGAAGTTCATACTCCCATAGGATTGTGGGATAGTCATTACTCCCAGCCAATTGTAAGTAGACAGGTTATAACAGACAGGTGTTCCACTCAGGACTGGACGCAAAGAACAGAGGGGTGGCCATTTTGGTGGGGAAACGGGTAGCATTTGAAGCAAAGAACATCGTAGCAGATAGCGGAGGTAGAGATGTAATGGTGAGTGGTAGGCTGGAGGGAATGGAGGTCGTGTTGGTTAATGTGTATGCCCCAAACTGGGACGATGCGGGATTCATGAGACGGATGCTGGGGCGTATTCCGGACCTGGAGTCAGGAAACTTGATTTTAGGAGGGGACTTTAATACGGTGCTGGACCCGGGGCTAGATAGATCCAACTGAAGGACCGGAAGAAGGCCGGCAGCGGCCAAGGTACTTAAGGGGTTTATGGACCAAATGGGGGGAGTGGATCCATGGCGATTTCTTAGACCTAGGGCTAGGGAGTTTTCCTTCGTCTCCCATGTCCATAAAGTGTACTCCCGGATAGATTTTTTTGTTTTGGGAAGGTCGCTGATCTCTAGGGTGGAAGAAGCTGAGTACTCAGCCATAGCGGTTTCGGATCATGCCCCACATTGGGTGGACCTGAAGTAGGTGAGGACAGGGAACAGAGCACACTCTGGCGATTAGATGTGGGACTGATGGCGGATGAGGTAGTATGTGCAAGAGTGCGGGGGTGTATTGAGAGATACCTGGTGGTCAATGACGACGGCGAGGTCCCTGTGGGAGTGGTCTGGGAAGCATTAAAAGCGGTGGTCAGAGGAGAGCTGATCTCAATTGGGGCCCTCAAAAGGAAAACAGAGGTCAAGGAAAGGGAAAGATTACTGGGGGAGATTTTAAGGGTGGACAGGGAATTTGCAGAGACCCCGGAGGAGGAGTTGTACAGGGAGAGGAGACGACTCCAGACAGAGTTTGACCTTCTGAACACCAGAAAGGCGGATGTACTGTGGAGGAAGGCACAGGGGAGGAGGTATGCATATGGGGAAAAGGCTAGTCGCCTGTTGGCGCACCAATTGCGAAAGAGGGCAGCAGAGAGGGAGATAGGAGGAATTAGAGACGAAAGGGGAGACACGGTGCGAAGGGCAGGAAAGATAAATGAGGTGTTCAAGACCTTCTATGAGGAACTGTATAGGTCTCAACCCCCAGAGGGAGAGGAGGGGATGAGGCAGTTCCTGGACCAATTGAGGTTCCCGGAAGTGGAGGAGCAGGAGGTGGCAGGCCTGGGGGCACCGATTGAGGTGGACGAGGTTATTAAGGGACTGGGAAGCATGCAAGCAGGGAAGGCCCCGGGGCCAGACGGGTTCCCGGTGGAATATTACAGAAAATATGTGGACTTGTTGGCCCCGTTAATGGCGAGGACATTCAATGAGGCCAGGGAAGGGGGGACTCTACCCCCGACGATGTCGGAGGCGACGATATCGCTAATTTTGAAGAGGGACAAAGATCCGTTGCAGTGCGGGTCCTATAGACCTATTTCACTATTGAACGTGGATGCCAAATTGCTGGCAAAGGTACTGGCATCAAGGATAGAGGACTGTGTCCCGGGGGTGGTGCACAAAGACCAGACATGGTTCGTAAAAAGGAGACAACTGAATGTTAACGTGCGACGACTATTAGGGGTGATAATGATGCCCCCAGTGGAGGGGGAGGCATAGATAGTGGCGGCAATGGACGCAGAGAAGGCATTTGATAGGGTGGAGTGGGAGTATTTATGGGAAGTGTTAAGGAGGTTTGGGTTTGGGAACGGGCTTATTAGCTGGGTTAGACTTCTTTATGGGGCACCAACGGCAAGCGTAGTTACAGGTCGACATAGATCGGAGTATTTCCGATTATATAGGGGAACAAGGCAGGGATGCCCGCTGTCTCCATTGTTGTTTGCGTTGGCAATTGAACCTCTGACCATGGCGTTGAGAGACTCCAGGAAATGGAGAGGGGCGATTAGAGGGGAAGAAGAACACCGAGTCTCATTATACGCAGATGACCTATTGTTATACGTGTCGGACCCAGCGGGGCGGATGATAGAGGTTATGAGAATTTTGAGGAGGTTCGGGGAATTCTCGGGGTATAGGCTAAACATGGGGAAGAGTGAATTATTTGTGATACATCCAGGGGACCAGAGTAGAGAGATAGAAGGCTTACCGCTAAGGAAAATGGAAAGAAACTTCCGATACCTGGGGATTCAGATCGCTAGGAGCTGGGGAACCTTGCACAGACTTAATCTGACACGGCTGGTAGAACAAATGGAGGAGGACTTCAAGAGGTGGGACATGCAGCCTCTGTCGCTGGTGGGCAGGGTGCAGGCAATTAAGATGATGGTCCTCCCGAGGTTCTTATTTGTATTTCAATGTCTCCCTATATTAATCACCAGGACCTTTTTTAATAAAATAGATAGGAGCATCACGAGCTTCGTGTGGGCAGGGAAAGTTCCGAGAGTAAGGAGGGGGTTCCTTCAGCGTAGTAGGGACAGAGGAGGACTGGCACTACCGAACTTGGGTGATTACTATTGGGCCGCCAATGTGGCAATGATACGTAGATGGATGATGGAGGGTGAGGGAGCGGTGTGGAAAAGACTGGAGAGAAAGTCCTGTAAAGGGACGAGTTTAGAGGCGCTGGTGACGGCGCCGCTACCGTTCTCACCTAAAAAGTATACCACGAACCTGGTGGTGGCGGCAACACTGAACATATGGGGACAGTGGAGGCGACAGAGAGGGGTGCGGGGAGCCCTGGTGGGGTCCCCTATCAGGAACAACCATAGGTTCGCCCCAGGAAGAATGGATGGAGGATTTCAGAGCTGGTACCAGTCGGGAATTAGGAAGGTGGGAGATTTATTTATAGATGGGACTTTTGCGAGTTTGGGAGCATTGGAGGAAAAGTATAAGTTGCCCCGGGGAAATTTTTTGAGATATATGCAGGTGAGGGCGTTTACTAGACAACAGGTGAGGGAATTTCCGTTGCTCCCGACACAGGGGATACAGGACAGGGTGCTTTCAGGGGTGTGGGTCGGAGAGGGCAAGGTGTCAGAGATTTACAAAGAGATGAGGGAAGAGGGGGAGGAGTCAGTGGGTGAACTAAAGGGAAAGTGGGGAGAAGAATTAGGGGAGGAGATAGAGGAGGGTATGTGGGCGGATGCCCTAAGCAGGGTAAATTCCTCTTGCTCATGCGCCAGGCTTAGCCTGATTGAATTTAAGGTGCTACATAGAGCACACATAACGGGGGCAAGATTGAGCAGGTTCTTTGGAGTGGAGGACAAATGCGGGAGGTGTGGCGGGAGCCCGGCAAACCACGCACATATGTTTTGGGCGTGCCCGGCACTGGAAGGGTATTGGAAGGGAGTGACGGGAGTGACTTCGCAAGTGGTGAAGGCCCGGGTCAAACCAGGCTGGGGGTTAGCTCTATTTGGAGTTGCGGAAGAGCCAGGAGTGCAGGAGGCGAAAGAGGCCAATGTCGTGGCCTTTGCGTCCCTAGTAGCCCGGCGCAGGATCCTACTCATGTGGAAGGAAGCGAAACCCCCCGGACTGGAGGCCTGGGTAAACGATATGGCGGGGCTTATTAAACTGGAGCAGATAAAGTTTGCCCTGAGAGGATCGGCTCAAGGGTTCACCAGGCGGTGGCAGCCATTTCTCGACTACCTAGGGGAACGTTAGAGGGGAGATAGATGACCAGCAGCAGCAGCCCGGGGGGGGGGGGGGGGGGGGGCGGGGGGGAGGGGGGGGGGTTTAGTTTAGTTTATGTCAATGGATAATGGGGTTTTGTTACCTGTGTATTGTTAAAAATTTCTGCTTTGTTATTGTTTTGTTTGCTTTGTAAGAGGGAAAAATGTTGTTTAGAAAAAATTTTCAATAAAATACATTTTTTTTTAAAAAGCCTATCCCAAGGCTTTCATGCAAGCAGTCTAGTGCTTAAGTTAAGCATGGGGTTGCAGCCAGTTTTTGAATGCATTCACCATTTTTTGCCAGCTATATAACTCTCACCTACACCCAAACCCACCACACTCTTCCCAAATTGGTGTTTCCCCACTGTTTCACTGTACATTTGTAGACTCCAGGAAATCTCTCTCACTCAACTTTATTACTTCGCTTCGATATCTTAATATCCAGGAAGAACATCAAGGGAACAGATATCCTCATGCAGAGCTCATTGAAAGGTTTGGGTGAAAGGAATCTGGGAATTTGCAATACTTACTTGAAATATCATCAGTGTAAATAAATATTACATTAACCATTGGCTCATTTTGTCTCTGTTTCAATAATAATTCCACTGTATTACCTGTAGGCTCTGCCAGTTATGGTGCTTCTGTTTATTAAAGTGATTAATAATGTATTGTGGGATTTCAGTGCAGCTTCCAATGCATTACCCACCAGTGTAAATCATATCACCGAGACATGTTACTTGCGTTCATTCACTACATGCCTTACAGTCTTTGAGCTGAAATTTAAAATTTATGTTTTCTGAAACTGCTACAATTTTTCAATGAACTTGAATAAAGTTGAAACGGTCACTGTCCAAATGTGTTCATTCAATTATGATGTGGCGATGCTGGAGTTGGACTGGGGTGGGCACAGTAAGAAGTCTTACAACATCAGGTTAGAGTCCAACAGGTTTGTTTGGAATCACTAGCTTTCGGAGTGCAGCTCCTTTATCAGGTGAGTGAAAAGGTGGGTTCCGCAAACTCATATATAGATATCCGCCATGGCAGGCAGCATCGGAAGATCCCACCATAGATTCACAGGGGTATGAAACTGATTTTTCTGCCCCCTGCCGTATTCTTCCCCACTCCCGCCCGCCATTGAACCCACCAGCAGCGGCATGAGAGAATTCCACCTTCTGTTTCCTGTTTGTTAGTTAATCCTCAGTCCATGCTAACATATCACCTCCAAACAATGAGTTCTTGAACTCTTAATTGTGCAGACACCATGAGCTCATTATGAAATGCATCCTCAGTGGGGAAACAATACTCTTGCATCTACAAAAGCACAATTAAGACTAACAGTTTACCTTTACAAATTAACTGTGGAAAGATTGGTTTGCAGCTTGTCCCAACGGGTGTATATCCTGATCTGGGTGATTGGCTTTGCACAGTTAAATGTTAATTATATCAATGGCCACTAGATGGCCCCATTTCACAAGAGGTAACTTCAGAGTCCAAAATGGGGTTTGAGATGCATGTGTGCACTTCTGATGGAGTGTGTAGAACACCATCTTCATAGAGCAGTTTGTATGTGCAGACCTAACAAAGGTCAGCCGCATGCAGAGCAGGGAGATGATGAAGTGACTACAATACTGATTTGAAGTCACTGCTGCCATTTTTCAAATCTACACTTCAGCCAATGCTATTATTTTTCACAACTGAATATGATTATTGCCTGGATTTGGAGCAAAATACGGCAGATGCAGGAAAGCTCCCGTATGAGAGCTCTTATGCTCACATGTCTGGTCCTCAGCCTGCTGCAATGCTCCAGTGATGCCCAATGCAAACTTGAAGAACAACGCCTCGTCTTCCGATTCGTCGCGTTACAGCCTTCTGAACTCAACATTGAGATCAACAACTTTAGACTGTAAACTTTCCTCTCCATTTGACCCCCCCCCCCCCCCCCCGTTTTTGTTTTTTGTTTCTCGGTTCCCTTGGCTTGCCCAACACAACCCCATCCCTCTCCCCACATGGCCATCTGTCCTTGTTGTACAGTTTTGCTCCCACTGACCTTTGTTCTCCTATTAACACATTCTGCTATCTTACCTTTTGCCACTATTAGAACTCTTCAGTCCTTACAGGCACCATAAACACCGCCCCTTTGTCTTAGGTCCATGACACCTTTGTCAACCTCTTCATTAGCAATCCCTGTCCTTCTGTTGTCCCCCTACCACCTCCTAATATTTAATTCTTTACATTTCTATCTCTCTTCAGGAAGTTGTCTTCTGATGAAAGGGTGGACAAGCTAGGCTCGTATCCGCTGGAGTTTAGAAGAGTAGGAGGTGATTTGATGGAAACATATCAGACCCTGGGGGGGTCTTGACAATGTTTCCCCTTGTGGGAGAATCTGGTACTCGGAGTCACTGTTCAAAAATAAGGGCCCGGATTCAATCTTTTGGGGACTAAGTCCGCCGGAAAACGGGCAAGAATTGCACCGGACATTTTCCTCGAAAGTCCGGGGTGATTCTCCTTTTTCCAGGGGTCTCGCAGGGCCCCGGCCTGCGTCCCGCAGATCTGGCTGCCGGCGGGGCCCAGCTGTCCAGACTGTGCGGCCGCGAATGTGCACGGCGGCCGCAAACGACATGACGGAGCCACACAGCAGGCCCCTGCAGAGGAAGGTAGGTCCCCCACAGATCACAATGGCCCGCCGATCGGTGGCCCCCGATCGCAGGCCTGCCCACGCTGAGGCCCCCCCGGAGTCAGATTCCCTCCCCCCCCCCCCCCCCAATCCCCCCACCCGGACCGCCACTGCGGCCGCAATGTTTTTTATCATATTAAATAGTATGCTGAGAAAAGCTGCTTCGGGTGGCCTGATAGGGTTTGATCTGGAATCTGGACATGGCAGGAGGAATGAAGAGAGACCATGCAGAGCTGCCAGAAGATGGAGATGTGGAAGGGGAAAATGGCTGTCAGCAGGAGGCCATATTGACAGATTCTTCGGGGAGCAATTCGCCTAACTCAGCAAGAGCAAATGGAAGAGATGTCATCGCTTCACAAATGAGGATGAGATTTAAATCTGCCAACTAATGCAGCCAGGATTATTACCTCAAATTAGGGCAAGAACAGCATTGCCTGTGACTATCAATGTGCCCGTGGGTCTTCTTTTTTATGCATCTGACTTGGCTACTGCCGAAGATATAAGAAATTTTCACAGTTGCACTCTTGCCGAAGACAAACAGATGGGGTGCGCAGGAGGCTTTGAATGGATTGCAGTCTTCCCAATGATTCAGGGAGTCCTTGACTGTCCACACATTGTCTTGCAAGCTTCTCACCTGTACTTGGCCCCATTCCTCAACAAAAAGAGATTCCACTCAATGCGCAGCTAATGTGCGACCTGTCATCGAATCAAAGAATCGCTATAGTGTAAAAGGAGGTCATTCAGCCCATCAACTCTGCACCAACCCTTAAAAAGACCACCCTATTCCTAAATCCCACCTTAGCATGGCCAATCAACCTAATCAGCACATCTTTGGACTTTGGAAGGAAGCAGGAGCACCCGGAGGAATCCCACGCAGACACGGGGAGAAAGTGCAGACTCTACACAGATATTGACCTGAGGCCGGAACTGAACCCAGGTTCCTGGCACTGTGAGGCAGCAGTGCTAACCACTGTGCACCATGCCACGCACTATGCCCTGCACAGAAACTAGAATTCAAAAGTACTGAATGGGCCATGAAGTGCTTTGCAATGTCCTGTTGCTATTTTAGGTGCCATAGAAATGTATGTCTTTCTTTCTTTCACAGGCTGCTCATTGGGCAGAAGAGTAGTCAGCATTCCTAGTTCAATCTAGAATGAGAGGTCACAGTTTTAGGAGAAGTTGTCGCAGTTTTCAAAATGAGATGAGAAGAAATTATTTCTCTCAAAGCGTCATGAATGTGTGGAATTCACTGCCCCAGAGTGCAGTGGATTCAGGAACATTGCGTAAATTTAAGGAGGGGTGGACAGATGTTTAATTAGTAATGGGTTGGAGGGTTATGGAGATCGGGCCCAGACAAGATCGGCTATGATCGTATTCATAGATCATAGAATTTACAGTGCAGAAGGAGGCCATTCGGCCCATCGAGTCTGCACCGGCTCTTGGAAAGAGCACCCTACCCAAGGTCAGCACCGCCACCCTATCCCCATAACCCAGTAACCCCACCCAACACTAAGGGCAATTTTGGACACTAAGGGCAATTTATCATGGCCAATTCACCTAACCTGCACATCTTTGGACTGTGGGAGGAAACCGGAGCACCCGGAGGAAACCCACGCACACACGGGGAGGATGTGCAGACTCCGCACAGACAGTGACCCAAGCTGGAATCGAACCTGGGACCCTGGAGCTGTGAAGCAATTGTGCTATCCACAAGGCTACCGTGCTGCCCATTGAATGGTATTGAATGGTAGAGCAGGCTCAAGAGGCTAAATTGCCTACTCCTGCTCCTAGCTCTTATGTTGTTATGCTCTAAGAGTGGAATTATTGCCTGCCACCTGGTAGATTTGGATTTGAATCTCATCAAATCGATATTACATAGTGAAGTCTATGAAAGAGTTTTAATTGATGTTCAAAGACAGTCGACTGTTCATACAGGGGACACAAACGGTTAGCACGCAAGAAGGGAAAATTGTATTTTGACCTTTATTGCAAAGGGATAGGGCTGCGAGAATGAAGAAGGGCTTTGATGAGACCATGACTGGAGTACTGTGTGCAGTTTTGCTCCCCCATATTTACGGAAGGACATGTTTACATTTGAGGATTGGTTCCTGGGATGAGAGGCTTCTCCCATGAAAAGAGGTAGATTGGGCCGATGCACAAGAACGCGAGGTGGTCTCAGTGAAACATTCAAGCTTATGAAGGGGCTTAACAGGATAGGCACTGAGACCTCATTCCCCTCGGTTGGGGAATCTAGAACAGGGACACAGTTTGAAGCTAAGAGGACAATCATTCAGGACTGAGATGAAGAGAAATTTCTTCACTCATAGGGTTGTGAATCTTTGGAATTGTCTATCTCAGTGGACTATCGATGCACCATCATGAAGTACATTCATTGCTGAGATGGGTTTTGAATCTCTCAGGGAATCTGGGGATATGGCGAGTGGGTGGGAAAGTGCAGTTGAGGTAGAAGATCAGTTGTGATCATATTGAATGAGAAAGCAGGCTCGATGGGCCTCATAACCTATTTCTGCTCCGATCTCTTATGATCTTCTGAAAGCCTGACAGTAGTTATGATCCTTTTATCGTCCTCTGTTCTGTAAAAGCAAGTCAAATGGTGACAACGTGGACCAAAGGTCATCCCCACATGTGTGCAGCAGAATTACAATGTGATCTGGGCTGCCAGAAGGAATATTATATCCTTGAGAAATCCTTCTGCCTTAACCACTCTGGAGGAGTCCAACAGTACTGATCTGAGTGGGGATCAAGATTTGTGGCAGTATGTTAAGTGTGGAGCTTCCTGCCTTGCCACCAACTATTAGATGAGAAGCTGGCAGCAGGAGTATCAGGCGAAGAAGGAGGAAGTGGGGGAGTAGGATGTTCGTGAAGAAGTGGAAGAAAAGGAAAATAAAGAGGAGACTATAACCTCCTTCTGTCCAAACTCTGCGTGATCAGATTACTCATGTGCAAACACCAATCGCCTCAACTACACCTTCTCATTAACCAAAAGTGCCACGCTCCCTTATCTTTCCTCTATCACTGATGATCACATCATTCTCTGTCTGAAAGATAAAACGACCAAGAAAAATAAATTTCAGTCCAATTTTAAACCTGCAGTCATTAAATAGGCCAGTCACCCTGTGCATTCTGTCTGTGCCTGTCTTCCATGTGTCTTTGCTTTCATTAGCTTAGCAAAGCTGGTGCTTTGCCAATCATAGAATTCTTACAGTGCAGAAATCAGCCATTCAGCCCATCGAATTTGCACTGTACCTCAGAAAGAGCACCTTACCCAGGCCCAATCCTCGTATCCCACCTAGGGGCAATTTAGCATAGCCAATCCACCTAACTTGCACATCATTGTACTGTGTGAGGAAACTGGAAAACCCGGAGGAAACCCACGCAGACACGGGGAGAACGTGCAAACTCCAGTTGGAATCGAACCTGGGTCTCTGGTGCTGTGAGGCAGCAGTGCTAACCAATGTGCCACCATGTGCACAATGGATGCAGCATGTGTATTAGAAGGCCGTAGGAGACTGCAAATTCCCTGGAAGAGGGACCTCTAGGAGCTCTGGGTCTGGAGGACGTCAGATTGCACCAGCTTGGCCTGAGTTCCAGCATGTATATGTGACGCTTAGTGTCTCTGATCATCTCTTCCCCACTTCCCCACTCTTTAACAAGACTCCTACTGAGCCTGTTTATCTGCGTAGGAGTCGGTGGCCTTCCCGAAACCCAAATCCATTGCCCCCCACCCCATGTCCCGAGTCAGTATTTTTCATTCCTACCCTCAGTTCACCCTGAAACTTTTGCCTCTGTTTCTCTCTCCACAGATGCTGCCTAACCTGCTGAGTATCTGCAGCATTTTCTGTTTTTACTGCAGCTACGTGTGCTGGCTGACAGAGAACAGCAAAGGCACTGGTGGAGTGGCAGGGGTGGGTGCAGAATGTTGTCGAGAGAATGTCGCTGGTTTATGCTTCATGGAGCCACCGAGACGCTCCTGGGGTAGTACTTCAGCAATCCTACTGACCTTTTGGAATGCCATGAGAACCTCTTTGAACAGTGATAGCCACATCCATGGTGACATGTCTGAGTTTGCAGGACAAACTCACCAGAACTGAGATCTTTGTATGCAAGCTATGCTGCAATAGAAGTGGAGACATTAGCCATCAGACACTGCATCATGATGGGTTCCATTAGTGAATTGATGGGGGTGATCATGTTGGAAAGGATAGGCACCGAGCTCTGCACAAAACTCGAGTGCACTTCTCACTGTTTCTTGATTGATTTTCATAGAATTTCATAGAATTTACAGTGCAGAAGGAGACCATTCGGCCCATCGAGTCTGCACCAGCTCTTGGAAAGAGCACCCTACCCAAGGTCAACACCTCCACCCTATCCCCACAACCCAGTAACCCCACCCAATACTAAGGGCAATTTAGCATGGCCAATCAACCTAACCTGCACATCTTTGGACTGTGGGAGGAAACCGGAGGAAACCCACGCACACACGGGGAGGATGTGCAGACTCCACACAGACAGTGACCCAAGCCGGAATCGAACCTGGGACCCTGGAGCTGTGAAGCAATTGTGCTATCCACAATGCTACCGTGCTGCCCCACTGGTTGTTTTTTCATTGCACCAAGCATTTAGCTGTGTACGCCCATTGACCCTCAGCTGTAGTCTGAGCCATTGAAATCCTGATCTGATTCTTCTGCAGAAAGACCCAGTATGCAACTTCACCTTCCAGTGAGCTGACACCTACGGACTTTCCTTCTCTCCAGCCTTGGCTCCTTGTTGTGCCCTCTATCTCATCAGCTCTTGCCTCCAAAGATCACACAGTGTCAATCTCCGAGCTAGTGGCTAACGTCTCTTCATCTTCATTGTCTTCTTCTTCGGCCTCTGGCTGGTGATGTTCCTGTTTTTGGGTATCTGAAACGAAAAAGGGACAAGTGTTGTGGTGAGGGAAGATAGGAAAATTAAACGGTGCAGGCTTACACTAACTGCAGTTTGTAAATTAGAAACGTTTGTGGCCTGAGAGAAGGAAGATTAAACATTCAGAGACCCTCATCATCAATTCCTCTCGCACCAGCAACGGTCACAGCCGGGTTGATGGCCCTTCCCATGATGCTTAGCACTGTCTCCTCTAGGGCTAAAAAATGCATGTGCTCTTGCCCTCCCATCTCCAGTTCTTTATTGCTACCTGATGTTACATGAGAAAGACGGATGTGTGACAAAAAGTTCCTGTAATATGCTTGAGTGAATGATTGCTATGGTTTATTGTCTAATCTTCCTTCTAGCAGGGACTTGGTGCAGGTAAATTGTAATCAAAGATGGGCAGGCAAAAAATAATCCAACTGTGACAACTTTCAACAGAGAAGATGATCAGGCACAGTCTTGGTTATTTCTAAAGAGAGGGAAAATAGAGCAACCAAAACTGGAGTTCCCTGGATGGTATAAGAAATAGAGATAGACAAAGCTGAGAAAAGGTTGGAAAGGATTTGTAAAAATGCAAATTGTGCTTGACTGATCTCATTGAATTTCCTGATGCAGTAACAGAGAAAGTGATGAAAAAACATGGTGGATGTTGTTGAAATGGATGTTAGAAAGTGTTCAACAAAGTACCACATAAAAGACTGTTAACAAAATTGAGGCTCATGGAATGGGAGGGTCAATGTTTAATCAAATATTAAAAATTGGATCGAGGACAGCAAATAGCCAAGTCATGCTAAATTGTTATTTTTTTTAGATGGGGTGATGGTAAACAGTGGCGTTCCCTAAGGGCCCATGCTGGAATCACTGCTGGCTTTATGTAAATGACTTGGATATTAGAATACAGAAAATACAAAATTTGCCAATGATACGAAGCTTGGAGGATGATATGAATCGCTTGCAACAAAAAATAGATATGCTAGCTCAATGGGCAAGCAAGTGGCAAATGGAATTGAATACGTATGAGCTGATGCATTTTGGCAGAAGGAATAGGGAGAGACAATATTATCTCAATGACACAATTCTAAAGAGTGTGTCAGGACAGAGGTGCCTGGGGTTCATTGATCACTGAAGTCTGCAGGACATATAGAGAGAGTGATTAGAAAAGCATATGGGATCTTGAGCTTCATAATTACATTATTCCATATGAAATGAAAAATAAAAATTGCTATTGTCACAAGTAGGCTTCAAATGAAGTTACTGTGAAAAGCCCCTAGTCGCCACATTCCGGCACCTGTTCGGGGAGGCCGGTACGGGAATTGAACCGTGCTGCTGGCCTGCCTTTGTCTGCTCTGAAAGCCAGCTCTTTAACCCTGTGCTAAACCAGCCCCTATTATAGGCATTGTGTACAAAAGCAGGGAAATTATGTTGAATCTTTATAGAGCTCTGGTTAGGCCCCAGGTTGTGGTCATCATACTTTGGAAGGATGTGAGGGTCCTTGAGAGGGCATAGAAGAAATTTACTAGAATGGTCCCAGAGTTGAGGGATTTTAGTCACAAGGTGAGGGTGAAAAAGTTGGGCTTGTTCTCCTTGGAGGAAAGGAGATTGAATGCAGATTTGATAGATGTGAACAGGATGGGGGTTGACAAGAAAAAAACTGTTCCCATTAGCTGGTGGTACAAGGGCTAGGGGACACAGATTGAAGGTTTTGGACAAGAGATACAGTTGGGCTATTGAGGAGGAACATTTTTATACAGCAAGTGGTAATAACCTGGAACGCGCTGCCCACAATGGTGCAGACTGACTGGATTTCTCTGCAGAGAATTAGCATAGACTCAATGGGCCTTCATTCCTGAATGGCCTGCCTCTGATTTTAGGATTGTGTCTCCTTGTCCTAGATTCCTACGTCAGAAAAATCATCACAATATTGAATTTCAGATTGGTAATACAAAAGCAACAACCACAATCAAAAAACCTGAATTAAATCACCCCACAACCTCTCACATTCCAGGGAATACAAGCTTAGTTTATGTACCCAAAGGCAGATTATTGATCTAAATCAGAGATTGGCTGCATTTAGGTGACAGAGTGTAGAAATAATCGGCATGCACTCTAATTAGTGGTATGTGACCAGTGCTATCCCTCAAGGATCTGTGTTGGAGCCACAACTATTCGCTGTAATTATTAAATAGGATAGGAAGGCAAATTTTCTGATGACATGAGGTTTAGCAGCATTGTACGCAGTGTAGGTGGAAATATAAAATGACAAATGCATCCGGTGGGATGTTCCGGGTCAACCCTCGGCTGAGATGTTCCAGACTCACCGAAGGCCACCAGACCTTTGACTGCTTCTCTTTGGGGGGGGGGTGCAGAGGTAATTATAGCTGCCGGAGGAGCAGAGGGATGTGCCTGGCCAGTGCCCTTGTACTGCCACTGGCACAGATTGACACTGCCAGGTTAGAACAGTGCCAACCTGGCAGTGCCAACCTGTGCCAGGGGGCAGTCCTGGGGCAAACCCCTAGTGGGAGTCCAATGGAGGTGGGACATTGATGTGTGGTGCGGGGGGAGTGCCAGCTATACTTCCCAGTGTTGGTGGGGGGTTCAGTGCCGTTGGTGGATGTGGGGTGGTGGGGGTGGGTGGGAGCAGAACGCCATTGAAGATTTTCAGAGGGGGGTGCCCCCCAGAACTTTGTGATGGGGGCTGGGGGCCATCAGGCAGCTGCCCTGATGGGGGTGTCCTTTAAACATGGCTTCCAGATCTCTTTGGAGCCAATTGACGGCATAAACCATGCCCACTCATGGGAAAATTGCTCTGTGCAACTGGAGAGTTGCACGCCAGTTTTCAGTGTCAGCTTGACACTTTGCCAAATTCTGAAATTATTCCAACCTCCATCTCTCTTTCTCTGATTGCCAAGAAAAGGAAGCTTCTCTGCCAAACTGCAGAACACTACTTCAGGCTGCACCCTGTTGATAAACAAGAAGGAACTTATCTTTAGAAATGACCAAGATTGGGGCGGCATGATGGCGCAGTGGTTAGCACTGCTGCCTCATGGCACCAGGGACCTGGGTTCGATCCCGGCCCCAGGTCACTGTCCATGTGGAGTTTGCACATTCTCCCCGTGTTTGCATGGGTCTCACCCCCACAACCCAAAGATGTGCAGGGTCGGTGGATTGTCCACACCAAATTGCCCCATAATTGGAAAAAAATAATTGGGTACTCTAAATTTTTTTTTTTTTTAAAGAAATTACCAAGATAATCTATTTGAATTCGGTTGATTGTGCGTCAAATTCTGGCCAGGGTATCAGCAAACATTTGTCTCTACTTTTTCAAACAATGCAGAATATTGTTTAGTGAGAGGTTAGTCCCAGCCTTGCCAAAAGATGAAACCTCCAACACTGCAGCTCACCCTCTGCACTGCACTGAAGTGGTAACTGATTTGTTATGTTGTAGGTATGACATAAGCGGCTTCCTTGTGGTGCAATTGGCAAAGGAAGGTTCAGACGTGGAGATAACTTCAACACGTTTATTAAACTATTTACACTTCTATTACTCGGGTTCAACACTATTGCTAATACTACTATAGCTACCCAGACTGACTAACCAGTTGCTGCAATCCACGTGGTGGGTGTAATATTGAATCAACCCTGTGTCTCTACTCACTGACTGTCTCCACTGGAAAGAGGCAGATCATGTGTGTGGTGTCCTTCAATATGGGTTGGTGTAATGCCCCCTGTGGTCGTGTCACCTCCTTGTGTATCGTGAATGTCCATTGGTCGTGCCCCATCTAACTGATCCATTGGTTGAGTGTGTGTGTGTGTGATGTCTTCTGTGCTCCCTCTAATATCTAGCTAGCCTACATGCATTTACATTGATGCACATCACCACAGTAACCTGGATTGTATTCTGTCTCTGAAGAGGGCCCTTAGCCTATGATTCTCTGGCCCTTGGTCCCATTGAGACTGGAGTTTGGTAATTTGGTCAGGAAAACATTTCATGCTGAATTTAGAAAATGTATAATTCTTTTCGCTAATTGAATTCACGCCTTAAGCAATTTCCAGGTCCTCTTTCAGCTGGTAAAACAAACCTGAATCCTTCGAACATTAATCTGTCCATATAAAATGGTGAGATTTTAAAAATAAATTACTACAGTTATTACTACAATTACAGTTTCAAATTTTATTTTATGGTGATTGTTTGATAACATGATATAGAAAAGATCTACTAAATCATATATTGGCTTATACATGGGTCTAGATTTTATTTTGAGCCATTTGACACCTAGAATCTCAGATCTTGAAGCAAACACTATTACAAAAGGGAGTTATTCACTGTTCTCTGTTTCACATATTAACATATGAAAGCTTCCACATATAATATTCACTGACAAGGTGTTAATTGCTTCAGAGACTAAGTGCTTAAATTCAATGGTTAGCAAGTGTATTCAGTTTAATTAAAGGTACGGGATCAGGAATGAGAATGATTTATTATTACAATTATTTCTAACCAACACTTACCTCTTATAGTTATCGTAGACACAGCCCCAGTTCCAGGCAGTTTAGGTCTCTGGATGACGAAAGTGTTCATGACTCAGTGTAACGGGAAATACCCAAGTTACCTGTTAAAAGTTGCAAAATGTGGTTAAACTTAATGAACACAACTTCATCTATAATTGATATCAAGGGGGCTTGTATGAGAAGCAACTCAAGCATCTCAGAATGCATTTCTACTTAAATCTTTGAGAGATTTTCTGAAATATTATCACAGTAAAAAGAACAGGTTGACAAATATAAACCTTTAGAGTGGCCGAAAAATGCTGATATTGCCCCACAAGATGTCAATATGAAGAAGCTGCAGAAGCACTGAAGGTGATTCTGGGTCAGGGAGAGAAGTGCTCCAGGGTGTGAGTCAATGGAAATGTTCATGACGGGTAAGACAGTGAGAGGATGGTGCTCAAGAGTGTGTGTCATTGGTCGAGCTGTGCTTTCACAGAATCATGGAATGCTCACAACAAAAAAGGAGGCCATTTCAGCCCGTCGTGTCTCTGCTGACTCTCCGATGGGGCAATTTACCGAGGGCCAGTCCTCCACTTTCTCCTTGCAGCCCTGCACATTATTCCTTTTCAGATATTAATCCAATTCCCCAAATGCCTCGACTGAGCCTGCTTCCAACATATTCTCAGACAATGCAACCCAGTTCCCAACCACGAGCTGTGTGAAAATGTTTCTCCTCGTGTCTTAAAAGACCATGAGAAATAGGAACAGGAGAAGGTCGTTCAGTCCCTCGAGCCTGCTCCAGCATTCAATAGGATCATGGCTGATCCGACATTCCTCACGTCCACTTTCCTCTCCTATCCCCATAATCCTTGATTCCCTTACTGATCAAGGGTCTATCTTTCTCAGTCCTAAATATACACAAGGACTCTGCCCCCACAGCTCTCTGTGGCAAGGAGTTCCAAAAACTCACAACCCTCTGAGAAAATAAATTGCTCCTCATCTGAGTCTTAAATGGGCACCCCTTTATTCTGAGATTGTGCCCTCTGGTCCGAGACTCACCCATGAGGGGAAACATCCTCTCAGCATTTACCCTGTCAAGCCCTTAAGAATCTGATATGGTTCAATGAGATCAACTCCCCTTCTAAATTCCAACGAGTAGAGTCCCAACCCATTTAACCTTTGGTCATAAAACAATTCCTCCACACCGGGAATCATCCGGGTGAACATTCTCTGAACCATCTCCAATTAAATAATGGGCGTGTTGCGCCTGACTCGGATCCAGGTGCAACGGGTGAATTGCGCAAGAGCCCCAAATTCCACGCTCCATCCGCATGATTTGGACCTCGCCCTCACTGGGCGAGATCCAGATCTGCATATTAAAATGAGGCATCAGGCTCATTTAAATACCCAGACATAAGCACCCAGCTCCCGGGACTCAATGGCCATGTTTAGTACTGGTCTCCACAAACATGGACCAGCCATAACGGCACCTTGGGTGGTCTCGCAGCCCATTAGAAACCCAGAGTAGTACCCTGGCATCCAGGCTCCTTGGCAGTGCCACCTGCAAACCCTGGCAATGCCAATCTGGCATTGTCAGGGTGCCTGGGTGGCACTGAACAGGTCATAGAGCACTGCCAGGGTGCCAGGTTGACAGAGCCAGGGTGCAAAGGTGCCATGTTGGCACTGCCAGAGTTCGTGCCCGGGGGCCCTTGCCCATTGGAAGGGGGTGAGAGAAGCTTCCCAGGGGACTCGACAAGGTTAGGTGGGGTGAAGGCGGGGGATCCAGGAAGTATGAGCGGGGGGGGGGGGGCCGTGTATAGACAACGGCTGCCATTCTAAACACGCCATGACTTGCTAGGAGCCATTCCTGCTGATGAGCTCAGCTCGGCAGCAGGAAATCTACTAAAGTGTGGCCTCGGTAGGGAGAAACTTCCTGAGGCCTAAAAAACTGACAAAGTGCCGGTGAATAGTGAGGTGAACCTCGCCGCTGCAGCCATCAAGAAACACCCCGCCAAACATGCCCAGAAGTGGACTATAACTTTTGTTCGCTGAATGGCGGGACAATATCTTTCCTCAAATAAGGAGGCCAAAACTGCTCACAGTTTTCCAGACGTGGTACCTTGTACAGTTGCAGCAAGACTTTCCTACTCTTATTCTCCTACCCCCTTGAAATAAGGGCCAACAGTGCATTAGCCTTCCTGATTACCTATTGCCACCTGTGCGTTAGCTTTCTGTGTTTCATGCACAAGTACCCCACGTCCCTTTGCATTCCAGCTTTCTGCAGTTTTCATCCATTTAAATTTTGCTTTCCCTTCCAAAACAAACAACTTCACATTTTCCCACATTAAACTCCATTTTGCCAACTTTTTGCCCACTTACGTACCCAGTTGATATCTCTTTGTAAATCCGTGTCGCAACTGGCCTCTTCACCTATTTTGGGTCATCTGCATATTTAGCTACAGAACATTTGCATCCTTCCATCAACTCATTAATTTTTATTGTAAACGGTTACGGTCCCAGCACTGATCCCTGTGGAACTCCACTGATTACAGGTCACCGACCTGAAAAATAATCCCTTATCCCCACTCGCCGTTTCCTGCCCGTTAGCCAATTCTCTATCCATGCCAATATACCACCTCTAACACCATAGGTGCAATCTTCCAGAAAGATTTCCAATTGCTGTAGTGAGCGTTAATTGCCACGGGTTTCCCGGAGCTCGGCCCAGCGAGGCCGGCAACGCTATTCAATGTTAATTGGTCCACATAACAAGGCCGCACGGGCTTCCTGTCCCGAATGCCGGCTTGCCAGCTGATTCGCCGGGACCGCGCTCACCAGCCCCCTGCTAACAATGCCGAGCAGCACTTAAGCTGCACTTGCTTTGCCAACCCCAGCCAGCTCACAACAATGGCGCCGTGGACACCGGCCCCAAGTTTCGGGGATGCTGACCTGGGGAGGCTCCTGGATGCGGTGCAGACCACGAGAGATGTCCTGCTCACCCAAGGGTCCAGGGGGGGTGAGCAACAGGGCAAGAAGTGCTGGCTGGGATGAGGCGGTGGTAGCAGTCAGCTCGGGCCGTGTGACCAGGAGGATTGACCTCCAGTGTTGGAAGAATATCAACGATCTGTTCTGGGCAGCACAAGTGAATAGACATCATATCCCACTCCCCCCACTCCAAGGGAGCATCCTCCCAGGCTAGCCCCAACCGTCCCTCCAGCCACCTCCCCTTTCAGCACTCCCTCCACCCACTCTTTCAACCCTCCCTCCACCCCAACCCTCCCTTCACCCCCCCCCCCCCCCCCCCCACCCCCCGCCCCACAACTGTGAACCATGCGAGTGGCTAACCGATGCCCTCTCTATATCTGCTCAGGAAAAGCTCTCCCATCATCAGCGGGAGAGGGCCCAGACTGGCGGTGGGGTGCCGGATCTGAGAATCCTCACCTTCTTCAAGGAGCGGGCACTGGAAGTGACTGGTGTGGCCGAGGACAGGGTGGTCACCAATGCGGAGGCTGGCGGAGGCCAGAGGTGAGGGATCACTAGGCTCCAACCGGAGGACCTGTCAAACGTGAGTAGAGATTGCCTTACTGACTGACTGACCCAACCCTCCCACTGAACACATATCCATTCTCCCGCAGGCCCAGCAGCTGAGAGCACCTGCCCATCCCGGGTGGTCCCATCTCCTGACTCCGAGGAGAACACTTCGGTGGAGAGCTCCGAGGATGCAACTGTTTTAGTAGATGTACAGCTGTCATCCCCACCCTCCACCAATGCAGATACACGTACCTCATTGGGAAACATTAGTGGTCAGACTGGGGAGCTGGTAAGCACCACACTGCTGGTGATGCACATCTGGTGGAGGCAGGAACCCCCAGACGAGATGGCAGTCGGAGGTCTGCTGGATCCCTGCACCAGCTGGGTCCCAGCCTGATGCTGAGCGTCTGTAACAGAGTTACCTGGAGCTGACATGTCCCGCTCTCAGATGGGAATAGCCGAGGTGCTGCAAAGCTTGTCCCAGTTGCAGGGGAGCATGGATGAGGCATTGCAGAGCGTGGCCTGGTCACTGGGAGATGTGTCCCAGTCACTGAGGAGCATCGCCGAGGGCCTCCGGCAGTGTGATCTCATCCCCTGTACAGTCTCTTAAATCTGCCTCCCTTCTCCTCTGATCCTTCCCCTCTGAATCCTGCCTCCGTCTCAATTCCCCTTGGCTGTGCCTCCTATGTCCAGCCCTGGCATGTGCCAAAGGTACCTAATATATATGACTAATGGTGTTAAAAGGAAGGCAAACGCAGCACCTACTCATCTCCAATTTGGGGAAACTCGGCAGATGAGTGCCACTTATGTCCAGTTGTAAAGCAGAACATTGTAATTAGCCGCTGGTGGGGCATTTAATTTTGAGCGACAACATGATTCTTGCAATTTAGTCTTTTAATGAACATTCAGAGATTGTGATGAATGCAAATGTGGTTCCCAACATTGCTCCGCAATAAACCCAATGCGCCTTTAACCTGCCTTGGATGTCGGGAGAACAAAATTCCAAAATAATTTCCACCAGCGACAAACTGATTTTTTAATTCTTGCCAGATCAAGCCACATTTCGTGCTGCTGGCGGGAATGGAAGTGTCCTTCCGTGAAGAGTGGAGATAGATGGTGCCCTGCACAATGGGGTAAGGCAACATTTCAGTAATAGGGCGGGATTCTCCGCGAACCGGCGGGGTGGGCCACTCCGGCGCCGAGGAGTGGCATGAACCACTCCGGCGATGGGCCGCCCCGAAGGTGCGGAATCCTCTGCGCCTTTAGGGGCTAGGCCGGTGCCGGAGTGTTTGGTGCCGCGCCAGCCGCCGCGGAAGGGCTTGGCGCCACACCAACCGGCGCCAAAGGGCCTCTGCCGGCCGGCGCGAGTTGCCGTATGCGCAGGGGGATTCTTCTCCGCACCGGCCATGGCAGAAGTTGACAGCGCCCGTTGCGGAGGGAAAGAATGCCCCCACGGCACAGGCCCGCTCGTGGATCGGTGGGCCCCGATCGCGTGCCTGGCCACCATGGGGGCACCCCCCGGGGCCAGATCCCCCCGCACCTCCCCGCGGACTCTGCAGGCCGCCCGTGGAGCCAGGTCCCGCCGGTAATCGTTGTGATTTACACCGGCGGGACCGGACAAAAACGGGCGGCCACTCAGCTCATCGAGGGCTGGAGAAAAGCCGGTTGGGGGGGGGGGGGGGCGGGGCTGCTGCCAACGGCCCCCGACCGCGCAGCACGTTTCCTGCCCCTGCCAAAACCCCGGCGCCGGAGAATTCGGCAGCTGGCGGGGCGGGATTCACGCCGCCCCCCCCCCCGGCAATTCTCCGATCCGGCGGGGGGTCGGAGAATCCCGCCCCAAGTCTCCATTGCAGCTACCTTGGAGGATCAATAGCACTGTCTCAGCATTTTATAAAGAACGCTACTCATGCATTAAGTAATTGATTCTTATGGATAACGAAGTGCAACACAGCCAAGCCTCAATGTCATTGAAGGCTCGTGTTTTCCGCTTCTGCGTTTGCCAGCATGTGAACTTCGACCTTTGGACTTGATTGACAGAAAACTGGGTCTACAGTAAGAGGTTTGACTCAGTTGCGCTTGAGAAGAGTTAATTTTGTACTTAATTTCATTCAGGCTACTTTAAAGCCCATGGGGAGCAAAACATATTCTTAATTCACACATAAACTGCATCCCTTTTAAAATTGGTGGTATCAGTGCAAGTTAATATGATAGTTTATACTTCATGACATATGACTAAAATTTCAAATTGTGTCAACTCAAGCTCTGATGCCACACATTCAGTAATGGTGAAACCTCAACCCCATGTGCGATATCTTTTAACCTCCACTTCCAGTCAACAAAGTAAAAATGAAACTAGTTTTATTGTATTGAGATGGTAGCTCGGTAATGGCTAGAATTGAAAATTAATTCCACTGCGTTTCTGTTTATTACTGAGGAACATTTTCATCTTACTCTATATGCAAAGTCAAATCAGATGTATATGGCACTCAGATTCCTTTGATAAATCAAGGTTAAATCCCCCTCAAAAATAAAAATAAATGAAGGTTAAGAAAAAGCCTTGACACTGAAGATAAAAGTTATCAGATCTTGAAGTTGTCCTCACATGTGAGTGCCTAGTTATGCTGATGTTACGTCTGGTTTGATTGTGGAGATTGTTCTTTGGTGGAATCCCCATTTATTAATATAACTATGTGCATCAAAATATTATTACATGACATTTAGGTGCTTTTTGAAAATATTAAAATATTTCAGTAATATTATTTAAAGTAAATAGTTTTCAACTTAACAAACTAATGTTGTTCGCTTTCTCATTTGGATAGTCAACGTAAGTTTCTCAGTCTGTCAGAAATAGCCTGAAAAAGGCACAAAGTTGTACCAATTCATGATCACAACTGCTTTGAAGTATTAGCCTAGATTTCATTCTCAGGTCTATGGAGTGGAACGTGAACCCACAGCCTACTGATTCAGAACCATGTCTCTCAGGCATGACTGACACTCTCACATCTGAGTCAGAAGATTGTGGGATCAAGTCCCACTTGAGAGACTTGAAGACATAATCTAGGCCAGCACTTCAGTGCAGCCCTGAAGGAGAGCTGCACTGTTGGAGATCTTCCAGATAAGATTTTAAACTGAGCCCACATTTTCCTTTTCAGGTGAATCAGAAAGCTCCCGTAGCACTGTTCTGAATAAGTGCAAGCAAGTTCTTGCCACTGCCAATATTTAACACTCAACCACTAAAAAACATGACGGTATCGGAGTGCTGTTTGTGGGACATTGCTGAGTGCAGATTTGCTGTCGTATTTCCTACATTCGAACAGCAAAACGCTTCAAAATATTTAATTGGCTTTAAGGGCACTATATTAAATGCTTGAATATGATGATATTCTAATGACTCCCCACAATTAATTGGGATATCCTATTGTGATAATGTTTTTAACAGACAGGAAACAGAGATTGGAATAAACGGATCATTCTCAGAATGGCAGGTTATTACTAATGGTTTCCTGCATTGATCAGTGGTGGGGCCACAGCCATTCACAATCTACATAAATGATTTAGACATGGAGGTGTACTATTTCCAAGTTTGCTGGTGACACAAAACTAAGTGGGAATGTAAGCTGTGAGGAGGATGCAAGGAGCCTTCAAGGGCACTTGGACAGGCTAAGTGAGTGGGCATATGGAATATAATATGAACAAGTGTGAGCTTATCAACTTTGGCAGAAAGAACAGAAAGTCAAAGTATTTTTTACATGGGAACTGTTGATGTCCGAAGGAACCTAAGTGGCCTCAATCAGGATGGCAAATGGTATGTTGGTCTGCATCACAAGGAGATTTTTGTACAGGAGTAAAGGTGCCTTTCTGCAATTGTATCGGGCCTTGGTGAGACTGTAGCTGGAATATTGTAGAGTTATGGGGTGGGATTCGCCGAGGGGCGGCGTGAATCCCGCTCCCGCCGGCTGCCGAGTTCTCCGGCACTGGGGATTTGGCAGGGGCAGGAATCGCGCCGCGCCGGACGGCGGCCGCAAGCAGCAGACCGCCCGGCGATTCTACGGCCCGCGATGGACCAAGTGGCCGCCCGTTAACAGCCGGTCCCGCCGGCGTAAATTACAACAGGTACTTATCGGCGGGACCTGGCTCCACGGGCGGCCTCCGGGTTCCCCGGGGGGATCTGGCCCCAGGAGGTGCCCCACGGTGGCCTGGCCCGCGATCGGAGCCCACTGATCCGCACATGGGCCTGTGCTGTGGGGGCACTCTATTCCTCTGCGTCGGCTGGTGTAACGGTCCGCGATGGCCGGTGTGGAGAAGAACCCCCCTGCGCATGCGCTGGGATGATGCCAGCAGACGCTGGCACTCCTGCACATGCACCAATGTGCGCCAGCCAGCAGGGGCCTTTCGCCGCCACTTGGCATGGTGCCAAGCCCCTTCCGGCGCGGCGCAAACCACGCCGGCGCCGGCCTAGCCCCTGAAGGTGCGGAGGATTCCGCACCTTCAGGGCGGCCCAGCGCCGGAGTGATTCACGCCACTCCTTTGCACCGGAGTTGCCCGCCCCGCCGGTTCACGGAGAATCCCGCCCATGATCTCCTTATGTAAAGAAAGATATACCTGCCATAGAGTGTCTGCAATGGACACAATCCCTGGGATGACAGGATTATTTCATGTGAAGAGATAGAGGAAACTGTGAGAAAAATATCAGCCATGATTGAATGACAGAGTAGAATCGATGTGGCAGAGCAGACTTGATGGGCCGAGCAGCATAATTCTGCTCCGATGTCGATGGTCTTATGGTATTTTCGTAGAATTTGGAAGAATGAGAGGTGATCTCATTGAAACATAAAATTCACACAGGCCGTGGCAGGATAGATGTTTCCCTTCGCTAGGGAGCCTCAAACAAGGAGACACAATCTCAGAATAAGGGGCAGGTTGCAGACTGAGATGAGGAATTTCTTTATGGAGGGTTGTGAATCTTTGGAACCTTCTCTATACCAGGGAGCTATGGAAGTTCACTCATTAAACATGTTCAATAAAGAATTCAATAGATTATGGATACTAATGATATCAAGGGATATGGGGATAGCGCAGGAAAGTGATGTTGAGGTAGATTATCAGCCGTGATCTAACTGATTGGTGGAGCAAGCTTGAGTGGTCAAATAACATAAAATATACAACACAGAAACAGGCTATTCATCCCAACCAGCCCCTACTAGCATTTATCCTCTTCTGGAGTCTCTTCACCATTCTTTCTCATCTAACCCTAGAAGTGTGACTCTCTTTTCCCTTCTGCCTCATAGGCTTAACTAACTACCTCTTAAATTAATCTATATTAGTCACTCCAACCACTCCCTGTGGATTTCAAACTGTCATCATTTTTTGGCTAAAGAAATCTCTTCTGAATTCTTCATTTGAATTTCTTGATAACTATCTTATATCGATGGTCTCTACTTTTGCCCTTTCCCATAAGTGGGAATGCATTCTCGGTGCCAGCTGTGCCTCAGCTGTTAGCATCCTCGCCACAGAATCACATAGCACAAGGCTCTGGTTCAAGGCTCCTGGGCTTGAGCACAAAGATCAAGACTACACTCCACTGCAGTACTGACGGAGCACTGTATTGTCCGGGGTGCCATCTTTCCGATGAAACATCAGTCCCCGTCATTGTAGTGCTGATACGTGGGAACCTGCTGTGCACAAACTAGCTGCCATCTTTCTTACATTACAACGGTGAGTACACATCAAATTGTACTTTGTCAGCTGTAAAGCGCTTTGACATGTCTGGTGATCCTGAAGGGTGAAGATCTTTCTTTCTTTTACATTGACAAAACCTTTCACAATTTTCAAGATCTCTATTCGATCAAGAGAAAAGAGGTATTTTCATTCTTTCCTGACAGTATAACCTCGCAGACGTGGTACTATCCTTCTTAATCATGCTTACACTTTCTCCAGCTCCTTTTGATAAGATGGAGATCAGAATTGTACATAGTACTTCTAGTGTGGACTGACCAAGTTTCAATGTAAATTTAGCATAATTTCGCTACTTTTCACTGCTATGCCTCTCGAAATGCACCCGAATAGTCAGTTTGGTTCTGTTATTATAGAAACCTGCATTGCTACTTTTAGTGTTTTGTGTACTGGCGCTCCCTGATCCATTTGCTCCTCCAACTTGATTAAATTCTTATTTTCCAACTCGTATGTGACCACCTTACTTTCTCTACAAAAATGCCATACCTCATATTACACTGTGCTGAATTTCATTTGTTAATAATATCGCCACATCACAAATATTAATGGCCCCTAACATCCGTGTAACGGCGGGAAGTAAGAACCCGCCTATATTGAGTGAGAAAAGTGCGCACTTACCTGTGCTCAAAAATCGTGGCGAACTTTCCGACTTTGGCAGCAGCCTCGGTCCTGTGGCGGGAGATTCTGCGCAGGCCCCAGCATGCCGCAGTTTGAATCTAGCCACACTCTTGTGACGGGGAAACTGTTCTATGCCCAAGAGCAGCAGCTGCCAGTTGAAATCGATCTGCACTTGTGCCACCTGGAGCCTGGGCTTGCACACCTGCACCAAGAGGTAGTCTGCATCAGGCTCCATATTGCCCCTTCCAGTGGCAAGTCATCCCGACAAGAACCCAGGGCCAGTAACATGGAGTTTCTTAGGTAGACAATCGTACTCGTTAGTGAATGATCTCCAAAGATTACATACAATCCAACCACATTCTATACATTATAGTTCCTTCAATGGAATTAACAGCCTCATGACAAACCAAAGTTAAAAAAAATAATTTTTCAAAAATATGTGCATTTTAAACATATAAGATATGATCTACCGGCCACGTGGTTCTCAAGTGAGTGTGGCACGACCGGTAGTTCCTGGGAGAGGCCTTCCGCTGACTTTCAATCAGCCTTTACGTCTCACGAGATCGGCGCGATCTCCTGAAGCGTCAGAATCAGAACATTGCGCAAAATAGGCATGATCAACGGCACTCATCAATTTAGATGAGCTTACTCGGTATCTACAAGACTCCCAGGTTCTAGCTAGGTGCTGTTCAGTTCTGGTCCACAGAAACATGGACCAGACGGAATGGCACCCAGGGGATCTCAAAGGCCATCGGTGGCCCGGGCTAATGCAGGGTGGGCCCCTGGCCCGCCCTGGAACATGAGCACCTTGGCCCTCCCTTGCTGACAGGAGCACTGCCAGGGTGTCAGGGTGGCAGTGCTAGAGTTCCCTGGTGCCAGGGTAGCACTACCAAGGATCATGGCCTGAGTGGGGCCATGCCCATGAAAGGAGGGTTGAGCAGGTATGAAGGGAGGTGCAGGGTAGGTAAGTAGGGCCCTCTGGGAGGTAATGGGGTGTGGGGGGGATCTGAAGAGGCGGAGCGGGGTGTCCTCACATAGGGGGGAGTGGTAATGCCCATCTGTGTGGGGTTGACATTGCCTATGGGTGGGTGGAACTCACATGCTCACTTACAGAAAGGGACACCCTTTCAAAATGGCGGGCCAATCTCTGAGTTCGGCTCCCCAGTGTTGAAACAATTTTGAAGGGCACGGTCAAATGGCCAAGAGGCTCGCTGCAGTGCAACGTAGTCGGTAGAAGCCAGGAGGCCCTGGTCCCTGCTCACAACGCCTCGCAAGATCTGACGCAATTTCCCAAGACATTGCGATTTTACACATTTTGCAAATCTGCATATTAGAGCAAGACAGCTCGTCTCACTTTAATATAACGTTTCCTGAGGCACCCGAGGCATTGGGATCTGTCCCCTTCGCCTCAGAGACCTGGGATGAATGCCGTTCAGTGCTGGTCTCCACAAATAGGGACCAGGTGGAATGGCACTCGTAAGGGTCTTCCAGGGTGTTGGAGGCCCCCAGGTGGTTGTCCTCTGGGCAGGATGGTACCCTGGCACTGCGGGTGCCACCTGGGAACCCTAGCACTGCCAGCCTGGCACCCTGGCAGTACCACCTGCCAAGGTTCCCAGATAGCACTGCCAACTGGCATGGGTACCAGGTTTACATTTCCAAGGAGCCAAGCTAGTATTTGTAGCACAGCCGTGATCGGGCCGGGGATGCCCGACGCAAGTGTTGGGAAGGGGGTGCGGGGTTGCCCACGGACCCCTCACAGTCAGTTGAGGCTTGGGGGATGGGGTTTCCAGAGATCGGAGTGCCAATTAAAAATAGTGTCCCGATCTCTCGCTATACTGAGGAGTTCCGGCCAGCGGAGTTCCTTAGTGCAATAAATGAGGCTATGTGTGGCCTCGGCCATGCATTCACTGTTGAAGCCCCGTATCTGACCCAAGTGACATTTGATAGCGTGGCGTTTCTCGGCACTGCGAGCAGTGGCTAACATGCGGCGAAAGGTGCTCGCTATGAAACTTTGTTCCCGTTTAGTCAAATCACACCCTAAGTGTGGTTAGATAGCGGGGGAGAATTCACCGGCAGAGCCAGCGGGAAACTCCCAGTGAAACCCGCCACAAATGACACGTGCAAACCTGTCCGTTAGATCGCACCCATATATTTATAAACACTATTATAAAACGACAACCCATTGAAAGAATGGTCTTTGATGTCTCCTGCCCCTGCTCGATGATTCTAGATGGGCAAAGAAAGTTCAAATAAACAAGAGCAAAAACCTACCTAACATCGGGGCAAGCAGACCAGGTTAGTGCTGTCCCACTAATGTCCAATCAGCCGGATCAGTGCAGCGCTTCCATGAAAACGTGGCGTGCTTTCAGCATGCCTGCCCACGAGTCTGGACTGCCGCATAGTACTAAAGCGCATGTGTGGCGTGAAATCTGCGACTGCCAGATGAATGCATGGAAGTTACGGGCTGGATTCGCCCGTTCCCCATCCGCATGTTTCGCGGCAGTGCTCCATTCGCTGGCGGCAGGATTCTGTCTTCTACCCGCTTGCCAATGGGATTTCCCATTGAAACCACCCCACTCCGCCGGGACCCATGGGCTGGGGTGCGCTGCCGAAAGGGAAAATAAATCACAACGGCTGGAGAATTTTTTTGGTAATTTGTTGTGATCCTCCTCATTACTGACTGACCATTCCTCTCAAATTGACTTTACCTGCAAATTTAGTTTCAGATCCTGAAGTCTAAACTGTTACTTGAACCATTTTGGGAGCCCCGCTTTTAACCTTCTGCTGCTCTAAACAGTTGCACTTTCCCTTTATTCCTACTGTTATGGGCCAGGGTTTAGAGAACCCCAAAGTGTATCATGGAGTTCACCTGACCCACAACTAGATTGTGGGATGGGGAGAACACGACCCACTCTACAGGTGTGGTACAGCAGAAATGGAAAAGTATTTTTTAAAGCAAAACAATGTTTATTCTATGAACTCAAGTTAACCTTTTTAAAACATACAGTGGACATCTTAGCAACCATCAATTTGAATACAACCCCCAAACAATGCAACACTAAGTAATCCTTAATAACTTCCCAAACAACATCCAGAAGACAGAAGAAACACCTTTTAACAGAAGCACATTAGGTTTACATTCACTGCTGAGAACATTTATAATTCTGAATTCACCAAATGATCAAGAGATAGTCTTTTAATGGCAGGGAGATCAACAGTACACCTGCTCTGTCTGGCTTCAGCTCCAACACTGAAGACGAAACTAAAACACACCCTGCAGCAAACAGCCTAAAACAAAAGTAAAAAGCTGACAGACAGCCCAGCTCCACCCACACGCTGACATCACTGATAAACATCCATTTTTTAAAGGTATATTTCTTAAACACCCATTTCTTAAAGGTACTCTCACATGACACCTCCCCCCAAGAAAATAAAATAAACCATCATCTTCAAGATGGGTTCATTTTTCACGTTTTCACTATCCTTTAAGAAATGCACACAGAAAATATACTTTTTCGTTTCAAAAAACAACACAAACAGGTATAATAATATAGTCCATTTTTTTTCCCGTTCTTCCTCCAACTAAAATCCGTCTCGATTGACAGTCTCTTTGAACAAGAAGGTCTCTGCACGATCCATCCATTTCTCTACGCCTTGGCATGTCTCTTTAAAGTCAGATACTTTAGTTCAATCTGATCACAGAGTCCCTTGTAATTCTCCAACACATGAGCATTGGTTATCACAGCTTTCAGGCAGTCAAATGCCTATTGAAACTCCACTGTCCATTGAAATTTTTGATGTTTCTTCAGCAAGTCCATCAGTGGAGCAATCACGCTACAAAACCTTTGCACAAATGTTCGATCAAATCCACTCATGCCAAGAAAACGCATTATTTCCCTTCGTCTTGAGGGTATCGGAAACTCCTCAATAACTGTTGATTTCACATCCCGTGTGACCATTCGACCCTATCCGATTTTATGGCCAAGGAGAGTGACTTGGGCTTTTCCAAATTCACTTTTGGCTAGGTTTATCACCAAACCCGCCTCCTGAAGTCTATCGAATAACTCCATCAGATGTTTCAAATGTCCTTTCCATGTCTGGCTGAAAATTACCAGATCGTTGATGTATCCCGCACAATTGGGTAATCCTGAAACAAATTTGTTAGTTAACCATTAAAATGTGGATGGGCATTTTTCATGACAAATGGCATAACTTGGAATTGGTATATACCATCTGAAGTCACAAAAGCTGAAATCTCCTTCGCCCATTCGGATAAAGGTACCTGCCAGTAACCTTTAAGTAAATCCAATTTAATCCTCCAAACGTGGGATAGGATAAGAGTCCGTTCTTGTAACTGCATTGACCGTTCTATAGTCCACCCACAACCGTTGGGTATGGTCTGGTTTAGGTACCATCACTATGAGTGAGCTCCATTGGCTGCAACCCACTTCAATTGTGCCATTCTTCAGCATACTCTCAATCTCTTTGTTAACCTGTGCCAATTTTAAAGGGTTAAGTCTGTACGGATGTTGTTTGATCGGAACAGCATTTCCCACATCTACATCATGTATAGCCATTGTAGTACTTCCCAATTTATCTCCACAAACTTGCCCATGTGATATCAGGTCAGTGCGTTTTTCCTCTGGAAGGTAACTCAAGAATTTATCTCAATTTTTAAGAACATCCTCGTTTTCCAAATTAATTTAAGGTATGTCAAATTCACAGTCATCTGGATTTGATTTGTCACTTTGAGTTAGAATCATTAAAACCTCCTCATTTTTCTCTCCTTCCCTTTCAAAGTGCCTTTTAAGCATATTCACATGACACACTCGGTGAGTTTTCCTTCTAGCCGGCGTTTTTACCACATAATTCACCTCACTTAATTTCCTTTCAATCTGATAAGGTCCACAAAACCTAGCTTTTACAGGTTCACCTACCACTGGTAACAACACTAAAACTCTATCTCCACTGGCAAAATTCCGAACTTTGGATTACTTGTCCGCTACCCATTTCATCATATTTTGTGCAACCTTTAAATGTTGTTTCATCAATTCACCTGCTCTATTTAATCGTTCCCTGAAATTTGACACATAATCCAATAATGTAATTTCCGATTTCTCACTCACCAATTTTTCCTTAATCAATTTAAGTGGTCTTCTTACCTCATGACCAAAAATTAGTTCAAAAGGACTAAATTTGGTTGATCCATGAGGTGCATCCCTATTTGCAAACAGTACGAATAGAATTCCTTTATCCCAATCCTCTGGATAATCATGATAATAAGCCCTCAACATTGTCTTTAATGTCTGATGCCACCTTTCTAACACTTCCTGCGATTCTGGCTGGTACGCAGTTGATTTAAATTGTTTTATTCCTAAACTAACCATAACTTCTTTGAATAACCTGGAGGTAAAATGTGAGCCTTGATCTGATTGAATTTCTGTGGGTAGTCCATATCTAGTAAAGAATTTAAGTAACTCCTCTGCAATCTTTTTAGCTGTAATATTACGTACTGGAATGGCCTCTGGAAACCTAGTAGACACATCCATTATCAACAAAAAATATTGATTCCCACTTTTCGTTTTAGGAAGTGGTCCTACGCAATCAATTAGGACTCTTATAAAAGGTTCCTCAAATGCTGGAATGGGTATTAAGGGCGCTGGTTTTATCAATGCTTGAGGTTTCCCTGTCACTTGACATGTGTGACATGATTGACAACATTTAATTATATCTTTATGTAGTCCAGGCCAATAAATATGTTTTTGTATTTTAGCTTGAGTTTTCCTTATTCCCAAATGACCTCCCACTGGTACCTCATGTGCAACTTGCAACACCTCCTTTCTATACCCTACCGGCAATACTACTTGCTGAACTTTTCATCCACTTTTCATCCGCCTGCACATGTAAAGGTCTCCATTTTCTCATCAAGACATTACTTTTACGGTAAAACACTCTGGTATACACTCAGATTCCTCTTCCGTATATGCTTTCTGATACATCCGTTATATTTCTATATCTTTCTGTTGTAACTCTGCCAATTTTCCTGAACGAAAAATATCTGCCTCATCCTCCACCTGTTGTTCTTTTTCAACCATCTGATCAAAAATCGTTTCTGATAAATGCACTTCAACTTCATCTTCACTCTTTGATTTCTCCTCTTGTCTTAACCTGTGACTTTGCGACCTTGTTACTACACAATCCAGAAAAATCACAGGGTATTCATCCTTCAACACTTGTTGTCTGATTTTCCACTTGCTTATCAACCACAGTAGGCATCACTCCCACCTGCGACCCAGCAATATCATTACCCAAGATAAACTGTATTCTTGGACAAGATAGTTTATCTATTACTCCTACTACCACTTCACCACACTTCACTGGACTTTTCAAACTTACCTTATATAATTGAACAGTACTCCTCTCACCCGGAATTCCACATATTACCACCGTTTCTGGAAATATTCTTCTCAATCTACATAACTCCTCATATCCACCATTAAAGATTGACTAGCTCCCGTATCTCTTCAAATTGTGACTTCTTTACCTACTCCTCCTGATACACATGAGTAAACTTTACCTACACAAGTAAATTCTTTAAAGAGATCTGGCACTTTCTTATCAATCAGCTCTTGATCAGGCTGTACAATCTTTTGCACCTCCTTCGCTTCACTTGGGCTTTCCTTTATCACTTTCACAAACCCCACTGTCTTATCCTGTTTTACCACATCAGACTTCCCAGTGCTTTTCTTCAACCACCAACACTGTGACTTTACATGGCCTAGTTTATTACAGTGAAAACATTTGAAACTTTTCACGTCCCTTCCACCCTCCTGGATTTCTTTTCTAATCTGAGATACACTCTCCTTATTATCTCCCATCAGATCACCTTTACTTTTACCACTTGAGTATTTCTCATTTCCCCAGTTTCTATCCCTCATAGGCTGAAACTGATGTCGGAAACCAAGATTTGATTTATGAACTAATTCATAATCATCTGCCATTTCTGCTGCTAACCTTGCAGTTTTAACCCTCTGCTCTTCCACATGAGTTCTCACTACATCAGGAATTGAATTTTTACACTCCTCCAAAAGCATAATTTCTCTGAGAGCTTCATACGTTTGGCCTAGTTTCAAAGCCCTTATCCACCTATCAAAATTACTCTGTTTGATCCTTTCAAACTCCATGTATGTTTGATCAAATTCTTTCCTTAAATTTCTAAACCTTTGTCTGTAGGCTTCAGCACGAGTTCATATGCACCTAAGATGGATTTTTTCACCTCCTCATAAGTCCCAGATACTTCCTCCGGTTGTGATGCAAACACTTCACTAGCCCTACCTATCAGCTTTGTTTAAATCAGTAATACCCACATTTCCTGTGGCCATTTCATTTGTTTAGCTACCTTCACAAATGAAATGAAAAAGGCTTCAACTTCCTTCTTGTCAAACCTTGGCAATGCTTGGACATATTTAAATAGATCCCCACCAAGCCTTCGACTATGACGCTCTTTCTCACTATCCTCATCACTATCATCCAACTGTACGTTTCCCTTTACGTCTGCCAATTTTAACTGACTGTCATGTTTGATGGCCATTTTCTGAAGTTCAAACTCTCTCTCTTTATCTTTTTTCCTGATCTGTATCTCCCTTTCTCTTTCTTTTTGTTCTGCTAGGGCTATTCATTCTTTTCTCCTTTCTTCTCTCTCCTTTTCTTTTCCCTCTCGCTCTTTCTTTTTCCTCTCTCGCTCTCTCTCTTTTTCCCCTCTTTCATATTCAAGCTGCTTTAATTCTTTCTCATGTTCCATTTGTTTAATTTGTAACTGAATTTTTGCCATTTCCAATGATTCAAACTGTATCTCAGGCAACTTTAAATGCTTAGCCACCACCATAATTACCTCATCCTTTTGCATTTTGTCAGGTAATGTTAACTGCAATGTTTTTGCCAAATCTATCAGTCTGCCTTTAGTCTCTGTCCATAAGTTACTGCATGTGACCGTCTCCACCCCAAAAACTTTATAGCCTCTGAAAGAGCCATTGTCCACAACACACTCCCTACTTAAACTATAATACCACACCTGAAAAGCAACCACAATATGCTCACCCCTCGATGTCTTTAAGTTCACAAAGCCAATGCAATAGATAGACTTTTATCCCAGACGAGCCCCCAATTAGTTAGGGCCAGGCTTTAGAGAAGCCCAAAGTGAATCATGGAGTTCACCTGCCCCACACTTTTAATAGATTGTGGTATGGGGAGCACATGGCCCACTCTACAGGTGTGGTACAGCAGAAATGGAAAAGTATTTTTAAAGCAAAACAATGTTTATTCTATGAACTCAAGTTAACCTTTTTAAAACATACAGTGAACATCTTAGCAACCATCAATTCAAATACAACCCCCAAAGAATACAACACTAAGTAATCCTTAATAACTTCCCAAACAACATCCAGAAGACAAAAGAAGCACCTTTTAACAGAAGCACATTAGGTTTATATTCACTACTGAGAACATTTATAATTCTGAATTCACCAAATGATCAAGAGATAGTCCTTTAATGACAGAGAGATCAACAGTGCACCTGCTCTGTCTGGCTTCAGCTCCAACACTGAAAACGAAACTAAAATACACGCTGCAGCAAACAACCTGAAATGAAAGTAAAAAGCTGACAGACAGCCCAGCTCCACCCACACTCTGACATCACTGATAAACACCCATTTCTTAAAGGTACATTTCTTAAACACCCATTACTTAAAGGTACTCTCACATGACACGGTAGCATTGTGGATAGCACAATTGTTTCACAGCTCCAGGGCCCCAGGTTTGATTCCGGCTTGGGTCACTGTCTGTGCGGAGTCTGCACATCCTCCCCGTGTATGCGTGGGTTTCCTCCGGGTGCTCCGGTTTCCTCCCACAGTCCAAAGATGAGCAGGTTAGGTGGATTGGCCAAGATAAATTGCCCTTAGTGTCCAAAATTGCCTTTAGTGTTGGGTGGGGTTACTGGGTTCTGGGGATAGGGTGGAGGTGTTGACCTTGCGTAGGGTGCTCTTTCCAAGAGCCGGTGCAGACTCGATGGGCCAAATGGCCTCCTTCTGCACTGTAAATTCTATGATTCTATGACACTGCAGCTCTCTGCTTCCTGTCTTGCAGCTACCAATTCTGTTACTTGTCTTCTGACTCCACATAATCTGACCTTATTTATTCAATGCAAGATCCAGTAATTAACACAGTAGCTAAGAGCTCCAGATGGTGCCGAGAACCATTGAACTAACTGAGAGTTAAACTGAGGCCACGCATGTACTGCTGAGTCAAGTAAATTAAAAGTGGTGAAATAAAATCTCTCCGCAAGGATTCAAATTCAATATTATATCTGCATTGTAATCTCAACATGTATTAATATTAACAACTGCTTAACCATCCTAAATTGGATCAGTCCAAACTGGCTTCAGCACAATAAATGATAAAACCATGCTAGGAAATGAGGGAAGCTGACAATTGCGCTACCGAGAAAGTACTTATTTCCTGAGCTGAGTGTTTGAGAAAAAAAGAAGTTCCCAATCAACGTACATTTCTGGGTCTGGGATGTAAGGAAATAAAGGTCAATTTACATACACACATACAATTTAGGAGCAGGAGGAGGCCATTTGGCCCTTCGAGCCTGCTCTGCCTTGTGATGAGATCGTGGCTGATCTGATTACGACCCCGACTCCACTATCCTTGCCTGCACCAGATACCTTTGACTCCTTTGTATCTACCTTCAAATTAAAAGTATTTAAAGATCCTACCTTCACCCCTCTGGGGGAGAGAGTTCCACAGATTCAGCGCCCTCTAAGACAAACAAAAATCTTCTCATCTCTGTCTTCAATGGGATACCCCTTATTTTTAAACTGTAAGCCCCAGCTCTAAACTCTCCCACAACAAACCTTTCAGCACCCACCCAATCAAGTCCCATCAGGATCTTTTATGTTTCATTCAGATTGCTTTTGATTCTTCCAAACTCAATTAGCCTAACTTACCTCACTTGGCTACCCCCCCCCCCCCCCCCCTCCCGCCCCCGACTTGTAATCCCTTCTGACCCCCGGCTTGCGTCTGGGAAAATGGGTCAGGGACAGGATAGAACCGGCAAACAGACACTACAGGCAGCAATACAGATTTTGTGGCTGTTTGCCATGCCGGTGCCTACCTGGGGGCAAAAATACAAGGCCCAGTGTCAATACTGAGTACTTATTGACCTTAGTACTTAGTTCATGTCAGTATGGCCCTAGTGGAGCGATCATTGCCAGCCCACCTCTGCCGAGGGGGTTGAACCACATAGCGAATGCACTGCAATGAAATGCAAAAGCCAGCTGATTGGAGCCAGCTTTCTGACACAATGTCAATTTCACCAGTTTTAAGTGGCTAAACTCACTCCAAAACCTACGCAACACTGCAGGTTAAAAGTCAGGCCATGGTCCAACACCCATGTGATATCATGCTTGTGTTGTAATTCACCGACTGACTACTAGGAGCCTTATGTGCTTGATCAGACTGTTTTTCATCTGTTGCTTTGGATATACTTGACCAACAGTTAATGTTAATAAATCATTTATAGCGCAGTGGTTAGCACTGGGACTGCTGCGCTGAGTACCCGGGTTTGAATCCCGACCCTGGGTCACTGTCTGTGTGGAGTTTGCATGTTCTCCCCATGTCTGCATGGGTTTCACCCCCACAACCCAAAGATGTTCAGGTTAGGTGAATTGGCGGCGCTAAATTGCCCCTTAATTGGAAAAAAAAAATTGGTTACTCTAAATTTATGGAAAAAAAAAAATAATAATTTATAATTTTAGCTACAAGTGTTCTTGTAATATAATCAAGCCATCCGACAAGAACATTATATGGTACCAGGGTTTGATGATATTAAATACTGAGAAAAAAAACTATCACATCATCGAGTAAAGCCACGAGGTCCACAGAGATTTGAAGGTTTTGCAGACTGGAAGAATAAACCACATGGAGTCGTTGAAGCTACCAATGAGTCTCAGATATCTTGGTAATGTGGACAGCAACTGGCTTGTGTTTAAACAACAATTTAATCTGTTTCTTACTGCAGTAAATTTAGGAGATCAATCAGATTTGCGTAAGGTAGCAATGCTCCCAACAGGAGCAGGGCCCAAAGCAATTGCTGTGTTTAATACGTTTAAATTTGCAAACGATGAAGATGGTAAAAATTTGAACAAAGTAATTCGAAGATTTGATGAACATTGCACCCCCAGAAAGAATGAAATTTATGAGCACTATGTGTTTAGATCATGTTTACAGAAGATAGAAGAGTCCATAGATCATTTCATCATTGATTTATAGTTAAAAGCTAAAACCTGTAATTTTTCTGCAGTGGATTCTTCCATGATTCGGGACCAAATTGTGTTTGGTGTGAATGAAAATAAGGTGAGGGAATGGTTGCTGAAGGAATCGGAGCTGTGTTTGGGAAAACGGTTAAGATTTGTCAGGCTCATGAACTAGCAGCACAGCATTTTACAATGTTTCTCAGTAATGGAAGTGTCTTCCTGGAAGAAAGCACGCTGGTTGCCGCCCTTTTTCCAAAAAGGTGGGAAACTTCCAAAAAAAGGCAGGAAATATCCTGCAGCTCCTCGCAACCAACAAACAGGTTAAAGATCAGGAAGAAGTATTTTTGTGTAAAAGATGTGGTCAAAGGCACAAATTAAGGCAATCTCCAGCGTTTGGCAAGTTTTGTTCCAGATGCAAAGGAAAAAAATCACTTTGCTCCAAATTGTTACTCTAAGCTCAACCCTAGACCAGTCAGCACAGTGAAAGACACAGTCTCCTGTGATGAAACTTCATTGTTTGTTGGAGTAATGACAGAGAAGAAGAATTTTATGGAGACATCAGAAAATTCTCCAGCCTTAAAAAAATGCAAACTGATACTCCGTTTAAAATACATGCGGTTGATGAGGACAAATGGCTACTATCACTTGAAGCGAATGGTACAGGGGTCCAATTGATGTGCAACACTGATGCCAAAGCAATTTAATCAGCATGACTGATTCAAAAAATATGAAAATTCAGCCGTTTATAAGAAATCACAAAATATCTCTGAGAGATTGGAATGGTTCAAGTATTAACTGTTAAGTTGCTTGTGACCTGAATGTGGTGGTGAAGAACACAGTTTATTCTGCCCCAGTCTGTATTGTATCCAAGGGCTTGGATTTATTATTAGGTGACCAGTCCTGTGAAGAATTAGGTCTAGTACAGTTGGTATATAGCATCCACAAAGGATTGGACCAACGCTCCAATGATTCTGACAACATTATCAGCAAATTCAGCGATATGTTCACTGATTTTAGTGCACTACCATTTGCTTTGAGATACAAGTTAAAGAAAATACATTATCTAAACCACCGATATAAATTGTTGGTAATGAAATTGCTGAAGATACAGATCTGCATGTCAATCTCATTTCTACCCTACCACCTGTATCAGATATGAAACCACAAGTTATCAAGAAGATAGAAGAAGCTGCCAATTGGGTAAATTCTATGGTATTTGTGAAACAGAAAAATGGTGATGCTCATATAAGCATGGATCCCAAAGAGCTGAAATTAAAAAGTGTACAAATTGTAAAACAGTCATTACAGAAAATAATAAACAGCCAATCTGATCCATATCTCATGGAATCACATTACAACGCATTACTATTGTCACATTGTAGATCACCAGCAGAGTTACTCATGAATAGAAGGTTGTATACCACACTTCCATACTTGGCAAAGAAGGAAAATGCAGTGTTACTGAAGGAAATGCAAAACATTAAAGCAAAACAAAAGCAGTTCTATGGTAGAATGTTGGGAACTTTACCATCTCTGAGTTGTGATGACATTGTGAGAATAGAAGATTCAGGCAATTGGTCGAAAAAAGCCATTGTACTTGAAGAAGTAGCCCCTCGTTTCTACACTGTACAGACAGAGGATGAGTTGGTTTTAAGAAGAAATCGTCACCCACACTTGAAAACCAGAGAAGATTTTCACAACAAGGTGATGGATGACATATCTACATCAGAATCTACTGCAGTGTCAGGTAGTTCAGCAGTTCCTCAGCATGAGAATGTCATGGAGAACATTGAATCTACAAGTTCTTTGAGAAGATCAACCAGAGTCAGAAGAAAACCTGATCGACTCAATTTGTAAATTTGGACTATTTCTACATACTATGCTTGCTGTTTATATATTTGTGAAACCAGTTTAAAAAATTTTAAAGAAAAAAATTAATACTGTTCGGCTCACAGGCTAATGATATCACATGCAAATATACTGATGATAATATATTAATTTATCCCTTCAAAGGAAAGGAGATGTAGTGATATCATGTTGTGTTCTAATTCACCGACTGACCACTAGGAGTCTCATTAGTATATTAGTATAATGTTAGAGTCAGATGGCCTCAGACTGACTAGGGAGCAGAAAGAGAGAGATTGCTTGTGCATCATCTTACTGTTATTCATCTTTTGTTTTGTATATAGTTGACCCACAGTTAATGTTAATAAATCGTTTATAGCTTTAACTACAAGTGTTCTTGGAATATAAATCAGGCCATCCGCCAAGAACATTACACCTTCCACCATAAGATGGGAGAAAAATATTTCAACTTCAGATGCTGTTCCCCGGCTTGTAGTAAATGTAAGGTATTATTTTTTTTCTTGTGGATCTATATTCAAATGTTGAACAGAGAGGGTTGAGTAAATTGAAATGCGATGATCTATTGATACAAAGAGCGTGATTTAGGGGCCCATTAGCCAGAGGCGCAAATCCCGTAATGGCTGCTAAATATCGCAAGTGGCCAAAAACTAGATTTATGCATGCGAGATTTTGGAACGAGATCTTCCTGGGACGTCACCGATGACTCGATCAGGTTCGCACTTAGGAAGGGCGCGCACCTGATAAACATGAATTTGAATCCACTAGCATCTACTTAGCGGGGTTAACATTGCATCTTCAGCACACATCGAACCTTCCCATCCGCCAGGAGTGATGTCACGGCAGTGCGAATTATTACTGCTTTTTAAAAATGGGAACCAGTCGCCATGACCTCCGAGAGGGAGGAAGGAGATGAGCACCACTGTCTCCACATGGCATCAGGAAGTCCAAGCGCACTGAGGCTGCTGGCCAGCTCCGGAGAGGGGGAGCTGGGGTCAGGGGGTGTCCGGCGGGAGGGTCGGGGATGTCTGTGGGTGGTGAGGGGATTATGGTTCAGGGGATGTGAGAGAAAAAGGAGGGCAGCTGTTGGAGGATTAAGGCTGTACTTGCGGGTCGGGGTGGGGTTGAAGTTGATGTTGGTGGTCTTGTAGTCTACTTTCAGTGCTGCGTGAGTTTTCTGTGGGTGGCATGGTAGTCTGGAGTGGGGCACATGGAGTGGGGGGAATGGAGTGTGATGAGAATCAAGGAATCAGGCCAAATGGGCTGGGTGGATGAGACCCTGAGAGAGAAAACAACATGGTTCCCACCCGGCCATAGGGGAGTGCGGAGGATGCGGGCTGGAGGGGGTGGGGGCACACCTATGGATTGGCTGTCCAGGAGCCAGTGTTGAGGCATGACAGCAATGAGATCCCTGAATTGAGCAGCCTGAGTAAAAAGGGTGCCTATTAGCTCTTGTAGCCATCTGGGTAGGCCACAAAGGATCCCGAGAAATATGGCCACCTGCAAAGAACCATGGGAAATATGGTCAACCCAGGACTCAGACGCTCAGAGCTTATGTATATTGGCAACACAAATAACTAGACGCTATCGAAACCTACGGCTACTTTGCATTCTAATGGACCATTTCCCCAGAACAAAAGATCTGTACTCAGGTAACAGATACAGAAACAGACTCGGCGCCACTCCCTTTGCTCAGGGAGCCCAAAAAGCCAAGGTCAATGACCGATCAGGACACACCCTGCCATCAAGGCACCACCCCTTGTTGGCCAAAATCGAAAACAGTAATCAAAGCCTGCCAAATTATTGGGTCCAAAGCTAAGGACCGCCCTTAGAGCGCAAAACCGCAAAAGGATAAAGAGAGACACTGCCATGTGTTCAGTCTCTCTTGGCCCCGGCGCTCGGTCTCTCTTGGCCCCGGCGCTCGGTCATTCTTGGCCCCGACCTATGCCTAAAACCAAGTGCAGCATCACGACCAGAAGACAAGTTCAAGACCAACGATCGCTACCAGATGGATGAGCCCAGCAGAAATAAAGTCACTTCTCCAGACCCAGCCACGCAACATCTGAACAAAGGCCTTGTTCCTCTGCATAAAGCCGGGTGCCTGAAGTTAAGTCCAGGTTGTTGTAGTGTCAGGTGCAATTTAGCTTGTAGTGTTTTATGTTGCATGTCGAAGTAATGCTTGTGTGTAAATAAACTATCATTGAACTTGAACTAACTAACTGGTTGCTTGCTCTTTGATCGATATCCGATAAAACCTTGTGGTGGTATCATTTGATACCTGGCGACTCTGAAAAGCAATATCATCATTAATAACTGTCATATTAATATCCAGTTAAAAAGAGCAACATTATTGGTGTCTCCGGTGCGAATTGGCAAAACTCTGCCTCTCCCTGAAGCAGAAAGCAATCGTGCCCTCTAACATTCCTGAGACTCATGCTCATCACACTAATTGAGCCTCAAGTATTAACCCATGGGAATGTCAGCACCCTACAGTCTCAAAGTCAAGGAATGGGATGGATCCTCAGGGTTCAGGGCTCAAAGCTTGGTGGCACGGGATTGAGAGGCAATGTAGTTCCACTGTAGATATTTCCTGTACAATGTTGGCCTCGGTGCCATGTATTTCTCATACCATCTCCCATGAAAGAAGTCTGTGGGACTGCGCCATTCAGTCTTGCAATCGCGGGACTGTCATTGACAAACCTTCCTGGTATCCCCAGCTCTGCCTTTGCATCTCCAACAGCCGAGAACAAACATATCCAGAGGCACGGCACATGTCTGGGGCACAGCTGAGTCCTGGGATTCAGCAGATCTCTGACTGTCCGATCACTGCAATGTTCCTGCCTCCACCTGATGTGAATCAGAAGGTGTGTGGTGCTCACCAGATAGTGACCCACAAGTCTGTCTGCTAAGTTCACCCATTGAGGTACTTGTCTCTGGGATGTGGGTTGACAGCTGTGACAGGTCAACCCTGCCTTCCTTGGAGATCTCCTCCAAAGTGCTCTCAAGAATGGTCAGGGGGGCACTGTTTGTTGAAGGGCCAGGCTCATCGGTTGATGTTCCTGCTAGACCTATGGAGGCCTATGGAGTGTTGGCCTTTATTGGTAGAGGGATTGAGTTCCGGAGTTGGGAGGTCATGTTGCAGCTGTACAGAACTCTGGTACGGCCGCATTTGGAGTATTGCGTACAGTTCTGGTCACCGCATTATAGGAAGGACGTGGAGGCTTTGGAGCGGGTGCAGAGGAGATTTACCAGGATGTTGCCTGGTATGGAGGGGAAATCTTATGAGGAAAGGCTGATGGACTTGAGGTTGTTTTCTTTGGAGAGAAGAAGGTTAAGAGGAGACTTAATAGAGGCATACAAAATGATCAGGGGGTTGGATAGGGTGGACAGTGAGAGCCTTCTCCCGCGGATGGATATGGCTGGCACGAGGGGACATAACTTTAAACTGAGGGGTAATAGATATAGGACAGAGGTCAGAGGTAGGTTCTTTACGCAAAGAGTAGTGAGGCCGTGGAATGCCCTACCTGCTACAGTAGTGAACTCGCCAACATTGAGGGCATTTAAAAGTTTATTGGATAAACATATGGATGATAATGGCATAGTGTAGGTTAGATGGCTTTCGTTTCGGTGCAACATTGTGGGCCGAAGGGCCTGTACTGCGCTGTATTGTTCTATGTTCTATGTTCTATGTTCTAGACAAGGGAGATATTTTTAATACATGGCCTGATCAAGAGTTTGGACAACAAATACCTCACTTGAGACTGGTCATCCAGATAAATGTGCAGTCACTCTACACTTATGTATTGCAGGCTGTTGTGGGAAAAATCAACCACTTCAGGAGTCAGACTTGCTGTGTTCAAATCAGTGCAGTTTTATTGTTACACGAAGCTTCGGGAGAAAGCGTTCGTACGGTAGCCAGTGGTTTGAATGGCAGTCATTCATTTTATACTTTGGGTTCACAATGGGCCCAGATACAAAACAATTAGTGTGATGGGGTTGACAAAACAATTATCACCTTGTTATCTTTAAACATTTTATAGATTGTACATCGCTATTTGTAAGCGTTTTGCCATTTACACATGGTTATAGTTAAAGAGGTTTTACAGGTTACAGGTAGCAGCAGGAAAGCAGTATCGATTGTCCCTTTGTTTTAGGAAATGGCCCAAGACATTCGTATTAGCATATCATTGTGTACACCTTGGCTGAAGTCACCTTTATTCAAGTGGTGTCCTGCATTTATGTATTTCTTAATCTGCCTGTCTGGCTCCCTTTGTCTTGGATCTGTTCCTATCTGTCCCACTGGCACCCCGCTGGGCTCCAGGCATCAGTTATGTCTGCTTTATTCTCTGTGTCTCCATCTTGTGTGTCAGGCAGCCATCTTCTGTGCCAAGTGCCCTTCTGAACCATTTCCCACTTCACAGGCTAACCTCAGTGTCTGTAGAGGCCCGCTCTTGGCCTTCCCTTGTGAGCTCCATGGTCCTCTCTTCAAAAGGAGTCAGGATCCTTAGTTCGGGCATTCCTCCGCCTGTCCTCTCTCTCTCGCTCTCAGGTTGTGGTTGCCTTCTCCTGCAGGGACACAAAAAGGGGATAATGTGATTTGCATGCTTGCCAGGTATGAGGCCAAGGAAAACAGGCATATGTGGGTGCTGCACTAAAACAAGGAGAGGTTCTGATGAAGAGTGCCGGGAAGGGGTTTGAGTATATTTCTGGGAGGTTGTGCTGGGAACCTGCAAGTTGGCAGAATGTGGGTTCAAGCTCACATTCCGGGGGTTGACATAAGAGTCAATTTCCAAGGGGAGACAAGGGGACACTTACCCTTCCAGATCGTAGGAGGTCATTCAGCTTTTTCCTGCAATGAACCCTCATTCTCTTGATCAGGCTGCTGCCACTGACCAGTGCTGCCATTGTGTCCCAGGCATGATTGGTGACCTTGCTGGAGGGCCTCCTGCCAACCCATGGGCAAATTATGGCCTCCCTCCTCCACGGTATCCAATAATCAGGCGCCGGAATGTGGCGACTAGGGGCTTTTCACAGTAACTTCATTTGAAGCCTACTTGTGACAATAAGCGATTTTCGTTTAATTTCATAATCGAGTGAGGGCTCGCTTTGAAAATATGGAACGTGTCTTCTAGCTGCCAACCCCCTGGCTTGAATGAGAGTGAGTGCTGCGCAGTTGTTTAAATGCAGTGCCCTCTTCATTAAAGTGCTCAGATGACCCCCGTGGCGGGCATATGAGACACTTTATGTCATAGGCACAGCATTTTCATGAAGAAAACGTTTCTCTGGCTAAAGATTGCAATCCAGATTGCACCACCAGGGCTCACAGGATTTGCATTGATTTTGCGCCGATAATGACACTTTACCATTTTTCCGGAAGATTCCCCCCAGGATCTTCATCTCGGGCATCCGACTGCCCGTCTTCTCTCGCTCGTGGCAGTTGTGGACTAGCGTTTCCTGCAGGAACACAAATGGGGACGATGTGAGCTGGCCGCCTGGTGGGTCAGATGTTGATGATACCCGGCATGTGTGGGCAATGCACATAGGCAGGGAAGAGTTCCGAAGAGAAGTGCCGGAGTTGTGAGGAAGCTTGTCGAAGGTCAAGTGCTGCGGCACTGAGAAGTGGCACCATGTGTGACCGAAGTGACATTCTGAGGGGTGATGGCAAGGTGGAGTGCAGAGGGGAGACTGGGACCACTTACCCTGGCTGAACGGAGTATGTCATTCATCTTCTTGCGGCACTGCATCCCGGTCCTCTTGTGCCGGATACTGGCACTGACCATCTCCCAGGCATCATTTATTATCTTGTTAGAGTCTCCCTGCCAGCTTTCCTCCACGGCATCCAGCATATGGATGAGGGCCCCCTCTGTGAATTGAGGAGCAGGTTTCCTCACTGTGATCCTCCTGGTTTGATTGAGAACAAGTGCTGTGGAGCCATTTAAATGCAGCACTCCCTTAATGAAAGTGCTCAGATGACTCTTGGGGTGGGCGAATCAGACACTTCTCATCTCAGGCCTTTTCACTTGGGGGAAAAATAATTTTTTCTTTAAGTGCCTGAAAATTGCAGTCTGACTCCAGGGTCAGCAAGAATCGCACCAGTTTTCCCGCTGAGATTTACACATTGTCATTTTTGGGGGAAATTTCACCCTACATTTGCATTTTAATAAGGATTCAATTGCTTTACGAAGAGAAGACAAGAAGGTTATTGAGTAAGATTTGGATTAATTTTCCAGTTCGCAAAAACATCTGTGATCCTATCTTATAAAACAATTTTACCATTAAACTATGACATTTTATTCATTTAGCTTAATAAAAAAGCATCATGATATGCAAACGTGCAGCTAATGAACACATAGAATAGGTCCCGACCAATGAGCAGTCAGGACACTCAGGGGTGGTATCTCACTACAAAAGGGATGAGGCACTCACACCCCGCCTCTTTCCACAGACCAACATCTACAGAGTGAGACAGGGTGTATCCTCAGCATCACACCCCAGCACGTGGCTTTGAGCAAGGCTGGTTCAGTTAGACTGAGTTACTACACATAGATTAGCAGAGAGTCAGAGCAGCACAGTGGCGCAGTGGGTTAGCCCTGCAGCCTCGCGGCGCCGAGGTCCCAGATTCCATCCCGGCTCTGGGACACTGTCTGCGTGGAGTTTGCACATTCTCCCCGTGTTTGCATGGGTTTCGCTCCCACAACCCAAAGATGTGCAGGCTAGGTGGATTGGCCAGCTAAATTGCCCCTTAATTGGAAAAAAAATTGTTCTCTAAATTTTTTTTTTTTTAAATTAGCAGAAAGTCAAACTCATTGAGAACTGTGCTAATAGTTCAATAAAACACATTGAACTCACTTCAAAGTCTGGAGCATCTTTTACTCAAAACTGCATCAAGTGGCAGCTTGTGTTATTCCAAATTACATAACACAACAAAAACTATGCTGCATTTGAAAAAATGGAACAGGAAGTTGGGGCTGACATCTTATCGAGTAAACGAGTTCACATTGGGAGATATATATCTAATCTTACTTAGAATTAAAGCATAGGACTAAAGCAGAAGATGTTATCTGAAAAGCCAGTTGCCCTCAAATTACCCACAGAGGTTAGTAAATAAAGTGTTTGAATTCCTTGTATCATTTATTCCACACATTTTATTATTTGTTTTCTTTTGAATTATTTCTTAAAAGTGGGACGATCTTAAAGAGTTTTCAGGTTAGAAACTGTGGATGACATCATAGCCCAGAGAGCAGTCCAGTAATGGTTAAAAGTGCGATTAAGTGCAGATAAAGAACATAAGAATGTTCCAGTATTACTAATACTAGCACTCGTACCCAGTGGTCACCATGACCCAATTATCATAGAATTTACAGTGCAGAAGGAGGCCATTCGGCCCATCGAGTCTGCTCCAGCCCTTACAAAGAGCACCCTACCCAAGGTCAACACCTCCACCCTATCCCCATAACCCAGTAACCCCACCCAACACTAAGGACAATTTTGGACACTTAGGGCAATTTATCATGGCCAATCCACCTAACCTGCACCTCTTTGGACTGTGGGAGGAAACAGGAGCATCCGGAGGAAACCCACGCACACACGGGGAGGATGTGCAGACTCCGCACAGACAGTGACCCAAGCCAGAATCGAACCTGGGACCCTGGAGCTGTCAAGCAATTGTGCTATCCACAATGCTACCGTGCTGCCCCAAATTCTGTCCCCTATATGACTAATAGTTGAATCATGAAGTGATTGTAATCATTCTATTGTGCTATTGCAGGATTGTACACCAGTACGTATCTGGGAATGTCAAAGATGTACAGAGATGTACAGCTCAGGTGGATTGGCCATGGTGAATTCCCCCTTAATGTCCAGGGATATGCGGGTTAGGTAATGGGGCTACGGGCATAAGACTGTGTGGACATGGGTAGAGTGCTCTTTCGAAGGTCGGTGCAGACACAATGGGCTGAATGGCCTCCTTCTGCACACGAGGGATTCTGTGACATTCCATGTTTGGCATAATCTTTTCGTTACGTAACATATACGTGAATATCATGTGTCCTTGTGACCAAAAGTGTTAAATTTGTGAATACCAGTACTTATAAATGCAACATGAAGCAAATCGGGTTATCAGACTAATGTCCTTCAATAGCTATGTGCTGTCAATCCTATTGTGAACTTTTCCCCAAGCACTTATTCAATTGATGCAAAGTTCTCCATGAATATTGCTCAATTCTCGAAGGTTGACAGGCAAAACCCCAGATTATGAATTCCATTCCTACATCTTACATAGAACATACAGTGCAGAAGGAGGCCATTCGGCCCATTGAGTCTGCACTGACCCACTTAAGACTTCACTTTCACCCTATCCCTGTACCCTAAAAAACCCTCCTTACCTTTTTGGTCACTACGGGCAATTTGTCATGGCCAATCCACCTAACCTGCACGTCTTTGGACAGTGGGAATAAACCGGAGCACCCGAAGAAAACCCACACAGACACAGGGAGAACATGCTGACTCCACACAGACAGTGGCCCAGCGGGGAATTGAACCTGGGACCCTGGCGCTGTGAAGCCACAGGATTGTCTGGAATATAATCTGACCTGGTCTCTTCTCTTAACTACTTCACCTCACTCCACAACATCAGTGGAGTATTTAATAATCTCAATCTGCAATGGCGACCTGTATTCCACCAATATACAATCCCATTCCCAATAAAATATATTTATCCATTTGCTTTTTGAAAAAGAGTCAATCAATTTAGCTCAAAATATTTCCTGGATTTGGGAGTTATTTTTACACCAGCATCTAGCTATCTTTCTTAAACAGTAGTGTTGATAATCAAGCCAATAGCATTTCCTTCACATTTTGTTCAAAAGCTGTCATATTATTTACCGAGAGGTATTGTAGGTTTGCCTAATTAATTGTCCACATGTGCATGATCCCTAGAACTGAGGCAAACATACATGTCTGGTGATGTGGACAGACACAAACTATCCAAATTGTTGATTTACCCTCTTTCTTTGCCCCTTTCATAGAACACACAGTGCAGAAGGAGGCCATTCGGCGCATTGAGTCTGCACCGACCCACTTAAGCCCTCACTTCCACTCTATCCCCTTAACTGAATAACCCCATCTAACCTTTTTTGGTCACTAAGGGCAATTTAGCATGGCCAATCCACCTAACCTGCACGTCTTTGGACTGTGGGAAGACACCGGAGCACCCGGAGGAAACCCACGCAGACACGGGGAGAACGTGCAGACTCCGCACAGACAGTGACCCAGCGGGGAATCGAACCTGGGACGCTGGCGCTGTGAAGCCACAGTGCTATCCACTTGTGCTACCATGCTGCCTTTCTTAACCTTCTTCCAGCTCATGGTCACCATGATTGATTAAAAATGATAAAACAAGAATGCTTTGAAGCAACACAAGGAAAGACAGGCTCTTATTATACTGAACAGCCTCCAGAATGAACACACTGACTCAGCAGTTACTACAACTTCAAAATCCACTGATCAAAACCTTAATCAGGTCAACTGTAGTAAGACTGAATAAAAAACAAAATATTTACACAGCGAGACATAGATGGAGACGGTTAACCCATGAATTTGTCATAGCTTTCTATGGTTCTGGAAGTTAGGCCGAGGAGCCTCTGGACCCTAACTTGGAACATCTGACAATAAAGCGTTTGTGCTTTTTATATGATTGTTCAACAAGTCAATTTGGATTATCTTTAAAATAGCACCTCTTGTAATACACAAAGAAGTATCTTTTTGAAGAGTGTCTGCCACAAGCTGGAAGAAGCAGAATAGCTGTTTGTTACTTGGGTGAAGGGCTACAGTGCATTTTGTAGCCACTTTCACTGGGTAAATATCCCCGAGTTCCTCAGCTAATAATGGGGCAGTGGTCATGTAGCGGCATCATCACTGTCACCAGACAAGTAATCCAGAGACTCGAGGGACCCGGGTTGGAATCCCACCATGGCAGAAATCAATAAAAGGGCTGACCATGAAACTATTGTTGAAAAATCACTGATGTAATTTAAGGAAGGAAATAGATCTACATGTGACAACCACACCAATGACTCTTAAATGCCCTGTTGACCCTGCAAAGTCCTCCTCGCTAGTGCCAGAAATGGGAGAGCTGTCTCACTTGCGAGTCAAGCAACAGCCTGGCATAGCCATCCTCATGGAATCACACCTTACAGATATTGTCCTGCTGGTGGATCAGGACAAACCCAGCAAAGATGGCAACACACTAATATACAGTGTGGGAGTCCTCAAAATTGCCTCACGACCCCATCAAGTCTCATGACATCAGGTCAAGCATGAGCAAGGAAATGTCCTGCTGATTATCATTTACTGCATCCCACCCCACCCTTTCCCCAGCTGGTGAATCAGTACTCCTCCATGGAGAAGCACTGAAGGTGGCAAGTGCAGAATGTACTTCAATATCCATAGTACGAAGTCTTACAACACCAGGTTAAAGTCCAACAGGTGTGTTTCGATGTCACTAGCTTTCGGAGCGCTGCTCCTTCCTCAGGTGAATGAAGAGGTCTGTTCCAGAAACACATATATAGACAAATTCAAAGATGCCAAACAATGCTAGGAATGCGACCATTAGCAGGGGATTAAATCCTTACAGATCCAGAGATGGGGTAACCCCAGGTTAAAGAGGTGTGAATTGTATCAAGCCAGGACAGTTGGTAGGATTTCGCAGGCCAGATGGTGGGGGATGAATGTAATGCGACATGAATCCCAGGTCCCGGTTGAGGCCGCACTCATGTGTGCGGAACTTGGCTATAAGTTTCTGCTCGGCGATTCTGCGTTGTCGCGGGTCCTGAAGGCCGCCTTGGAGAACGCTTACCCGGAGATCAGAGGCTGAATGCCCTTGACTGCTGAAGTGTTCCCCGACTGGAAGGGAACATTCCTGCCTGGTGATTGTTGCGCGATGTCCGTTCATCGATGTCCGCGGACATCGCACAACAACCACCAGGCAGGAATGTTCCCTTCCAGTCGGGGAACACTTCAGCAGTCAAGGGCATTCAGCCTCTGATCTCCGGGTAAGCGTTCTCCAAGGCGGCCTTCAGGACCCGCGACAACGCAGAACCGCCGAGCAGAAACTTATAGCCAAGTTCCGCACACATGAGTGCGGCCTCAACCGGGACCTAGGATTCATGTCGCATTACATTCATCCCCCACCATCTGGCCTGCGAAATCCTACCAACTGTCCTGGCTTGATACAATTCACACCTCTTTAACCTGGGGTTACCCCATCTCTGGATCTGTAAGGATTTAATCACCTGCTAATGGTCGTATTCCAAGCATTGTTTGGCATCTTTGAATTTGTCTATATATGTGTTTCTGGAACAGACCTCTTCATTCACCTGAGGAAGGAGCAACGCTCCGAAAGCTAGTGACATCGAAACAAACCTGTTGGACTTTAACCTGGTGTTGTAAGACTTCGTACTGTGCTCACCCCAGTCCAATGCCGGCATCTCCACATCATTCAATATCCATCACTAAGAGTGCCATGGTAGCACCATATCTGACTGAGCTGGTCAAGTTCTAGATGCTGGATTGGTTCTGCAGCAGATGGTGAGGAAAAAGCCTACTTGGCCTCATCCTTACCAATCTGCCTGTCACTGGTGCATCTGTCCAGTATTGGTGACAGCATTGGGAGGAGATGAAGTCCCATCTCCACATTGAGGATGCTACCCATTGTGTTATGTGGCACTACCACCTTGTAAATGAGATCAATTTCAAATAGATTTGACAACTGATGACTGAGCAAGAGGCACTGTGGGCCATCAGGTACAGCGGAATTGTACACAACAGCAGTCTCGACCCTCATGGCCTGTCATATCCACCATTCTACCATTACCAGCAAGCCAAGGGATCAAACCTGGTTCAATGAAGCATGTAGGAGGGCTTTCCAGGAGCAGCACCAGGCATTCTTAATAGTTAGGTGTCAACCTGGTGAAGCTACAACACAGGATTACTTGCATGTCAAACAGCATGGGCAGCAAGTATTAGACAGAGCTAAATAATTCCACAACCAATGGATTTGATCTAAGACTCCAGTCCTGTCCCATCCAACCGTGAACGGTGGTGGACAATTAAACGGTGGCACAGGGGTTAGAGCCAGGGACTCAGGTTCGATTCGGACCTCGGGTGACTGTGTGGAATTTGTGCATTCTCCCCGTGTCTGCGTGGGTTTCCTCCGAGTGCTCCAGTTTCCTCCCGCAGTCCAAAGATGTGCAGGTTAGGTGGATTGGCCATGATAAATTGCCCCTTAGGGTGGGGTTGCAGGAATAGGGTGGGCCTCGGTAGGTTGGTCTTTCAAAGGGCCTGTGCAGACTCGATGGGCCGAATGGCCTCCTTCTGCACTGTAGGAATTTTATGATTCATTGGAGGAAGGGGCTCCACAAATATCTCCATTCTCAATGATGGGGCAGCCCAGCACATCAATGCAAAAAGATAAGGCTGAAGTATATGCAGCAATCTTCAGCCAGAAGTGCCAAATGGATGACCCATCTCGGCCTCCTCCAGAGGTCCCGAGCATCACAGATGCCAGTCTTCAGCCAATTCGATTCACTCTACCTGATATCAAGAAATGGCTGAATTGGTGCAGTGGTTAGCACTGCTGCCTCGTGGGGCTGAGGACCTGGGTGTGATCCCGGCCGTGGGTCACTGTCTGTGTGGAGTTTGCACATTCTCCCCGTGGTTGCGTGGGTCACACCCCCCCAACACAAAGATGTGCATGGTAGGTGGATTGACCACGCTAAATTGCTCCTTAATTGGAATAGAAAAGAATTGGGTACTTTAAATTTAATTTTAAAAAAGAAATGGCTGAAGGCACTGGGTATTGCAAAGACAGCAGGCCCTGACAATATTCCAGCAATTGTACTGAAGACTTATGCTCCAGAACTTGCCACACCCCTAGTCAGGCCATTCCAGTGCAGCTACAACACTGGCATCTACTTTGGTTTAAACATGGATAAATGAGCTGAACTCCTGAGGTGTGGTGAGAGTGACTGCCCTTGACATCAAGGCATCATTTGACCGAATGTAGTATCAAGGAATCCTAGCAAAACTGGAGTCAATGAAAATCGGGGGAAACCTTCCACTGAGGTTGGAGTCATACCTAGCACAAATGAAGATGGTTGTGGTTGTTGGAGGTCCCTGAACTTCACTGCAAGAGTTCCTCAGGCCAGCTTTCTAAGTCCAACCACCTTCAGCTGTGTCATCAATGACCTTCCCTCCATTATAAGGACAGAAGCAGGGATGCTCACTAATGATTGCACATGTTCAGCATCATCATGAACCCCGCCCCCCCCCTGATACTGAAGCAGTCCATGTCCAAATGCAGTGAGTCGTGGAGAATATCCAGGCTTGGCCTGAAAAGTAGCAAGTAACATTTATGGCACACAAGTGCCAGGCAATGACAACATCGTCCTTAACGTTAGATAGGATTACCATCGCAGAATCAGCAATTATCAACACCCTGAGAAGGTTACCATTGACCAGAAACTGAACTGGATGAGCTATGTAAATACTGTATCTACAAGATAGGTTAGAGGCTAGGAATCTTGCATGTGAGTAACTCACTGGTGATTCCCCAAAGCCTGCCCACCATCTACAAGGCATAGGTCAGGAGTGTAATGGAACACTCCCCACTTGCCTGGATGAGTGCAGCTCCAACAACACTCAAGAAGCTTGACACCATCTAGGACAAAACAGCCCGCTTGATTGGCATCCCATTCATAAACATTCACTCCCTCCATCGCCGATGCTGTGTGTATCATCTACTAGATACACTGCAGGGACTCACCAAGGCTTCATAGACAACACTTCCAAACCACTATCACTACCATCACAAAGGCAAAGAGCAGAGATATGTGGGAACACCGCCACCTGGAAGATTCCCTCCAAGATACTCACCATCCTGACTTGAAAGTATATCACCATTCCTTCACTGTCGCTGGGTCAAACTCCTGGAACCACTGCAGTGGTTCAAGAAGGCAGCTCAGCATCACCCTCTCAAAGGGCAATTAGGGATGGGCAATAAAAGCTGGCCTAGCCCGCATCCCACAATTGAATTCAAAATAAACTGTGGGAGCAGCATTGGCACAGCAATGCAGCAGATCACAAAGCACACCCTTCAGAGGGCAACTATAGTTGGGTAATAAATGTATTCTTACCAGTATTGCCCACCACCCAGGGACAAATAAAAATAAAATTCCATCAATGTTGAAAAGTGTAATTAATGTTGAGAAGAGGAGATCATTAGGATGTGGCAGGAAAACAACAATACGCTGGCTTTAAAAAGCTGCAATTATTTGAGGAGAAACAAGACAGTCAACCTATTTATTATTCACTACTCCTGTCCAAGTTACAATAGTAGAGCAGGAGTACATCTAAGGAGCGCAATTCTCCCATCGGGAGTCTAAGTCCCGAAGCCGGAGTGAAAACCGGAGTGTTTCACTCCGGTGTCGGAGCCCGCTCCCAGCCCCCTATTCTCCTACCCCCGGGGGGGGCTAGGAGCGTCGTCGCGTCATTTACGCACGCTGGGCCTTGGCGGCGCGTAAAAGCGGCGCCGTGTAAATGACGTCACCCGTGCACGCGTGGTTGCCGTCCTCCCCGAGGCCGCCCCGCAAGAAGATGTCGGATGGACCTTGCAGGGCGGCGGAGGAAAGGAGGTCCTCCTTCCGATCGCGCGCCAGACCCCATTTGAGCCCCCCCCCCCCTCCCAGTGCAGGAACCCCCCCTCCCCCCTCCCGAGGCCGCCCTCCCCCCCCAGCGTTCCCGTGCTGTTCCCGCCGGCAGCGACCAGGTGAGAACGGCGCCGGCGGGAACCCATCGTATTGGGCAGGCCGTTGCAAACGGCGAGCGGCGATTCTCCCAGTGGTCAGCCGTGATGCTCGCTGCGCCGGTTTGGGGGGGCTGGGAGAATCGCGTGCGGACGTTCGGGCGGCGTGGCGGGACACGTGCGGCGCCCCGGTGATTCTCCCACCCGGCGTGGGGGGGGGGGGGGGAATTCCGCCCAAGGAAATTCCATGGCAATAATGGGCTTAGATATGATTCACTTTATTACAATGCTTATTTGCAAATAGATGAGAGTATGTTGGCTGAACACTTTTTCATTGAGGGTGTGTTTTAAATAAATATATTAGAGATGGAATCAGCTTCTAGAAATTCTGGCTGCAAAGGTTGTTCTTACATTCTCGAATTAGGGGTTTTCTACAAACTCCCCCAGTTGCGTCCTTGTCACTACCAGTATAAACCACAACCTATGTCAACTAATGAGGGTGTGGTGTTGGGTGTTCTGACACACAGATGAGCCAACACGGTTGCATATGGTACAACGCTACTTTATTTAAACTTACTATTTACAGTTTGGTCTTTGCACTCTGCACGTGGGGGGTTCCCTGCTTGTGATGTTTTAACAGCTCTTTCTTGTTCCCTTCTCCCCAGACCTACTGACCACCAGGTGTCGTGCTCGTGCTTTTTATGTGGTTGGTGTTCTTGTCTGTGATTGGTTGTGGTGTTGTGTACTCTGATTTGCCTGTTAGTGTGTCCATCATGATGTGTGTGTTTGAATATCATGACATCCCCCCTTTTTACAAAGATATGTGCCTACGTGGTAATAAATATGATCGTGTCGTGAGTGCATCTAAGAGTGTGTGTGTGTCGTGTGCAGCATGTGCATATGACGGAACTATGTACATGGGGCGATGTCGGGTGCGTCACATGAACCAAGTTGTACCATAACATAACATAAATGCGAACGAGAGAAGAAGAAAAAAAAACTTGAACAGTTGTCCAGTCAGACGACATCTGGAACGATAAACAACAACAGGTTATCATGTGAAATTGTGCAACTTGTTAAACATATGAACGGTATTATAAGTCCAGTCTAATGGGCTTGCGACGAGTTCGGGTTGACCGCCTCAAGGGTGGATCAAGAACCACCGGCTGCTGTGCAGGCATGGCCATGGGTGGCGATGGAAAGGGCGTGATGTGCGGCAGCTCCACAAAGTCATCCTCGGAAGCCTGTTGAGGATCTGGCGTGTGCGTGCTGTGTGGCTGTGAGCGTGGAAGTCGGCGAAGGGCGCGCCGATTGCGGCGACGCACGGAACCATCCGGCATGCGAACCAGGAACGAGCGGGGAGCCACTTGTCGGAGGACTTCGGCCGGTGCTGACCAGCCACCATACGGTTGATGGACGCGTACTTTGTCTCCGGAGGACAGGGGGGGCAGGTCCGTCGCTCGTGTGTCGTACCGACTTTTCTGGCGATCACGCTGCAGTTGCATGTTCCGAAGAACCGCCTCATGGTCTGTTGTTGGTGCCAGGATAGAAGGTACCGTCGTCCTGAGGGAGCGACCCATTAGTAGCTGCGCTGGCGAGAGACCCGTGGATAGCGGGGCCGATCGATAGGCCAGCAAGGCAAGGTTAAAGTCCGATCCGGCAGCAGCCGCCTTGCACAGGAGCCGCTTGGCGATGTGGACACCCTTTTCAGCCTTCCCGTTCGATTGTGGATGCAGAGGGCTGGATGTCACATGAGTGAAACCATATGCTGCGGCAAAGGACGACCATTCACGGCTGGCAAAACAAGGTCCATTGTCTGACATGACAGTCCTTGGAATGCCATAGAGAGCAAATGTTTCCTTGCAGGCCCCAATGACTGCGGACGACGTCAGATCATGGAGAGGCATGACTTCCGGGTAGTTTGAGAAGTAGTCTATAATAACAATGTAATCTCTGCCGAGCGCGTGAAATAGGTCAACACCCACCTTCGCCCAGGGGGACGTCACCATCTCGTGTGGTAGAAGTGTTTCCGGAGGTTGCGCCGGCTGAAACCTCTGACAGGTTGTGCAGTTGAGCACCATGTTGGCTATGTCTTCATTAATACCCGGCCAATATACCGCCTCCCGGGCCCTTCGTCTGCATTTTTCGACGCCCAAGTGGCCTTCGTGTAGTTGATGAAGAATCATCTGGCGCACGCTGTGCGGAATAACGATCCTGTGTGATTTCATAAGGACCCCGTCTATGTTGGTGAGATCATCTCGCACATTATAAAACTGGGGGCACTGCCCTTTTAGCCACCCTTCCGTCATGTGGCGCATCACTCGCTGCAGAAGGGGGTCAGTCGCCGTCTCTGCGCGTATGTGGGCCAGACTAGGATCATCAGCTGGCAGATTTGCTGCTGTCAGAGTTACGTGTGCCTCAATTTGACGCACGAACCCCTCCGCATCTGGTGGTGTGCTCACTGCTCGGGAGAGCGTGTCCGCCACGATGAGATCCTTCCCCGGAGTGTAGATCAGTTTGAAATCTTACCTCCTGAATTTAAGTAAGATGCTCTGAAGGCGAGGAGTCATGTCGTTCAGGTCTTTGTTAATGATGTTGACCAGGGGGCGGTGGTCAGTTTCGACCGTAAATCGTGGCAGGCCATACACATAGTCGTGGAACTTGTCCAGTCCAGTTAACAAGCCCAGGCATTCTTTTTCGATTTGCGCGTAGCGCTGTTCGGTAGGGGTCATGGCTCGTGAGGCATATGCAACCGGGGCCCATGACGACGTGCTGTCTTTTTGCAGGAGTACCGCTCCAATACCAGATTGGCTGGCGTCTGTTGAGATCTTTGTAGGGCGAGTCGTGTCAAAGAAGGCCAGCACTGGTGCCGTGACTAGTTTGTGCTTGAGCTCCTCCCATTCCCGCTGATGCGATTGGTGCCAGTTGAATTCTGTCGATTTTTTTACGAGATGGCGCATATTTGTTGTATGAGAAGCCAGGTTGGGAATGAACTTCCCAAGGAAGTTGACCATGCCCAGGAATCTTAAGACAGCCTTCTTGTCAGCCGGTCGTGGCATGGCTGTGATGGCGCTAACCTTGTCTGCATCGGGACGGACCCCTGACCTTGAGATGTGGTCCCCGAGGAATTTCAGCTCCGTCTGGCCGAAGGCACACTTCGCACGGTTGAGACGCAGGCCATTTTGTCGTATGCGGGTAAAGACACGTCGTAGACGATGCATGTGTTCCTGCGGAGTGGTGGACCAAATGATGATATCGTCCACATATACACGTACCCCTTCGATGCCTTCCATCATCTGCTCCATAATGCGGTGGAAAACTTCAGATGCCGAAATGATGCCGAATGGCATCCGGTTGTAGCAGAATCTGCCAAAAGGGGTGTTGAATGTGCATAGTCTTCGGCTGGCCGGGTCCAGTTGGATCTGCCAGAATCCTTTGGACGCATCCAATTTAGTGAATATTTTGGCTCGCGCCATCTCGCTGGTGAGGTCTTCTCGTTTCGGGATGGGATAGTGTTCCCGCATGATGTTGTTATTCAGATCTTTTGGATCTATACATATACGGAGCTCGCCAGAGGGCTTCTTTACACAGACCATGGAGCTGACCCATGGCGTGGGCTCCGTGACCCTGGATAGGACCCCTTGGTCCTGAAGAATCTGCAGTTGTGCCTTGAGGCGGTCTTTGAGTGGCGCAGGAACCCTGCGAGGTGCGTGAACGACAGGGATGGCGTCCGGTCTGAGTCGAATCTTGTACGTGTATGGCAATGTCCCCATGCCTTCAAAAACCTCCTGGTTGTGAGCAAGGAGGGAATGGAGACTTGCGTGGAACTCAGCATCCGGGAAGTCGGATATCTCATCTGGAGAGAGAGACATAATGCGCTGTACCAGGTGAAGGACCTTACACGCCTGTGCGCCCAGTAACGAGTCCTTTGATGAGCCGACAACTTCGAAGGGGAGTGTGGCCGTGTACCTCTTGTGAGTCACCTGTAGCTGGCAAGATCCTATGGACGGGATGACGTTCCCGTTATAGTCAACCATCTTGAGCCGGGATGGCGTGATGGGTGGTTTGACCTTCATGGCCTGGACTGCAGAGTAAGCAATCAGGTTGGCGGATGCGCCGGTGTCCAGACGGAAGGCGACGCGCGATCGGTTGACCGTCAGGGTGGCACACCACTCATCGGCTGGATTGATGGCATTGACCTTGTTGACATCAATGACGGAAACTCGGAAGGCATCCTGGTCATCTGCATCACTTAACTGGAAGTCTTGATGCGTGGGCTGGACGGTCCTGACTCGTCTGCGAGGTTGTCGAGGATGCGCCGGATCCATGGGTTGAGCCGAACGACAGTGGGCTGCGTAGTGGCCCATCGTGCCACATCTGTGGCACTGTCGGTTTTTTGCAGGACATTGCCCTTTTAAATGTAGAGCTCCACAATTGCCGCACGTCATGACGTCACGGCGTTCGTTGCGCCACTGCGCATGCGCAGTGCGATCTTGCGGTGGGCGCGCCTGCGCAGTGCGTCCCTCGTTGTGGCCGTTATTTTTGGCGCGCACCTGCGCGGGAGACCGCGAAAAGCGCGGGAAGCGGCCGCTGTCGTCCGGGCCGTGGGTCGGGAAGTAATCGACGGCCTGGATGCGTTCGACGTCGTGGGCGGCCTGGCTTGCCGATTCGACGGCTGGGGACCCCCTCCGTGCCAACTCGGACGCCTGAAATCGGGCAAAACGGCAGGTAGCATTTTCGTGGAGGACACAGGCTTCCACAGCAGACGCTAAGGTGAGGCTTTTCATTTTAAGAAGCTGCTGGCGTAGGCCACTAGAGGCAACGCCAAAAACAATCTGGTCCCTGATCATGGACTCTGTGGTGGTGCCGTAACCGCAGGACTGCGCTAGAATCCGGAGGTGCGTCAAAAAGGGTTGAAAAAGCTCCTCCTTACCTTGCAGGCGTTGCTGAAAGAGGTATCTTTCAAAACTTTCATTTACTTCAACTTGAAAGTGCTGGTCCAGTTTGAGGATGACCGTGTCATATTTGGCTTGGTTTTCGCCTTCTTCGAACACCAGTGAGTTGAAGACGTCGGTGGCGTGCGGACCTGCGTAGAAGAGGAGCATTGCAATCTTCGTGTCATCCGAGACATTCTGTTTCTCGGTGGCACGGATGTACAGGTCAAATCGCTGCCTGTAGAGCTTCCAGTTGGTACCTAGGTTCCCCGCGACTTGCATCGGCTGCGGTTTGCCGGTGTGGTCCATGTCCAGAATGGCAGGTTAGTAGGCAGGTATCGATCCACTCCTGTACCATGTGGTGTTGGGTGTTCTGACACACAGATGAGCCAACACGGTTGCATATGGTACAACGCTACTTTATTTAAACTTACTATTTACAGTTTGGTCTTTGCACTCTGCACGTGGGGGGTTCCCTGCTTGTGATGTTTTAACAGAGGGGAAGTTCATTTTTGTCCCCTGTAACTTATAACATGGGTTCAGTGAAAGCAGGTACATCGGCCGGCTGCAATGATAATGTTGAGTTCTTCAGGGAATATTTTAACACTCCTGCACTCCATAACTTGGTAGGAATACCATTACGGACAGGGGGGCAAAAATAAATCAAAACCCCCCCAATTGCCTTCTTTTACTGTTCCTAATCAGTGTGGATTTTTTGGAAAAGTAGACGTGGGTGTTTTTAACCCCCTTTAGCATGTGGTCAATGAATGGACCAACATTCAGTAGAATTTCGTTTGGTTAAATAATACGCATTATTTATTAATATACTGGGAGCGATTCAGCGGGCGCCTGCAGCGCCAAGAAACACACCACTATTCAACATCACTTTGCCATTGTTTTGGCCTTGGGAGATTCTCTCCACCGAGGCTGCACTTAGAGAGATTTCCTGCTGGCGGACTGCAGCTTGCCAGCAGGAAAAGCTGCTCGGCGATCGGGGAGCCATTTTGAGCGGCTGTCCCGATCGTTCCCCCCCCCACAGCCTTTCAGGCCACCCGCAGTTTTGTGACTCCCCCCCTCACTCTCCCAACCTTGGGGAGGCCCCCAGAAATCCCCCCCTCAAACCTGGCAAGGCCTCTCCTGGGCCTGACCCCCCTCTGGCAGTGCCAACCTGGTACAGTGACAGTGCCCCTTACACTCAGGGTGCCTGGGTGGTACTTCATGTTGCCCACTGGCACTGCCAGGGTTCCAGGCAGGCAGTGCCAATGTGACCGGGTGCCAGAGGGAGTGCCAAGCTGCCATAGTGCCCCAACCACCCATGTGTCTCCGATGGCCAGGGAGAGCCCACTGGTGCTGTTATGACTGTAGACCGGCACTAAACGGCGCCCTGGTGAGGTCTCCTAATGGCTTATTTAAATATGCAGATCCGGATCTCGCCCAGCGAGAGCGAGATCCAGATCATGATGCCTTGTGAGATTACTGATTGAGGAGGATCACATTGAAACCTATAAAAATCTTGACAGGGTAGTTGCAGGAAGGATGTTCCCGACGGTGGGTATGCCAGAACCAGAGATCACCGTCTGAGGATATGGGATTGACAATTTCAGACAGAGATGAGGAGAAATTCCTTCACCCAGACAGTAGTCAGCCTGTGGAATTCATTACCACATGAAGTAGTTGAAGCCAAAACATTGTGGGTGGAATTCTCTGTTCCTGAGCCTAAGTGCCGGCACCAATGAAGAATCCGCAGATGATTTACGAGGGAAATCGGCGCAAATCCCTCACTGATTCCGGTACCGGTGAGGGAGCTAGCACAGGCACCGCGTGGAAGACCCACGGGATTGCACGGATAATGGCCCGAGAATCACCAGGTCCCGGGCCGTGCATGCGCAGGGCTGACAAGCTGCACCGGCCGTGCCCGAATACATGGAACCGGCTGTGCTGGAACCCTAACCCGCCCACCCCAACCCACAGCCCACCCCCTGGCTACCTTCCACCACTTCCCCCAGCCCTAACAATAGCCCCCGGCCAGCAGCATGGATCCCGGATGAGTGTGGCGGCGCTGGACACTGTCCGCAGCCGGCACGCCAGGTTCCTGACCGCAGGAACCACTCGTGGCCCACGCTGTCGGGAACTTGGTCCATTGGGGGCAGGGCATTGCAGATGGGCTAGCTGATAACCCACCAACGGCCTTGCGACTGCATGCGGCGCACGTCCTGATGACGCTGATTTGGAGGGGGCGGAGCATCGCTAACCGGCACCTGCCCCCAAATCCGGAGTCAAAAGCCATTCTCTGCCCGATCGCCAATCCCGATTTTGGCGTCGGGCTAATAGAATCCCGCCCTGTATGTTTTCAAGAAGCAGTTAGATCTAGCACTTATGGCGAAGGGGATCAAAGAATATGGGGAAAAGCGGGATTAGGCTATTGAGTTGGATGATCATCCATGATCATAATGAATGGTGGAGCAGGCTCGAAGGGCCGAATGGCCTCCTCCTTCTATTTTCTATGTTTCTATTACATTGAATCTCATGAAACATTGAGCATCGCAAATCTTGCGAGAGGCCCTTGCAAGATTCAACGGCATCATCCCGACACCAAATAGTTAGCAATTCACATGTTTGGCTTATTTTGGGAGAACAGTCATTGTGGGCCATGTTGTAATATGTCTTTAAGGGGTATCAGCATGACATCATGAGAAGGGAAGTGTGCCACGTAATCCAGTCTCAGTTTACTTTGGCCTATGAGCATAATACAGCACACACAGCTCTGCTGGTGATGTGTACAAGATTTCTATCCATGTATGTCTATTCTCATGTGTCTAGCTTAAATAAATGAATCCACATGTTTGCACAATCTCTGATAAATGGTTGATGCCTTTCCATCACTATGAAAACAAAATAGGTCCAATAAAGAAATGAGTCTTTATCCACTCTTGAATTGTGGTTCAAATGGGTTCAAATTGCTGAAGTCAGATATCCAGATTGTTGTAGGATTCCATTGCAGAGATGAATGTTCAGCAGGTTGCAAAGCTGGGCACTTCTGGCTTTTGTATCAGAGGGTCAAATTTCTTTACAGGTGGATTTGAATTTATGAATCAGGCTGGGGGCCTTTTAAAGACTTTACAACCTCCAAGTTCTTAAATGCATAGGTAACGCAGCCTTTTTTTTGCAACAATTGTTTTGTTCACTGTCTCCTACAGAATGTACAGGGTCTTCCCTGGATCTTTAGATCAAAACACTGTATCCAGCTAGTTTCAATCACATGACCAATACTGATATTCTAACCATTAATGGTTTTGAACTCCAAAGACATCATTGAAAAATAGGAGATAGATGGTGGTCTTGCACACTTAACTTGTGGATAACTGGTTTTGTCAACTCTCTTTAGTTAAATTACAAACTTGAAGTGTGCAATGATTCTGTGTTTGGAGTCAATTCTAACAATGGCAGGTGTGATTTCCACAAAGGTGTGCTGCCTAGGCATGACCATTGAAGGGGAAGTTCCTCGCCAAGAATGACTCAATTAGGAACTGTCCAGAAATTTAAGACAGTCTCTGTTGAAGTTGCAAAGGTTACCCTTGGCAGCCTTCTTAGCTACCTTGTGAGCGTCCAGTTTAAAATATACAAGGCAGTCCCAGAAGCTGCCACAGGAGCAGAGGAACAGTGCATGTTTGAAATTATGAATAGGACATGACTTCACTGGGAATTACAATATTGTGGGCTGGGGAGGGGGTTGTTTCATTGTTTCACATTCGCAACCACCAATTTCCTCATTTTAAGTGTAGGGAGGAAGAACAAGGGACTAACCTAAATGGCAAAGTCAAATTCTGATTACTTCATCGAGATGCAGAAGCCACTTTAACTGAGAGCTCACAAGTCACGCTGTCTCTGACCGGTGAACAAAAATTTGCAACAACCAGGATGCTGGTCACAGGGTATCCAGGCAAGTAAGAATTGCTATAAAATGCTTTTATAGTATCTTGTGGGACAAAGGGAGCAACAGTGTTTCTCGGGGCCACACAAACGTATGATTGGCCGGACTTACTGAGCATCCTCCGCGTGACTCGCGGCGGGAAGCAACCCGCCATTGGCTGGTGGTGGAATCTTCTCATCCCGCCGTTGTCACCGGGGGTTTCCGTTAAATGCACCCCATGCCATGGGAAATCCGTGTCGAGGGTGGGCTATCAGCGGGAGCGGAAGACCCGACCGGCATGAACGGGTGGGAAATCTTGCCCGATGGGTCCCTGAGATCTCTTCCCCTTACTGCAGCTTTTCTCGATCTCGCACAATCCCTAATAGTTTTTCCAGAGTCCATACCCCTGAGTTTTTGACAACAACCAGAGCCCCCTCCCCCTCCCCAATGTTTTGGTTCCTATTAAGGGGCAGTCCTGATGCTTCTGCTGCCTTTAGGTGGGAGTTAATGAGGGCCTAGAATGAAAATATCCCAGCTTTCTCATATTCCACATGACATATAATTAGCTGTCTGCTTCAGGCCTGCATACACAATACGTGTGCTGATTTAAATCCGGCCTTTCACGCATCCTAATGTCAATTCCAAGTTTTATATTATAGCCACAAAATTGGGCTCAGGTGCTACAGATTGTGTTTTGGCACTAATGATGCCTCTGCCAGTCAGACCTCAAGGGCAGTCCCATGCCATTTTGGTGAGGACACTGGAGTGGCGGTTAGGAGCACGTGCTGGACGTAGGCAGAGCAGACAGGTCGTGATGCCAATCAGCTTAGTTACCTTGATGACTTTGCTGCCATTTTCATCCTCACTGCTCCAGCTAATGCCTATCATAAGCACGCACAGCTGAACGTGCATTCAGCGGCGGGTGGGACCCCGGTGGGAGCCCCCAGCCATTGGTACTATTTAAAGGGATGATCAACAACTTGCAAGTGGGTTGTTGGCTGCGGCCTCAGTCGTGGTTTGACCCCAACCCTCTCCTTGAGCCTTCAACAAAACTAAACAACTATAACTTGCATTACCTTTAACCCAATAAAACATTCAAAGGCACTGCCCAGGGCCATTGCAAAACAAAATTTGACACAGAACCACATAAAGCAATATTAGGGCTATGGCCAAAGATTTGGTCAGAGGGGTAGGCTTTAAGGAGCATTTTTTTCCCAGTTAAGGGGCAATTTATTGTGGCCAATCCACCTACCCTGCACATCTTTTGGGTTGTGGGGGTGAGACCCACACAGACACAGAGAGAATGTGCAAACTCCACACAGACAGTGACCTGGAGCCGGGATCGAACCCGGGTCCTCGGCACTGTGAGGCAGCAGTGCTAACCACTGTGCTACTGTGTTGCCCCCCCAAGCAACAATTTAAAGGAGGAGAGATGGAGGGAGACAGAAATGTTGAGAGAGGGAATGCAGAGCATCGGGTCTTGGCAGCTGAAGCCACAGCCACCAATGACTGTGCAGTTAAAATGGGGGAAGTCTAAAAAGTCAGAATTAGATCAGCACAGATGCCCACGGAAGGTGGTGGGCAGGATGAGGTTACAGAGATCGACATGTGCTCGCACAATGCCTGCAGTACGACAAAACAGGCAGGAATTAATCGCAGATAACAATCCCTGCACCTGATTACCCAGTCTAGTATCTTTCCCTCAACAAATCATTCACTTATCATTTATCTCTAACTTCTGCTTCCTCTCAAAGTCTTTGTAGCACAATCAATCACTCACAAGATGAGATGAGAAGCAGTCAATCGATGGCTTTATTACGCAGACTTGTTCCCCAGCAGCACAGTTACAGAATGCGGCTGCTGGGAGAACCCGGGCTCTTATACTCCGCCTTACTGGGTGGAGCTAGTAGGCGGCTGATCCAATCGGGACCCGGCGTCTATCCACCAATAGCCTTTCGGCATCACAGGATACCGTAATACCCCTAATGCATACCACCACATTCACCCCTTGTTAAAAAAGAACCCGGCGGGGGTAGTGGGCCGTATGTTTGAAGGGGTTTACAGAATCGGTACCTGGGATGCCATTAACACAGCGGCTATGCTCCGATATCAAACTACTAGCACTATTTACAATGCCGCTTTTACTGGGCAATTGAATTATTTACAGAGGCATTTCTTGGTTTGTTATAATGATTCGATGAGTCGAATGGGTGCCCTGGTCGTCCTCCCCGATCATCTCAGCCCCGGTGGTGATGCAGGCGCTGGCTCGGGCACCGTCGTCTCTGGGAGCGTAGCGATGTCTCTTCCTGCTTCACTACCCCTAGGCGGGGCCGGGGGAAGGACCGATCCACCCGGGAAGGGGGCGGCTGTGGGGCGCGCCAGTGGGAGGGAGGGGGTGATTGGTGTTGGGGGGGGGGGGGTACGTGTAGATCCGGCGGGCGGCAGGTCCCGCAGAGAGACCGTGTCCTGTTGGCCGTCGGGGTATGCCACGTAGGCGTATTGAGGGTTCGCGTGGAGGAGGTGAACCCTCTCGACCAACGGGTCCGATTTGTGTACCTGCACATGTTTTCGGATGGGTCCCGGGGATGCCAGACAGGTCGGGAGGGACGTTCTGGAGGAGGACTTCCTAGGGAAGACAAGGAGGCGTTCGTGAGGTGTTTGATTTGTTGTGGTACACAGCAGCTACCGGATGGAGTGAAGGGCGTCCGGGAGGACTTCCTGCCAGCGGGGGACTGGGAGATTTCTGGACCGTAGGGCCAGTAGGACGGTCATCCAGACCGTTCCGTTCTCCCTCTCTACCTGTCCGTTACCCCAGGGGTTGTAACTGGTCATCCTGTTTGAGGCTATGCCCTTGCTGAGCAAGAATTGACGCAGCTCGTCACTCATGAAAGAGGACCCCCTATCGCTATGTATGTAGGCGGGGAAACCGAACAGTGTAAAGATGGTGCTGAGGGCTTTAATGACAGTGACCACGGTCATGTCGGGGCAGTGGATGGCGAATGGGAAATGGGAGTACTCGTCAACCACGTTCAGGAAGTACGTGTTGCGGTTGGTGGAGGGGAGGGGGCCTTTGAAATCCAGACTGAGGCGTTCAAAGGGATGGGAAGCCTTGATCAGGTGCGCTCTATCCGGCCTGAAAAAGTGCGGCTTGCACTCTGTGCAGATTTGGCAGTTCCTAGTGGCTGTTCTGACCTCCTCGATGGAGTAGGGCAGGTTGCGGGTCTTGACGAAGTGATAGAACCGAGTGACCCCCAGGTGGCAGAGGTCCGTGTGGAGGATTCGGAGGCGGTCAACTTGTGCGTTGGCACATGTGCCGCGGGATAGGTCATCAGGAGGCTCGTTTAGCTTCCCGGGACGATCCAAGATCTCATAGTTGTAGGTGGAGAGTTCGATCCTCCACCGCAAGATCTTGTCGTTCTTGATCTTGCCCCGCTGTGCATTATCGAACATGAAGGCAACCGACCGTTGATCAGTGAGGAGATTGAATCTCCTGCCGGCCAGGTAATGCCTCCAATGTCGCACAGCTTCCACTATGGCCTGGGCCTCCTTTGCCACTGAGGAGTGGCGGATTTCTGAGGCGTGGAGGGTGCGTGAGAAAAAGGCCACGGGTCTGCCCGCTTGGTTGAGGGTGGCCGCCAGAGCTACGTCGGACGCGTCGCTCTCGACTTGGAAGGGGAGAGACTCGTCGATGGCATGCATCGTGGCCTTTGCGATGTCCGCTTTGATGCGGCTGGAGGCCTGGCGGGCCTCTGTCGACAGGGGAAAGACAGTGGACTGAATTAGCGGACGGGCCTTGTCCGCATAGTTGGGGACCTATGGGCGTAATAAGAGAAAAAACCGAGGCAACGTTTCAGGGCCTTGGAGCAGTGAGGGAGGGGGAACTCCATAAGGGGGCGCATGTGTTCCGGGTCTGGGCCTATAACTCCGTTTCGCACTACGTAGCCAAGGATGGCTAGCCGGTCGGTGCTAAAGACGCATGTCTCCCTGTTGTATGTGAGATTCAGGGCGTTTGCGGTCTGGAGGAATTTTCGGAAGTTGGCGTTGTGGTCCTGCTGGTCATGGCCGCAGATGGTGACGTTATCGAGATACGGAAACGTGGCCCGCAAACCGTACCGGTCAACCATTCGGTCCATCTCCCGTTGGAAGACTGAGACCCATTAGTGACGCCGAATGGAACCCTCAAAAAGTGATAGAGCCGCCCATTGCTTCAAAAGCAGTGTATTTGTGGTCGCTCGGGCGGATGGGGAGCTGGTGATAGGCGGACTTAAGGTCCACCGTGGAAAAGACATTGTACTGTGCAATCTGATTGACCATGTCGGATATGCGGGGGAGAGGGTACGCATCCAGCTGCGTGTACCTATTGATGGTTTGACTATAGTCTATGACCATCCTCTGCTTCTCCCCGGTCTTTACAACTACCACCTGAGCTCTCCAGGGACTATTGCTAGCCTGGATTATGCCTTCCCTCAGCAGCCGTTGGACTTCTGACCGGATAAAGGCTCGGTCCTGGGCGCTGTACCGTCTGCTCCTAGTGGCGACGGGTTTGCAATCCGGGGTGAGGTTCGCAAACAGGGAAGGCGGGTCGACTTTGAGGGTCGCGAGGCTGCAGATAGTGAGTGGGGGTATAGGGCCGCCGAATTGAAACGTTAAACTCTGGAGGTTGCACTGGAAATCCAAGCCCAGGAGAGTGGCAGCGCAGAGGTGGGGAAGGACGTAAAGCCGATAGTTCTTGAACTCCCTCCCCTGCACCGTGAGGTTCGCGATGCAGAACCCTTTGGTCTCTACAGAATGGGATCCTGTTGCCAGGAAAATCTTTTGATTACTCGGGTGGATCGGAAGGGAACAGCGTCTTACCTTATCGGGATGTATAAAACTCTCCGTGCTCCCAGAGTCGATCAGGCAGGGCGTCTCGTACCAGTTTATGAATACCCGTTTTTGTTGCCGTTTGGAGCGTTCGGTGCTGCGACTGATCCAAGGTCACCGAAGCCAGTCGCTGTTGCTGCATCGGGGCGTTTTCCTCAGGCCCCATGGGGCCGTCCATCCCGGGGTCCTTAGCCGTCAGCCAAGGTGGCGGCATCCACGGGTCGCACAAGGTCGGGGGTGGACAAGATGGCGCCGCCCATTGATCGCACGTGGCCGGAGGAGCACAAAATGGCGGCGCCCCATCCCTCCCGCAGGGAGTCCGGGACCCAAGATGCCGGTGGCCACACATGGATCGTTGGGGGGGTTGAGGTTGGGGTCCTGGTTCTCCCCCGGATATTGTGGCGACCCCCCGGGCCTGGCACACTACTACAAAGTGCCCCTTTTTGCCGCACCCTTTACAGAGGGCTGAGCGGGCCGGGCAGCGCAGTCGGGGGTGTTTCACCTGGCCACAAAAGTAGCAGCGGGGCCCACCCGGGTGATCTGGTGCTCTGGCAGCACAGGCCTGCGGGAGAGCGGGGGTGCCAGGGGTCCGGTCGCGGCGTGGGTCCACGGTGCCCAAGGGGCTGCCGCGCGGTCGGGGGCGTAGGCACGGGCGTTCTGAGATGCCACATCGAACGAGGCTGCGAGGGCCCGTGCCTCCTTGAGGCCTAGTGAGTCTCTTTCCAGCAATCGCTGGCGAATTAGGGACGAAAGCATACCTGCCACGAAGGCACCCGAATCAGTAGCTCCGTATGTTCATTAGCCGGGACCGGTGGGCAGTTGCAATTCCTCCCCAGTATTAGCAGCGCACTGTAGAATTCGTTCCGCGATTCCCCGGGGATTTGCCGTCTCGTCGCGAGCTGGTGGCGTGCATAAACCTGGTTGACGGGCCGAACATAGAGTCCTCTCAGCATGGCGAGCGCCACCTGGTAATCGTCCGCGTCCTCTATGAGAGTGTAGATTTCCGGGCTCACCCTGGAATGCAGGACCAGCATTTCTTGGTCTTCTGTAGGTACACGCAGGTGGCCGTCCGGAGGTATCCTTCAAAACACGCTAACCAGTGTTTAAAAGTGGCCACTGAGTTTGCCGCCTGGGGGCTGATTCGCAGACACTCCAGAGTGATTCGGAGCTCCATGCTCTTTCAAGTCTGCGTAATAAATTGTAGCACAATCAATCACTCACGAGACGAGATGAGAAGGAGTCAATCGATGACTTTATTACGCAGATTTGTTCCCCAGCAGCACAGTTACAGAATGCGGCTGCTGAGAGAACACGGGCTCTTATACTCCGCCTTACTGGGTGGAGCCAGTAGGCGACTGATCCAATCGGGACCCGGCGTCTATCCACCAATAGCCTCTCGGCATCACAGGGTACAATAATACCCCTAATGCATACCACCACAGCCTTCAAGCCGGTTTTCTCCTGTATATTGACAAATGCACCATCGTTTGGTCTCCTGATCAAACTAACAATTCGATTCCTATAGGTTTTAGGGACACCATGACACTGTGTTAGCACCTTTGAAAGAAAATAGCAACAGAGCACTACTAAATTAAATTGTTCCTGCATTTCCCTTTGTTTACAATCTAATGACTGAAAATTCCAAATATAGGGAATGTGCGATGAATTTGATTGATCACTCTAGCGGAACGTTAGGGGGAAAATAGATAGCCAGCAGCAGCAGCCCAGAGGGTGGGGGGGGCAGGGAGGGAGGGAAGGGGGGGAGGGGTAAATTGTTTGTGTTCTAGATGGGGTGAGGGGGCGGGGGGGGGCACTATTTTGTGTTATTTTGTTAGTTCACTATTTTATTTAAACAATGTTATCTATCAGTTATCATGTTACCGTTTTTGTTGATTTGTAAGGGGGAAAAATTGTGTTTGAAAACTTTAATAAAATATATATTTTTTTAAAGAATTTGATTGATCATGAATTCATGGGATATCCAAAATTAATTTCCTTTAAGGCAGAGGGCCCTATTTTTCAAGTCACAATTTATATGCATTTATGAAAGTATTATGCCTTTGTCATTACGTAAACCCTTACCTTATTGTGGTGATGAGAATATCGACATTTGCCTGAACACTAAGACATGGAGTGGTTATGTGGTTAGGCATTGGCTTCACACCTCTCAGCTTTCAAGTTGGAGTCAAAATCGTGGCTAACACTCTCACTTTGTTCCTAATCATGTGATGAATTTCATCACTTCTGTATGAATGTCGTATGAGTAGGCTTAGGTGCTTGGGCTCTCCGGACTAAGTGAACAGTTAGTTGCTCCATTGCTTCAACTTTTCCAAAAGAATCTAACAACCGTTGCTCCATCCAAGCAGAAGGCATTACAGCAGACTTCGCCCACGCTGTCAAAGGGCTGATAAGCAAATTTCCAAAAGGTTTGGCACAACATTAAACATGAATTTCAGAGAACTTTGAGGTGTGAAGAAAAGAAAGAACATGCTGAGCAAAAACAAAGCACTGTCAAAGTACTAAATTGTACTTTAAAAAAAAGGTTCAAATATGTGATTGTGAGAGTTTATGGGCAGGATTCTCCGATTGCCGACACCAAAATCGCGTTCGTCGATTGGCAGGACAATCTGTTTTAATGCCGAAATCGGGGTGGGGCGGGCGCCGTTTTTCGGGTGCTCCAAAAATGGCGTACTCAAGGAGTATGCCGCATGCCGTTGGGACGGCCTCAGGACGTAACCTGAGGCCCTCCCCTGATGCTCCGCCCCCGATGGGTCAACTTTCCGACAGCGTCGGTCTCGTGTCCTCTCAATATTCAGGGACCTTGCGTAGCGGCTGCGGTCTGTGTCCAACGGCACCACAGTTGGTGGGGAGTGGAGCCGTTCCACTGACAGTGGTGACTTCGGTGGGGGCTGGGTCGACTGGTGGGGGCTGGTTCGGGAGTGGCGAAGGGGGCTACAGGGGGGGCACCCTCTGGCAGGCCGGGTCCACGCGCGTCAGCACCACTTTGTATGGCGCAGCTGCTGCAGGCCCCCGCTGTGCGCATGCACAGCCACAGACCCGGCCATTCTGCGTCTGTATCTGTATGTAAGGCTTTACATGTCACAGCTGCTAGCCCCCACCGGGCGGAGTATTGGTGTGGGGACGGAGTAAACTTTTTGGTCGTAAGACCAGATGCTTGCTCCGGACATAGCTGCAAAATCGGAGAATCCAGCCTCATGCGACTGCTCACTCCCAGCCTCAGAGTGCTCACTCGCTCACTCAACCTCAGTGGGTGTGTATGCGTTAGTGTGTGGGGTGAGGGTGAGTGAGAACCCTGAGACCTCAAGTGAGCCAGACACACACACATACACTCACTATAAATGCATACTGTCTCTCACACACCCATTCACTCGCACACACTGTGGTAGTCACCACTGTTGTATATATCACATACGAGATGTAATACGGTAAGGCTGCTGTACTACAGGTACGGGGGTAGAACCCTGCCTGCTGGCTCCGCTCAGTAGGCGGAGTATAAATGTGTGTGCTCACCGAGCTGCAGCCATTTCGGCAGCAGCTGCAGGAGGCTACGCATCTCTGCTTAATAAAGTCTCAATTACACTCTCCTCTCGTCTCGTCCTAATTGATAGTGCATCAATTTATTAAGCAGAGATTTTACAACGATGGACCTCCGCATCAAGCCGGATTGCCTGCAGCTGCACCCTCAAGCAGACAACGCCAAGTCGGCCTTTGCACATTGGCTAGCTTGCTTTGAAGCCTACATTGGATCTGCGACAGAACCACCCTCAGAGGCACAGAAGCTCCAGATCCTGCACACGCAGCTGAGTTCCAATATCTTTCTCCTCATCCGGGACGCGCCTACCTTCACTGAGGCAATGGCGCTACTGAAGGAGAACTACACCCAGCAAACCAACAAACTCTATGCCAGGCATATCCTATCCACACGGCATCAACTCCCCGTTGAGTCTGTGGAAGATTTCTGGCGTACCCTGCACGCCCTGGCGAGGGACTGCGATTGCCAGGCCGTTTCGGCCGTTGAACATTCCGAACTCCTAATTAGGGACGCTTTCATTACGGGCATAGGGCCGGCGTACATCCGCCAGCACCTCTTAGAAGGGGCTACCCTCGACCTCGCGACGACCAAGAAACTTGCGATCTCACTAACGGTCACGTCCCGTAATGTACAAGCATACGCCCCCGACCGCACGGCGCACCCCTCCTGGATGTCGTGGTCCCTACCAGCGAGCACCCCATCATGGACTTCACCAGCGACCGCCCCCAGCCAACACCAAGCCTGCGCCGCGCGGCAGCCAGACAACACCGGGGGACCCAAGTGCTACTTCTGCGGACAGACAAAGCACCTCCGGCAGCGCTGCCTGGCACGGAGCACACACTGCAAGGCCTGCGGGAAGAAAGGCATGTCGCTACAGTGTGCCAGGCCCGCTCAATCACTGCTGTAACCAGGCCCATTGTTCCTGCACCCCCCCATGTGCGACCCGTGGGCGCCACCATTTTCGCTCCCGCAACCCACGTGCGGCCCATGGGCGCCACCATCTCCCTCGCCTCAGACCAGGCACGGCCTATGGTCGCCGCCATCTTGCCTGCCTCAGGACACGTAAGGCTCCTGGGTGCTGCCATCTTCCCCCCCATCAGGCCTCGTGTGACCCGTGGGCACCGCCATCTTTAACGCCGCCCGCCACGTGCGCCCTGTGGGCGCCGCCATCTTCCCCGCCTCAGGACCCCTGCTCGTCGGACACCTCATCGGGCCACTCATCGCCTGCCGACCAGCCAGGGGCCTTCCAACACCAGCTACAGCTCGCCTCCATCACGATCGACCAGTCCCGGCCGCACAACCTCGCAACCGCATCGACAACGGAAAACGTCGATGGACACAAGACATCATGCCTTCTTGACTCGGGAGCACAGAGAGCTTCATCCACCCTGATACGGTGTGGCGCTGCTCCCTCGCGGTACACCCCATTAACCAGAGAATCTCCCTGGCCTCCGGATCCCACTCCGTGGAAATCCGGCGACACTGCACTGCCACCCTCACCATCCAGGGCGTAGAGTTCAGCGGCTTCCGGCTCTACGTCCTCCCCAACCTCTGCGCTGCCTTGCTACTCGGCCTAACTTCCAATGCAACCTCCAAAGTCTAACCCTGAAATTCGGCAGGCCCCTACCACCCCTTACTGTGTGCGGTCTCACGACCCTTAAGGTCGACCAGCCTTCTCTATTTGTAAACCTCACCCCAGATTGCAAACCCGTCGCCACCAGGAGCAGCCGGTACAGCGCCCAGGACAGGGCCTTCATCAGGTCCGAGGCCCAGCGGCTGCTGCGGGAAGGCATTATCGAGGCCAGCAACAGCCCCTGGAGAGCCCAAGTGGTAGTTGTGAAAACTGAACATCAATCGGTACATGCAGCTCGACGCGTACCCCCTCCCACGCATTTCTGATATGGCCAATCAGATTGCACAGTACTGGGTGTTTCGACAGTGGACCTGAAATCTGCCTACCAGCCGCTCCCCGTCCGCAAGGCGGACCGCCAATACACTGCGTTCGAAGCAGACGGCCGCCTTTACCACTTCCTTAGGGTTGCCTTCGGTGTCACTAATGAGGTCTCGGTCTTCCAACGGGAGATGGACTGAATGGTTGACCGGTACGAACTGCGGGCCACCGCCAAGGGCAGCACGGTAGCATTGTGGATATCACAATTGCTTCACAGCTCCATGGTCCCAGGTTCGATTCGCTTGGGTCACTGTCTGTGCGGAGTCTGCACATAAGACCATAAGACATAGGAGCGGAAGTAAGGCCATTCGGCCCATCGAGTCCACTCCACCACTCAATCATGGCTGATTTCAACTCCATTTACCCGCTCTCTCTCCATAGCCCTTAATTCCTCGAGAAATCAAGAATTTATCAACTTCTGTCTCAAAGACACTCAACGTCCCGGCCTCCACCGCCCTCTGTGGCAATGAATTCAACATGGCCTCCTTCTGCACTGTCAATTCTATGAAATTCCCGTACCTGGATAACATCACCATCTGCGGCCACGACCAGCAGGACTACGACGCTAACCTTTCCAAATTCCTCCACACCGCCAAACACCTCAACCTAACGTACAATAAGGAGAAATGCGTGTTCAGCACCAACTGCTTAGCCATCCTCGGCTATGTGGTGCAAAATGGAGTTCTGGGGCCCGATCCCGATCGCATGTGCCCCCTCATAGAACTCCCCCTCCCTAAGTGTCCCAAGGCCCTCAAACGATGCCTGGGGCTCTTCTCATACTACCCCCAGTGGGTCCCTAACTATGCGGACAAGGCCCGCCCACTCATTCACTCCACCGTTTTCCCCCTGACTGCCGAGGCTCACAAGGCCTTCAACCGTATCAAGTCCGACATCGCCAAGGCCGCGATGCATGCGGTCGACGAGATGCTCCCTTTCCAAGTCGAGAGCGATGCATCAGACATTGCTCTGGCCGCCACCCTTAACCAGGCAGGCAGGCCCATGGCATTCTTTTCCCACACCCTCCATGCCTCCGAAATTCGGCACTCCTCCGTCGAGAAGGAGGCCCTAGCCATCGTAGAAGCTTGCGGCATTGGAGGCATTACCTGGCAGGCAGGAGATTCACTCTCCTCACTGACCAACGGCCGGTTCCCTTCACGTTCAGTAACACACAGCGGGGCAAGATCAAAAATAATAAAATCTTGAGGTGGAGGATCAAGCTCTCCACCTACAATTACAAGATTTTGTATCACCTCGGTAAGCTCAGCGAGCCCCCCGATGCCCTATCCCGAGGTACATGTGCCAGCGCACAAGTGGACCAACTTCGGACCCTACACGACGCTCTCTGTCACCCAGGGGTCACCCGTTTCTTTCACTTCATCAAGGCCCTCAACCTGCCCTACTCCATTGAGGAGGTCAGGGCTATCACCAGAGACTGCCAGGTCTGCGCGGAGTGCAAATCGCACTTCTACCGGCCAGACCGCACGCATCTCGTGAAGGTCTACCCCCCTTTGAACGCCTCAGAGTGGATTTCAAAGGGCCCCTCCCCTCCACCGACCGAAACACGTACTTGCTTAACGTGATCGACGAATACTCCAAATTCCCCTTCGCCGTCCCATGCCCCAATATGACGTCTGCCACCGTCATCAAAGCACTCAACGCCATCTTCGCCCTGTTCGATTTCCCCGCCTACATCCACAGCGACCGGGGATCCTTCTTTATGAGTGATGAGCTGCGTCAGTACCTGCTCAGCAAGGGCATTGCCTCGAGCAGGACGACCAGCTACAACCCCGGGGAAACGGGCAGGCGGAGTGGGAGAATGGGACAGTCTGGAAGGCCATCCAGCTGGCCCTACAGTCCCAAAAATCTCCCGGTCTCCCGCTGGCAGAAGGTCCTCCCCGACGCCATTCACTTCATCCGATCGCTACTTTGCACGCCGACTAATGCAACCCCCCCATGAACGTCTCCTTGCCTTCCCCAGGAAGTCCACCTCCGGGGTTTCGCTCCCAACGTAGCTAGCAGCTCCAGGACCCGTTCGCCTCCACAAGCACATGCGGCTCCACAAGGCGGACCCGTTGGTTGAGAGGGTGCAGCTACTCCATGCAAACCCGCAGTACGCCTCTGTGGCGTACCCCGACGGCCGCCAAGACACAGTCTCTCTCAGGGACCAGCTGGGTCCCCCCCACCCCTGCCCCGGCGACACCATTCCTCCCCCCCAGCGCACCTCACCACAGCCCCCGCTCCAGGACAATCCGTCCTCCCCTTGGTCCCACCCGGGGATGAAGATGAGGTCTACACACTCCCGGAGTCACCGGCGACCGAGCCGACACCTGCATCGCCACCGGGACTACGGCGCTCACAACGGAGGATCAAAGCACCCGATCGGCTGAATTTGTGAACTTTCCCTAAAATGTTAACCTTAAAATCCATGTAAATAGTTTTCCAACCCCCCCCGCTGGACTCTTTTTTTAATAGAGGGTGAATGTGGCAGTCACCACTGTTGTATATATCACATACGAGATGTAATACGGTAAGGCTCCTGTACTACAGGTACGGGGGTAGATCCCTGCCTGCTGGCTCCGCCCAGTAGGCGGAGTATAAATGTGTGTGCTCACCGACCAGCAGCCATTTCGGCAGCAGCTGCAGGAGGCTACATATCTCTGTGTAATAAAGCCTCGATTACACTCTACTCTTGTCTCTTCGTAATTGATAGTGCACCACACAGACAAACACACACTCTCCCTCACACAAATACACACACATACTCTCTCTTCCAAAAACACGCACATACACAAACATTCAGTCCCACAGACACACATTAGAGCACACTCTCTCACTCACACACACACGCGCTCTCACACAACTGACCGTGTCTCTTCAGCACCGCCCTCCATGTTCCCCACGTCCTTACCCAGACCAGCGGGCAGTCTCTTTCATTGTCTCTGTCCCCACCTGTAAAACTTTTTCTCCCCAGTGCACTGAATGCCACCATTGTTTGTTGCTCCTCTAAATACAGACTGCTTCTCTCCCACATTTGCTGCTGAAAGGTTCGCGAGCAAACGCAGGAAGAGCCTTTGTTTGGAGAAGCAGCTCCTTAAAGAATCTTTGACTTCACTTAACCACTTTTATTTTTAATAAATTTAGAGTACCCAATTCATTTTTTCCAATTAAGAGGTAATTTAGCGTGGCCAATGCACCTTGCTTGCACATTTTTGGGTTGCGGGGGCGCAACCCACGCAAACACGGGGAGAAAGTGCAAAGTCCCAGAGCTGGGATCGAACCTGGGACCTCGGTGCCGTGAGGCCGCAGTGCTAACCCACTGCGCCACCGTGCTGCCCTCACTTACCCATTTTAATGGCATCTTACTGGCTCCGTTGGCCAGGATAGAGAAATATGGCAGGTCACATCTGGCCCACAGTCCAGGGCTTGTACAAGCTTGCATTTTTAAAAATTCATTTATGGGATGTGGGCATTACTGGCTAGGCCAGCATTTATTGCCCATACTTAGTTGCCCTTGAGAAGCTGGTGGTGAGCTGCCTTTTGATCCTCTTTTTACAAAGTATTTTATAGAGTAGCGGCTCAAGTGTATCTGGTATTTACAAAAAAGTTTGTTTCTTATTTACAGCGATTTTTACAGGAGGTTCCCCCCCACTTCCACCTCCTCTCTCCTTCCCTCGTTGGTTGTTTAGTTTCCCTCTTAGTGTTGCCATCTGTCCTGGGCATCACGTACTGTGCTCCGTTTCTTTCTATTGGGGCTTTTAGTTTTTATTGTTGGGTGGAGGGGGGCGAGGGGGGGGGGGAGAGGGGGAGAGCTGCGTGCCACCCCCTCCACCCTTTGTCTCCGTGCTTCGTTCTGTGCTTCCCTTGGGTTACCTTCCCTCCCTTCCCCCCCCCGACCCTTTCTCTTGTGTGTGTCTTCCTTTGTCTTCCTCCCTCTTTTCCCACCCTCCCTCTCTTCCTCTTCACTGTTGGCCTCAAACAGATCTTGGAACAGGCTGATGAATAACCCCCATGCTTTTTGGAAGCCGTCCTCCGACGCTCCGATGGCGTACTTGATCGTCTCCGGGTGGAGAAATTCCGACAGGTCTGCCAGCCAGTCTGCAGCTATGGGTGGTGCTGCTGATCGCCAGCTGAGCAGGATTGGCCGACGGGCAATTGAGGAAACAAAATCCAGGGCATCGGCCCTCTTCCCCATATGAAGACCCAGCTGGTCCGATACCCCGAAGACTGCCACTCTCGGGCACGGCTCCACCCTCCCCCCCACAACCTTGGATTTTATATGGCTAGCCCAGTTCTGTTTAGAAACATAAGAACATATGAAATAGGAGGAGGAGTTGGGCATTCAGCGTGCTCCACCATTAAATAAGATCATGGCTGCACTGACTGTGACTTCAACTCCACTTTCCTTCCTGACTCCCATAACCCTGTCATAATATACACCAGTATATTATGGTGCAGACACACACACACACACTGATGGACATGCAGTGGGACCAATCAGCAGACACAACACCGCAGCCATTCACCAGTGAGAGCACACACACTATAAAGACAGGGGACAGGAGAGTTCCCGCTCATTCTAGTAGCAGCCAGCTCGGAGCACAGAGCTCACAGCCTGCAACACAGACATTCACCATGTGCTGAGTGCATCACCTGGTTAGGACTAGGCAAGGGTCAACAGTTAAAGCTGGTATTGCATTTACCCACAGTTCAAGTATGTTAATATAGTTCACCTTATAATAAAATAGAGTTGCACCACTTCAAGTGTTGGTAACCTGTTTGTGATCCAGAACACACAACACATCAAACCCTTGACTCTCTTGTAGATTAAAAATCTGTCTAACACCGCCTCGAATATACTCAATAGGTCAGCCTCCACTGCTCTCTCTCGTAGAGAATTTTCTAGTTCAATGATCCCTTTAACAACAAGAGAGGAACAACGCCTGGCCCCAAAGATTATAAAGTGCCCGTTCTAGAAATGACATGAAAGGTCGTGGAAACTCTGTGAAATAAAATTGAATAAAATTCCCTCACAGCATTTTGTTGAGAATTTGAAATAGATGGTGCATGAAAGTAGATGCCATTTATCTGTGGTTTCCACCTATCTTCTCCCCCAGAGGTTTATGGTGGGAAATCAAAAAGCTCTGCGGGGCTAGGCATCATTACCTGCAGGCAGGCTGTAACTTGCGATTTCTTTACTGGTGCTGAATGTCTCGAAGCCGCTGTTTTCATTACTGTTCCTCATTGTGTTCCTCATCCTTCGGCTTTTGTGAATGTCATCAAAAGAACAGTTAAGACTCCTTCGAGAAGTGAGCCAAACAATTTCAGTTGCTTCAGATTGTATTTGGTGGCTGACAGACAAATGTGCTGTCAGCAAAACTGCAAAAAACTATGCAATGATTTGATCAAAAAGGGATTATGAATTTTTTATTGTTGTTTTTTATTTTTTTATTTTTCTAATTTTTTTCTTTTGAAGGGGCAATTTAGCGTGGCCAATCCAGCTACTCTGCACATCTTTGGGTTGTGGGGGTGTCACATTGTCACAAAAAGAGAAAATTCCGCTCACTATATTTATTACTTTCTTTTAATGATAAATGTTTGAAGTGGAGGAGAGCCTTATCTTCTTCCAGAGTGATATGAATAGGGACTATTAAAATTCATAATCCCAGGGCAGCACAGTGATCCAGTGGTTAGCACGGCTGCCTCACATGTCGAGGTCCCAGTTTTGATCCCAGCCCTGGGTCACTCTCCGTGTGGAGTTTGCACATTCTCCACGTCTTTGCGTGGGTTTTGCCCCCATAACCCAAAGATGTGCAGGGTAGGTGGATTGGCCACACTAAATTGCCCCTTAATTGGAAAAAAATGAATTGGGTACTCCATAAATTTATGCAAAAAAAAAATAAGGACAGATGAAGCCATGGAAGGATTTAAGATGGTGAACCAGGTGCAATGTTGGTCATCAAGGACAGAGCTGTGAGAGGAAGATATTTGTGCGGGACAAAATATAGGGAGCAGAATTTTAGGTGAGCTGAAACTCACAGAGGAGGTCAACTGAAAGGACATTGAAGCAATCCTGGACAAAAGAACAAGTGAGATTTTCAAAAACAGATGGGATGACATAGAAAAGGAGAAAGATATTAATTGTCTAGGATAAATCAAGGTTATAAATAGTAAACTTTAACTATTTTTCAATGGTATAAGTCAGATCACCTTGTCAATAAATATGAATAAATAACATTTAATGTTTTATTTACAGGTGAATATAAAATTTGAATTAACACATTAACCTAGGAATTTAAGTAACACGATTGTAGAAAGCTGGTGCAAAGCACTGACTATGGAAACTGTTACAACAGAAAAAAAAACAACTTCCATGGAACAGGTAGCATACACTATTTAATGACCTCAAAGTCGATCTTGTTTTATGTCTCAACTTCATATCCTGCATATTGTGGTAAGTGTTGTGGTCATCTGCACACCAAGAGCAATAAGAATTTGCTGCAAGTAGCACAGAGACCTAAATAAATGTTACTTTATTTTTTGCAACTGTTCTTACAAGGTGCTTAATTTGCAAATATTATTGTAACTTCAAAAAACTGAAATCAATGTCAACAAATACTCATTTTGATCTGAGGTGTTTGTGACCATTGCAATAGAGTGCTTTTAGTGGAGTGAAAGAAAATGTAATTAGAGTTAAATCTCATTTTTATATTCTTTTTCTCATTTATCTCCATGAAATTCAAAAGAATGAAGTATAAAAGAAAAGTATCGTCCAACAATGTGCACTTTTGTAACCCATATGCAAATAGACCATGTATAGTACGGAAGATTCCTTGTTCTCATTCTTTAATGGTCCAAGTTGAGTCACTTCATTTTTCAATTAAATATTCAAGACAATATTAGTAAAACATCTATGATTTAATATTCAAATTCTTCATAAGCAATCCATTCCTTTATTACATTACCATTTATTTGAAACAAACCTGATTGCTCTGCTAACAATACCAAGGCTGTTACCTTGGAATCACAGCTTCAAGTAGCTTGACTTCCTTCTCAGTTATTTTGCGACCCATGTGGTTATTTTAGAGGGAAAAATTAATCATAATGAATGGAGTTAAAGCTAAAATCTTGTCAGATAGATACATAATTAAAGCAATTCTTGAGGTAAAAGACTATATTTATGTGTCAAATCACCAAGCCCTATTTGCACACCTCTAGGTTGACACTGCAAGAGACCACTGATGAGTAGCACATTGTCACAGGTGAGTTTTTAAACCATGGTCCCATTTGGCTCTTCAAATGGAAAAGAAGGATCTGATGGCACTATATAAAGAAGAGCATGAAGATCACCCAATGTCTTGGTCAACATTACTCCCTCAACCACTGCCAATTAAAACAGATTATTAATATTAATGCTTTGTTGAATATTGCTGTCCATGTAATGATAACTATCACCAGGTTTACATAGATACATAGAACATACAGTGCAGAAAGAGGAAATTCGGCCCATCGAGTCTGCACCGACCCACTTAAGCCCTCACCCTATCCTCATAACCCAATAACCCCTCCTAACCTTTTTGGACACTAAGGGCAATTTATCATGATCAATCCACCTAACCTGCACGTCTGTGGACTGTGGGAGGAAACCGGAGCACCCGGAGAAAACCCACGTAGACACGGGGAGAACGTGCAGACTCCTCACAGACAGTGACCAGCAGGGAATCGAACCTGGGACCCTGGCGCTGTGAAGCCACAGTACTAGCCACGTGTGCTACCGTGCTGCCCCTTTCTTGGTGGTACGAATGCTATTTTCCCTCTCGCCATTTTGGCGAGACTGATTGTGTTGTAATAAGCCTTTAGGAAATCGCTAAAACTAGAAATAAAGTGTGTCATGAAATCCAGTTTAGTTTCTCTTTTGCTTTCAGCAGAACACAGCTCGTACAGCTCTGCTGCTGGTGTCTTCAAGCTATATATTTCTGTTTAACTGTTCTCATGTACCTCCTCTCAATGTGTTTACCCAAACCCTTATGAGTGACGGGTGCCATAGAAACATAGAAACACAACAGAAAGAATATGCTCAGGAAGTGTCCAACAGAAATACGCAGAACAGGCAAATTGTGATGTCAATTAGTCTGTAATGCTGAGTTGACACAAACACTGCCACATGAAGCTCAATGTTCCAGCTTCTGACCACTCTTAACCTCGCACAGCAGGAAGGACATTTACAGGTTACTTGTTGATAGAGTTTTACTGGCTAATGCTGTGATTAGAGAAGTATTTTGTGGTTCACAGATTAATGAAGTTGATGAGGTCTACAAGGAGTGTTGTGGCAGGTGCTGAAGGACTTTAATAATAATAATAATAATCGCTTATTGTCACAAGTAGGCTTCAATGAAGTTACTGTGAAAAGTCCCTCGTCGCCACATTCCGGAGCCTGTTCGGGGAGGCCGGTACGGGAATTGAATCCGCGCTGCTAGCTTTGTTCTGCATTACAAGCCAGCTGTTTAGCCCACTGTGCTAAACCAGCCCCTGTTGTTTTGACTTCAAGGATTCTGCACAAACCATTTGCTCCAAGACATGGGTACACCAGGAATTGCCCATGGAATACAACATAATAGGCAGAATGAACTGTGCTGGAAAGGGGGAAGAGGCACAGGGGAGAAGAACTCACAGCAAGAGCCATATTCACCCAGGGTGCTCAGGGAGCAATTGTCTTACTTGACTTTAGCAAGCAACAATGTGTGGGACATCTGACTTCAGTAAGGATATCCTCATTGGTATCTGCCACCTGCTGCCTCAGAGTAGGATGAGGGCAACATTGTCAGTAACTGTGAGGGTACCTTCAGAAATGAACTTGTATACATCCAGCTCTTTCCAGGCTGGAACAGGTAATATTCACAACATCTCCCAGTTTGCCATCCACCGTTTCTTTAGGCGATCACAAAGTATTGTATTCCGAGAGCGCTTAATATATTTCATTGCCTCTTGACAGAGAGAAGCTGGCAGAGTGAGCACCTTGCTTTGTGAGGATTGCATGTTTCCTCATGATGCAAGGCTCCACTAACTGCATGGACATCGCTTTGAGGGAGCAGTTTGTCAACTCTGAGATGTGCTGCAATCAAAAAGGATTTCAACATCCTCAAAATCCAGCTGGTGTGTGACAATACATAGCAAACTGTGCAGGTCAATGGCTGATATGCTGGCAGCAGTGATATTGCCCTTTCTTTGCAGCAATTTACTACCCATCACAGCAAACCAGAGAGTGTCTGCTGGGAGACCAGGACTAGCCTATGACTGCATGCCTCATGGTTCTGCTGTGAAACCCACGCACACATGAGCAGCACACATACAACAGAAGCCATGGTGTCACAGAGCAGATCATTGGCATGCTGAAACTACGATTCCACTGGTTGGGTCTGTCAGGAAGAGCCATGCAGTGCTCGGCAGAGTGGGCGTCAAGATTTGTGGTGGTCTGCTGAAAGGTGCGCAAATCCGCCATCATGACGGGCAACCTTGCCATCGGTTAGATACTGAAAAGCTTAAGAGCAGGAGAAGGAGGAGGAGAAATAGGAAGAGGAGGTGACAGAGGGGGAGGAAGGGAGGACACAACCACTTCTTTCTGACCTATGATCAGCTCATCCAACTGTGATGCCAGTGAGTGCAACGTCCAATTCCCTATTCAACAGCATTGCCACACTTACCTTCCCTTTCTTACTGACCCTCACAGCATCCTGTTCACCACACTTCTGAAATAAAAGTCACTTCAAAATAAACATTCCAATCAAGCCGTGCTACATTGCATACAAATGTCAACTATTCACCCTTGTGCATTCCTTTAGTGTCTTTCTCTCTCTGTCTTTTCCTGTCTTTCTGCTCTGACACAGCCCTACCGAGTGGCTACTAACTTTCAATGGCGGAGACTGTAGCTGGCCTGACTGGACTTTCTCGATCTGTTTTTGCCCAAAGAGGCCTGATTTCACACGGCACCATTTTGATAGGAGTTAAACATCAGCATAATCAGCAGGAGTCTGGACTGGCTGGCAGGCAGCAGTAAGGGCACTAGCATAGTGGCAGTGGTAGAAGGCTGAAGGCTGTCACCCTGAGAGAAGACAGAAAGTTTGTGTTATAACCCTACAGGAGGCCCAGTGATCTGCAACATCAGAGGATCTGTGGCCTCACCTGGATTCAATCTACCGATGAGGGGCGGGGCATTTCCTAGGACTGCTGGGATATAAATACCCCGGACCAGGTGTGGGCCTGGTGCAGGAGTCCCTTCAGGGAGTAGGAGGCATGTATAGTAACCAGAATAAAACCAAACATCGCACCCGAGTGGTCTGTTGCCTGAGACTATACAGTATGTGCTCTGTGGACCCACTCTGATTCTCCCACCGCAGTACCAGAAGGATCAGTGCTGAGACCACCGTTACATTAACAATTTAGTCTTTGGAATCAAAAACACAATTTCTAAATTTCTGATGGTGCCAAATTGCCTCAATGCTGAGGAGGAATGCAATACATTGCAAGACGACATTAATAAAATAGCAGAATGGCCAACTAACTGGCAAATGAAGTTCAATGCAAGTAAATGTGAGGTAGTGCATTTTTTGTGGGAGGAATAAAGAGGTCACATTAATTGGAAGGCACGAGTCTAGGTGGATAGAGGAACAAAGAGAACCCAGAGTAGACAGACACCAATCCCTAAACGTCCCACCACAGGTCATAGAAAAGCAAGCCTAGCATTATGTGTTACTTCTAAAATTTAAATTTCGGGAAGTTATGTTAAACCTGTATCGATTAGACCACATTTTGAGAACTATGTGCAGTTCTGCTCACCATATTATAAAGAGGTTCTGGAGGCACTGGAGAGGGAGGAGTGAAGGTTAACAAAGATTAAATCAGAAATGCTTGTGCATATCAGGAAAGAATGAACAGACTGGGTCTATTTTTTTTTAAAGACTGAGGAGTGACCGAATGGAGATCTTCAAAATTGTGAAAGGTTTTAACAGAGTGGATACGGAAATGATGTTTCCATCTGTGGGGAAGAGCAAAACAAGAGCCCATCAACATAAAATTGTTGTGAAGAAATCGAATAGGCAATTCAGAACAAAAGTCTTTCCACGTAGAACGGCAAGAATGTGGGACAGGCTGTCACAATGAGTGGCCAAAGCAAATAGTATAGGTGTACGTAAGGGGAGGCCAAAAAAGCATCTGAAGAAGTCTTGTGGCGCAATGTGTCTCTACCTATGAGGCAGAAGCTGTGGGTTTGACTGCCATCCAGGACCTTGAAAACCTAAGAGGTTCATAACACAACCAAGCAGGTTGAGTATCAACCGGCAAAATTTTCCAACACTGGCCAATAGCAGGCAGTAAAAGCATGAGAGATTCCTGACCAGCTGTGTGATGGAAAGAAAGTTGGAACCTCTACCATTGCTATCCATAGTTCCAGATTACAACATGCATGTGAACGTGCGTGTTCCCTCAGACTTCTTGAATGAACTGTGACACATCACCACCAGACAAGCATAGGAGGGAGCAGGAAACAGATGATTACCATGATAGATTTAGATGAGAAAAGATGGGACGAGGTATGAGCGGAGCATAAATGGAATGGTTGGACTGAATGCCTCGTTCTGTCTCATGCATCCTATATACTCCTTTTTTGAACAATTTCAAGCTCCTGCTCGCGCCACAAGACACCTTCCCGTTAACAAGTGCATACTGAATTAACTAGTGCTTTAAATTAAGCTTCTACTTGGCTTGGCCTGTCACGATTTTGAACTGCTTTTTCAGTTGTACAGCCATGCGACAACATGCTTAGTGCTGGCTGCACACTGCATCATTTAAATCAACAGACGGCACAAGGTTTGCATGCTGCCTGCATCAGAAGCAATGGACATGGGTTAATCCCACAATACAATCCCTGCATCTATTTTTGGGCAGTCTAATTTTCCAACTGATTCATTATTTTCCCTCGAACAAACATTTAGATTTCAAGGGCTAAAACTGAGTTACATCCCAATTTTGCCCAAGGAGATCACAGTTCACAACCTTCCTGTGCCCACTGCCACCAACATGCACTGCCTCCTCATTCACACAATGGTATTGTTGGGTCGAATGGGACCCATGCTGCTGACTGCTTGTGCCCTCAGCAGGGGACCGAGCAACTTGGGCTGAAGTGTATGGTGCAGATATCCAGCTCCTCTAAAAGCAGTCTGCTCCTCTCCAAGAGCAACTACTTAGTGGAAGGAAGCTGCTGCTGGCTACCTGTATTGCCACTGGTTGAATGGAAGGGCCACATAAATGGAGTACCAGGAAGAAAAAAGGCTACGAGTTTCACTGATGTGGCACAGTCGGTGGACAAGAGATGAAGGTGCTGGATCTAATGGGGTCATTGGCAGAGAACGTATCCTCAAAGGACATCACATATCCATCACTCCACCAACCTCTCATTTTGTTCAATGCACTACATCGCTCTCGCTCACCCATCTGCATTCAACGGCATTCGGAACTGACACCTAATATCCAAATATTCCACTTCAACCTCATGCAAATTGCAATAATGCCAGCCTCACATTCAGCTCCTGCCATATCCATACACCTCCAGCTTTAAAGCTCTGCCGGGCACATCACCCAAATACAGCAAAACACAATCATTCATATTCTTCCTTCTACATTGTAGTATAAAGTGGCCCAATGCTAGAGGAAACAGAGCTGGGTAAAGACAGCAGGTCCCTAATCCTAATGGACGTTCACAAACCAGTTGGGTTTTTATGCTAATCCAACTGCTTCATGATCACCATTCCTGATACCAGCTTTTGACTGCAAATGTATTTAATTAACTAAATCTAAATTCCCCTGCTGCCATTGAGGTACTGGAGCTCAAGTCTCCAGGTTATTGGGCCTCTGGATTAATAGTCCACTAACATAATCATGCCTCTGCACCGGTAGTTATTGATTAAAATCTGAGACGCTCGGTTGACAAAAGATAAACATATCCTTAAAGATCTAAGCAACTTTCAAGATTTCAAAAGATAAATCTTACAAATGACTCTATGACATCTATTGGATAGGGAGCAAATATAAACAAAAAAAATCACTAGTGCCTTAATACCTAAAATAACTGGAACAAAACATGATCACTCTGGTATTAAGGATACATTCACCTCCTTTAGTTTTGATCAAAATTGTATCCTGCTTTTATGGGGATCATTCTGAGACCTGACGGTACAATGTTTCTAGTGTGGGCATAAGAACTTGCCATAGTTCCTCTGGTTTGAAAAACCTTCTGCATGATTAAGATTGATTGGTGCCAGTATAAAACTCCTCTTCAGGATCCTGCTTTGTCTCAAGACATAGAACATAGAACATACAGTGCAGAAGGAGGCCATTCGGCCCATCGAGTCTGCACCGACCCACTTAAGCCCTCACTTCCACCCTATCCCCATAACCCAATAACCCCTCCTAACCTTTTTGGTCACGAAGGGCAATTTATCATGACCAATCCACTTAACCTGCATGTCTTTGGACTGTGAGAGGAAACCGGAGCAGCCGGAGGAAACCCATGCAGACACGGGGAGAACGTTCAGACTCTGCACAGACTGTGACTCAGCGGGGAATCGAATCTGGGACCCCGGCGCTGTGGGGAGGGGGTATATGGGGAGGGGGATATGGGGAGGGGGGACATGGGGGAGGGGGGATATGGGGGAGGGGGATATGGGGGTGGGGGGATATGGGGGAGGGGGATATGGGGGAGGGGGGATATGGGGGAGGGGGATATGGGGGAGGGGGATATGGGGGAGGGGGGATATGGGGGAGGGGGATATGGGGAGGGGGGATATGGGGGCTATTGATATCGGGCAGGGGGGGGGGCTCACCCTGGCTGCCCTGACGAGGTCGTTCACCTTCTTGTGGCACTGTGTGCCTGTCCGTGGTGTCAGGGCCACAGCGCTGACGGCCTCTGCCGCCTCCCTCCACAGACGCCGGCTGTGGTGTGGGGCGACTCTGCGGTCGTGTCCGGGATACAGGGCCTCCCTCCTCTGCTCCACTGCATCCAGGAGCGCCTCAATTTCGCGGGACTGGAACCTCAGGGCTGAGCGGCGGGCGGCCATCCGGTCGGGTCTTCTGGTTGGGTGGGGGGAGCAGCGCGTCTTATGAGCTGTCACGCCGTGCGGCGTGTATGACGCCGCACGGCGTGAACCACGTGAGCCAGCGTGGATAGCGTCACGGCGCTGCTAGCCCATTCCGGGCCGGAGACTTTGCGACGTTTGGGGCGGCGCGATGCAGGTGCGATTTGCGCCGTTTTGGGCGCCGGTCGTCGGACATCGCGCCGATATCGGAGAATCCCGCCCCAGGTTTGTAACTTTAACACAAGTAACCTTTTTTTCTGTACAGTATTACAATTACATGGACAGAAGATGTAACTGACTTTCCAATTCCCCCTTCCTATCGACCTCCACTCTCTACAAACAGGCAAACAACACAGAGGGAAAAGGGTGGTGGAAAGGGAAAGAAAATATTAATAAAAATAAAAAGATAAGGATCTTTGATTCACTGGGATGACTTCTAGTTAGCATCTTTCTGGAGTTCAGCTTTTGTTTTGCTCCTTTTTCCTTCTAGGCTTGAGGTAGTTTTCTCAGGCAAGGTTGTCTTTCATCATCATTCCAAGTTCGCCGCAAAGGATGAGCCGGGAACTCACTGCTTTCAGAATTATTGAGCAGTTCTTTCACTTCAACAAGTCGGAGAGAGAATGTTTCCTTTACTCCCAAAGTTTAAATGCTCCTGCTCAGTTCTCTCAGAAAGCATCAAGCAGGAACCAATCACTGACCATTGTCAGGTAGAACACTGTCCCTGGCGAACCCACTAGATGCCAGCCAACCAATCGATCGGACTCCCTACAAAACTGGTTCCTCAGATCCACTTCGTGCTGAGGAGTCTGGCTAAAAACAAAATCTGGAAACACAATGTCCTGACAAGCAGGCTGCTTCAATCTTGAGTATTCTGCTTAAAGGCACGTTCCGATTTTGGGTCCAAGGACCAAAATAATAAAATAACATAAAAGAAATGGGAACAATGGGAATAAACAGGAAGGACACTTGCACTTAACTACTCCACGTTGTACACATGAGATAAAATCCTTAGAAATATCCGACACCTAATAATAATCCTTATTTGTGTCACAAGTAGGCTTACATTAACACTGCAATGAAGTTACTGTGAAAATCCCCTAATCGCCACAGTCTGGAGCTTGTTCGGGTACATTGAGGGAGAATTCAGAATGTCCAATTCATCTAACAAGCACGTCTTTCGGGACTTCTGGGAGGAAACCGGAGTACCCAGAGGAAACCCACGCAGACAAGGGGAGAACGTGCAGATTCCGCACAGACAGTAACCCAAGCGGAAATCAAACCTGGGTCCCTGCCGCTGTGAAGCAACAGCGCTAACCACTGTGCTACCGTGCCTTCCTGGCTTATCAACTAACCTCTGAACAGGCTCTACACACCTTTGCTCCTTTTCAGCTGTAATCATGGTTTCTTTTTCCACTTTAATAAACCTGACTGACTTGTTCTGTTTTAAAGAGTCTGTCTTCCCAGTACTTTTCTTAAGCCACCAAGACTGTGACTTTGTGCGTCCAACTTTATCACATTGAAAAATCTGTGTTTTCTTATCTCATTAGTTTCCTTTTCAACGTGAAGAAAAATCTCCTTAATACCCCCAACTGTACTTCCTTTGCCTTGACCACCTGTGGATTTTTCATTATCCCAGTTTCTATCCTTCACAGACTGAAAATGTTGTTGAAAACCAAACCTTGCTTTATGAGCGAAAACAAAATCATCTGCCATTTCTGCTGCCTGTCTAGCAGTCTTAACTCTTTGCTCTGCCACATGAGTTCTCACTACTGCAGGAAGTTAATATTTAAATTCCTCCAAAATAATCATTTCCCAAAGAACTTCATATATTCGATCTATTTTTAATGCTCTTATCCACCTTTCAAAATTATTTTGTTTGATTCTTTCAAATTCTATATACATCTGACCTGGTTCTTTCCTTATATTTCTAAACTTCTGTCTATGTGCTTCTGGTGCTCGTTCATATGCATTTAAATGGCTTTTCTCATCATTATCCCTCGAAAACACGTTTGACAATGATGCAAACACTTCACTACCTCTACCTATTGATTTTGATTGAACTAACAATACCCACATGGTTTTTGGCCAATTCAATTGTTTAGATACTTTTTCTAAAGAGATAAATATGCTTCTGATATGCTTCTGTGTCCTTCTCACCAAATCTTGGAAGTGCTTGAACATATTTAAACATATCCTCACCAGGATTTGGACTGGAAGGGTTACTCCTCCCTCTTGACTTGGGTCTCAAATTGGATGGATTTCACAATCAGTGTCTGATTCTCGGATTTTGTGGTTAAAAGAATTGGACTCTGACCAGTGGAGCAGCTATGCCATCAACTGCTGTTGGATTCTGTGGGTAATTAATCATATAAAAAAGAATTAATATTAATCATAATTAATCCTATCAATGCAATTACTCCGGGAGAACATCCAACCTCAAGTGAAGCAACAATCTTAACATAGAACTTTCCTTCGAGACAACTCGGTTGTGTTTGTGTGTTAATGACCATCTTTGCAACCCCATAACTTCCTTGACTGTAGGAAGGCGCACAGTCTTTGCAGAGCAGAGAGATCTGTCTGAAGGGTTTGAAGCACATCCGACGCTCTAGTGTTTGGAACACAGGCTTTATTTATGCTGATCAAGGAGCTAGGAAGTGGCAAGTGTGGTGATCTCTGCAAAATTGGTGTCTGCACATGGAACCCAGGGAAACTAGTGCAGTTCTTTGCTACTCCATCTACCAAACTGGAGCTACTGCTGTCAAAATTCTTCATGGAGTTGATCCAGTAAATCTATCATCGCTAATGTGTCACATGTTATTTTATTAGAGATATTAAATATTACACTTCTAGCATGTATTGGAAGGGTTCCAGAGCTGAAATAGCCTCTCATAGTTTTTGCTTCTGCTCATTGATCCTGGAATACTTGGCCTCCATGGACAAGGGAATCCCAATGGCTGGAGAAGTCCGTCCCTGTGTGTTACTATCGCGCTAAGAATTCTGATGATGGGCTGTGTGTGACAAATGTGGGAGACTCTAGGATACCTTTATCAATGTCTTTCACTCCTTGGAGGAAGCAAAACTGGGACCAACATCTATCTATTAACTCAACTAGATCGAAAATGGGAAGCAAAAAATAGAGGCAATATGCCTCACCCCAAAATACATAGTATTTTCATGTACCTCTGCACAGTTGAGGAGCAGAAATCTTCTTCATTAAAATTGGTACTTCTTTTTGTTATTTTTTGTAACACTTTTCAAATCCAACTTTTCTGTACTCATAAACCTTATATAAAAACCCACATAAAACAAAGTCGTAGTTGAAACTTCTCCAGCTTCTTCAATCAAATCCTCCAGGTAAAATTTATAATATCATTGCTCCTTAACAGTACACATTCACAAGGAAACATGAGTTCTATTTGGCATTTACTGCAGACACCAGCACCAAGCTCATTTCTAGAATTCTCCAGAGATGTCAACAATTTTTATTAATGTCCCTTTCTAATAAGGAGTCATGATGTGGAGATGCCGGCATTGGGCTGGGCTGAGCACAGTATGAAGTTTTACAACACCAGGTTAAAGTCCAACAGGTTTGTTTCGATGTCACTAGCTTTCGGAGCGCTGCTCCTTCCTCAGGTGAATGAAGAGGTATGTTCCAGAAACATATATATAGACAGATTCAAAGATGCCAGACAATGCTTGGAATGCGAGCATTAGCAGGTGATTAAATCTTTACAGATCCAGTGATGGGGTAACCCCAGGTTAAAGAGGTGTGAATTGTGTCAAGCCAGGACAGTTGGTAGGATTTCGCAGGCCAGATGGTGGGGGATGAATGTAATGCGACATGAATCCCAGGTCCCGGTTGAGGCCGCACTCGTGTGTGCGGAACTTGGCTATAAGCATCTGCTCGGTGATTCTGCGTTGTCGCGCGTCCTGAAGGCCGCCTTGGAGAACGCTTACCCGGAGATCAGAGGCTGAATGCCCTTGACTGTTGAAGTGTTCCCTGACTGGAAGGGAACATTCCTGCCTGGTGATTGTCGCACGATGTCCATTCATTCGTTGTCGCAGCGTCTGCATGGTCTCGCCAATGTACCACGCTTCGGGACATCCTTTCCTGCAGCATATGAGGTAGACAACATTGGCCGAGTCGCATGAGTATGTACCGCGTACCTGGTGGGTGGTGTTCTCACGTGTAATGGTGGTATCCATGTCAATGATCTGGCACATCTTGCAGAGATTGCCATGGCAGGGTTATGTGGTGTCGTGGTCACTGTTCTGAAGGCTGGGTAGTTTGCTGCAAACAATGGTTTGTTTGAGGTTTCTTTGAGTCTGCCTATATATATGTTTCTGGAACATACCTCTTCATTCACCTGAGGAAGGAGCAGTGCTCCGAAAGCTAGTGACATCGAAACAAACCTGTTGGACTTTAACCTGGTGTTGTAATAAGGAGATAAGATTTGTAATGTAGTCCATCTATGTTAGTTGAGGGATTCAACTGGCACACCAGATTGATTGACCTTCCTGTTATGAGCTTCCTGGTAAATGTCAGATACATTGGGTGGGATTTTCAAGCCCCGACTCTGCCAGGCATTGTCACAGGTGGGACGCGACAATGACTGTCCAATTTTCCCGTCCTGCTCGCAACGATGCCCATCAGTGCCGGGGCCACAAAATCCCAGTCAACATTTCTCGGCTGTGATATAGAACTACAATTACCCTTTCTCAGGTTAATAGCTATTATGCTGTATTAAAAATTGTTCAGGATATTCTCTTGGTAGAATCAACTGTTATGTTTCTGAGTATTCATTCATGTGGTTTTCTCACATAAAGATTCTCACAATTATTTCAGGCACATATGGACAAAGAAAACGCTTTATTCCTCAACCAATGCTAAAACATACAATGACAAAGGAAAGTTTAACAGATAAAAATGATTGTTTTGACAGTAATGTCAGTTTGAGATCCTTTACTGATGCATCAAAATATCGAGGTTAGGGGGTTTTGTTTTCTTTGTGACCTACTTGGATACGAACCAAGAAAAATTGTATATTTTCAAATGTAAAATTGGCGTTATGAGCTTTGAGTGTTCATTATCTGAAAACTTTTTTTTTGATGATGGGTTGGGCTGATAAAAGGTGATCATGACTGTGTTGTGGGAGGATGAAAAATGAATCGGAAATCCTTTCTGGTTGGAGCTTTACGTCACTTCACTCCTCTTAAGAAAATTCCTTTTTTTTAAATTTCCCCAAGATACTGTGAGAGTAAAGGTATAAAAGCAGAATGTAACCTTGTCAAATCAGCTCAACTCTACGATCTCCTAAGTGCTGACACCTGTTGTGATAAATCGCTAAGATGGCTCAAACGGTCTCCATCTGCAGGAACCTGGCCACGGCTATGTTATTGGGACTGTTCATGCTCAGTATGCTGGGTACATCTCCATTTGCAGGTGACTGACTATGTGCTCCTCTTTTTTTGAAACTTTCACCTGAAACCACAGCATCTGTTTTGCTGTTGGTGAATCATTTACTTTCTAACCAATCTTTCTTACCGTTGTCCTTTTTTAAAAAACACAGATGCCCAGTCTCCAGTAGATTGCTGTCTTTCATACTCGAAGAAACCTTTACCTGCTAGACTTATTGTAGGCTATGTGAGGCAATTTGCAAACGAACTCTGCACGATCAATGCCATCATGTAAGTGCATATTGTTCTTTGATTTCTTAAAGAGGGAAAGATGTTTTAAATTTACCTTTGCACTCTGTTGATATATTCCTGAGGTGACTAGGAAATTTTTACAGTAACTTCATTGCAGTGTTAATTAATGTAAGCTTACTTGCGACACTAATAAAGATTATTATTACGAAAAATACACAACATGTATAGCAATCTAATAATTTAATCAAGGTTTTTGAAAAAATAATTCTTTACAGATTTTACACAAGAAAAGGCCGAAGAATTTGTGCAAATCCAAATGAAGACTGGGTGCACAAAATTATTGTTGGTTTTCTGAGGTAAGAAAACAGCTTATTTTTGTCTCTGTAAAATGTTAAGTGCACATATATTTTTTTTAAATCAGTAGTAAGGTGTAGTGCATTCACTGTATTTGTTAAACTAAGAAGGTCTTGCAAGTTTGAATATGCTGGAATTCAAAACTTTACCAATTATTCATTTCTGTCAAATTTATTTACCAAACCAAAAACCAAAACCAAACCTGAATTAATGTAGAAGTGCTGGCAGAACACTCTGCAGAGCTTCCTCTTTCCTATGACATGACTGTTTTTAAAGAGCACACTCAATATTTCAACATATGTTGGTGCTGTAAGACATGAGATTGTACCTTTGGACAATTATTATTTTTAAATCATGTTCACTAAGAACAAGCTGTGACAACTGAAGGAAAAAGCCAAAGTAATCAATTTAATGAACCTGAATTTTGAAACCACCTTTATTTCACTTCTAAAATCTATTGTAATTAATTTCCTTTTTACATTTGTTTTCTAGGAAAGAAATGAAACAGAATTGAAAGACTCAGCTATCTTAATCCGATAGTTATTGGACAATATCGCTCCTTTATAACATTGGAAAAATGCATTTTTGTTAATTTGTTGCTCGCTTCAATGTTATGATCTATGCACATCTTATCAACTGCTCAAAAAGCATTCAGCTGTTAAGCTATTAAGTTGTCCAAAGTTAAATTTATATTTTTACCTATGTTGACTGGTGAATTGTAACTCATTGTGAATGTTTTTGTAAATTATGAATATTCAGAAAACATGTATTAGACTGATTAATAAACAAAGCTTTTGAAACAACACTTTAGATCTCAGTTCAATATTTATCTGTTCATATACATGCTAAATGTGTTTCTTAATTGAGATTGAACTGTCATGACCATTGCACCAAAAGGCTAAAGATCGCCCTGTATAGGCATACATACATTATTTGGAACAGACTTTCTAATAGGACAATGGAGTTAGTATCTAGATTTATATTTATTGTCACATGTACCAAGGTAGAGTGAAAAGTATTGTTCTGCGTACAGTCCAGACAGATCTCTCCATACATGAAAACATTGTACATATGATAAATACACGGTGTAAATATATAAACATAGACATAAGATGATGCATACGGAATATAGTGCTACAACTGTGGAGAAGATGCACAGAAAGATCAGTTTGTATCTCCTGCCCGATGGAAGAGGTTAGAAGAGAGAATAACCCAGGTGGGAGGGGTTTTTGATTATGCTGCCCGCTTTCCCAAGGCAGCAGGAGGTGTCGACAGAGTCAATGGATGGGAGGCGGATTTGTGTGATGGACTGGGCTGTGTTCACGACTCTCTGTAGTTTCTTATGGTCTTGGGTTGAGCAGTTGCCATACCAAGCTATGATGCAGCCTGATAGGATGTTTTCTATGGTACATCTATTAAAATTGGTAAGAGTCATTGTGGACATGCCGAACTTCCTTAATTTCCTGAGGAAGTATAAGAGCTGTTGTGCTTTCTTGGTCGTAGCATCGAAGTTGGTGGACCAAGACAGATTGTTGGTGATGTTTACACCTAGGAATTTGAAGCTGTGAACCATCTTCACCTCTGTACCATTGATACAGACAGGGGTATATATGATACTTCGCTCCCTGAAGTCGGTGACCGGCTCCTCAGTTTTGCTGACATTGAAGGTGAAATTGTTGTCATTGCAGCATGTCACCAAGTTCTCTATCTCCCTCCTGTATTCTAATCCATCAGTGAAAAAACTACCTCACAACAAATTTTCTCTCCTTCCCAATTTCCCGGTTAAATTTCTTCATTAATAAACCTCTTTCCCTCTTAGCAAATAATAGGATTACAAGGACGTGACTAGGCCATGGCCGGAATTCTCCAGCTGTTGGGATTCCGTTGCCACTGGCAGCGCATACCTGACCATGGGTTTCCCATGGTGCCTTTTAAGAGAAAAGAAAAGCTTACTTTAAGTTTAAATCAGAGTCATACTTTGGAAACTACAGTTCCAGTCAGTCCTCTGGACATCTGTGCATACGTTGACAGGGAAAGGGCTGCGCACGTGCAGTTTGTCCATTTTCGCATCTTTAGGCCAGGAACCAGCCCTCTGCACATGTAGAGAAAAAGAAGCAAGGGAGTGAAATGGTGTGAAACAGGCAAGGTGACCTGAACTGGAGCACCATTCGAGAGATGTCCAGACGGCAGGATATTGGAAAAGGCCCCTGTGGTATTAGGGGTAATACGGTACAGCACGTGCCGACAGGCTATTGGTGGAGGGATGCCAGGTCCTGATAGGATCTGCCACCTACTGGACTCCACCCAGAAATGCCGGTATAAGAACCCAGCTTTTCCCTCCATTTCCCTCAGCAGCTGCATTCTGTAACCACGCTGCTGGGGATAAAGTTCTGCTTAATAAAGCCTTCAATTGACCTTACCTCAACCGGCCTTGCTTCATATTGACGGTACTACAATTTATTAAGCAGAATTTAAATTGAAGAAAACAACGTGGAAACATGGAGCTCCAAATCACCCCGGAGTGCCTGCGCATCGCACCCCAAGCAGCTAACTCAACCTCTATCTTCAAGCACTGGCTGGCATGCTTTGAGGGCTACCTCCGAATGGCCCCCGGCACACCGAATGACGAACAAAAGATGCAAGTCCTCTATTCCAGGGTGAGTCCTGACGTCTACTCCCTTAGCGAGGACGAGGACGGTTTCACCGGTGCCATCGCCACGCTGAAGGATATCTACATCCGGCCCGCCAACCAGGTTTTTGCTCGCTACCAGCTCGCTACACGACGGCAATTTCCTGGGGAATCGCTGGACGAGTTTTATAACGCCCTGCAGATCCTGGGTCGAAACTGCAACTGCCCGGCGGTAACAGCGAATGAACACACAGAGCTCCTGGTCCGCGATGCGTATGTGGCAGGTTTGGCCTCTTCCCAGATCCGCCAGAGGCTTCTGGAGAAAGAATCTCTGGGACTTACAGAAGCTCGGGCCCTGGCGGCATCCCTCGATGTGGCCTCGCGTAACGCCCGCGCCTACTCCCCCGACCCCCGCTGCGGTCGACTCTCCGACACCCCCCCCACCCCCGCAAACCTGCGCGGCGAAAACACCAGACCAACTGGGGGGGCCCCGCTGCTATTTTTGCGTCCAGCCGAAACACCCTCGGCAGCGCTGCCCGGCCCGCGCGGCTACCTGCAAAAGCTGCAGGAAGAAGGGCCACTATGCGACGGTGTGCAAGTCCCGCGGGGTCGCCGCTATCTCCGGGGAAGAAACGGGACCACAGACCCAGCCCGCCCAGCGATCCACGTGCGACCAACGGACGCCGCCATTTTGGACCCCGGACGCCACGAGGAAGCGATGGGCGCCGCCATTTTGTCCACCCCCAACCGCACTCGATCCGTGGACGCCGCCATCTTAGCTGAAGGACCCCGACACAGACGGCCACATACTGCCTGATTACGATGCTCAACTTCAACAACCACGTCTGGCTTCGACGACCCTCGACCAGTCGCGACCCCGGATGCTCCAGACTGCAACCACTACAGTCCTAGTGAATGGCTACAAGACGCCGTGTCTCATCGACTCTGGGAGGACGGAGAGCTTCATCCATCCGGACACGGTAAGGCGCTGTTCCCTCGTAATTCGGCCAAGCACCCAGAAAATTTTCCTGGCGGCGGGATCCCACTCCGTTCAGATCACGGGGTTCTGCATCGCTAACCTAACGGTGCAGGGGAGGGAGTTCCAAAATTACCAGCTGTATGTCCTCCCCCATCTTTGTGCGCCCACACTGCTAGGGTTGGACTTCCAATGCAACCTCCAGAGTTTAACATTTAAATTTGGCGGCCCTATACCCCCACTGGCTGTCTGCGGCCTCGCGACCCTCAAGGTTGAACCGCCTTCCTTGTTTGCGAACCTCACCCCGGATTGCAAACCCGTCGCCACAAGGAGGAGATGGTACAACGCCCAGGACCGAGCATTTATCCGATCCGAAGTCCAGAGGCTGCTGAAGGAAGGCATCATCCAGGCTAGCAACAGTCCCTGGAGAGCCCAGGTGGTAGTCGTTAAGACCGGGGAGAAACAGAGGATGGTCATCGACTATAGTCAGACCATCAACAGGTACACTCAGCTAGATGCGGACCCTCTCCCCCGCATATCCGACATGGTCAATCGGATTGCCCAGTACAAGGTCTCTTCCACGTGGACCTCAAGTCCGCCTACCACCAGCTCCCCATCCGTCCCGGTGACCGCAACTATACTGCCTTCGAAGCAGACGGGCGATTATACCACTTTTTAAGGGTTCCATTCGGCGTCACGAACGGAGTCTCGGTCTTCCAACGAGAGATGGACCGAATGGTTGACCAGCACGGTTTACGGGCCACGTTCCCGTATCTCGACAACGTCACCATCTGCGGCCACGACCAGCAGGACCACGACGCCAACCTCCAAACATTCCTCCAGACCGCTCAGGCCCTGAACCTCACTGACAACAAAGAAAAATGCGTGTTCCACACCGATCGTCTAGCCATCCTGGGCTACATAGTGCGTAATGGAGTGATAGGCCCCGGCCCCGAATGCATGCGCCCCCTTATGGAGTTCCCTCTCCCCCACTGTGCCAAAGCCCTGAAACGTTGCCTGGGCTTCTTTTCTTATTACGCCCAGTGGGTTCCACAATACGCCGACAAGGCCCGTGCGCTAATCCAGTCCACTACTTTTCCCCTGTCGACAGAGGCATGCCAGGCCTTTAGCCGCATCAAAGCGGATATCGCAAAGGCCACGATGCGCGCCATCGACGAGTCCCTCCCCTTCCAGGTCGAGAGCGACGCATCGGATGTGGCTCTGGTGGCCACCCTCAACCAAGCAGGCAGACCCGTGGCCTTCTTCTCCCGAACCCTCCACGCTTCAGAAATCCGCCACTCCTCAGTGGAAAAGGAGGCACAAGCAATAGTGGAAGCTGTGCGACACTGGAGGCATTACCTGGCCGGTAGGAGATTCACTCTCCTCACTGACCAACAGTCGGTTGCCTTCATGTTCGATAATGCACAGCGGGGCAAGATCAAGAACAACAAGATCTTGCGGTGGAGGATCGAACTCTCCACCTTCAATTATGAGATCTTGTACCGTCCCGGAAAGCTGAACGAGCCATCCGATGCCCTATCTCGCGGCGCATGTGCCAATGTACAACTGGACCGTCTACAAGCCCTCCACGAGGACCTCTGCCGGGGGTCACTTGTTTCTACCACTTCCTTAAGGCCCGCAACCTCCCTTACTCCGTCGAGGACGTCCGAACAGTCACCAGAAACTGCCAGATCTACGCTGAGTGCAAACCGCACTTTTTCAGGCCAGATAGAGCGCACCTGGTTAAGGCCTCTCGACTCTTTGAACGCCTCAGTTTGGATTTCAAAGGCCCCCTCCCCTCCACCGATCGCAACGCGTACTTCCTGAACGTCGTTGATGAATACTCTCGTTTCCCTTTCGCCATCCCCTGCCCCGACATGACAGCGTCCATAGTCATTCAAGTCCTCGGTACCATTTTTACACTGTTTGGTTTCCCCGACTATATCCATAGCGACAGGGGGCCCTCCTTTATGAGTGACGAACTGCGCCAATTCCTGCTCAGCAAGGGCATAGCCTCAAGCAGGACGACCAATTACAACCCCCGGGGGAACGGGCAGGTAGAAAGGGAGTATGGAACGGTCTGGAAGGCCGTCCTGCTGGCCCTCCGGTCTAGGAGTCTCCCAATTTCCCGCTGGCAGGAAGTCCTCCCGGATGCCCTTCACTCTATCTGGTCCCTGCTGTGCACCACCACGAATCAAACGCCTCACGAGCGCCTCCTTCTCTTCCCACCTGGCTAGCAGCTCCGGGACCCATTCTGCTCCGGAAACATGTGCGGGCGCACAAGTCAGATCCGTTGGTGGAACGGGTGCATCTCCTTCACGTCAACCCGTAATACGCCGATGTGGAGTGCCCCGAAGCCGACAGGACACGGTCTCCCTGCGAGGCCTGGCGCCCGCCGGAGCTACCCACACCCCTCCCAACGCCAATCACCACCTCCTCACTCCCGCCGGCTCATCCCGCAGCCACCCCTTTCCCGGGGGGTTCAGTTCTCCTCCCAGACCCGCTCAGGAGTAAGGACACAGCTACGCTCCCACAGTCGACGGGACTCGAGCCAGCGCCATCACCACCACGCCCGAGATGATCGGAAAGGACGACCAGGGCACCCATCCGACTCATCGAATCACTTTAATTCTCAACGTTTTCAGTTCTTGTGTCTTGTTATAGTTATGGCATCATGCTGACCCTGTTTGGCCCGTTGGCCCAGTTGAAGCGATAATTTTGTGTTTTGTTCAAAGTTACGGCACAGTACCAACTCTGTAAACCCCTACCACCATGCGAACCACCATCCCGCCGGGTTCTTTTTCAACAAGGGGTGAATGTGGTGGCATGTATTAGGGGTAAGACGGTACACCACGTGCCGACAGGCTATTGGTGGAGGGATGCCAGGTCCTGATAGGATCTGCCACCTACTAGACTCCACCCAGAAATGCCGGTATAAGAACCCAGCTTTTCCCTCCATTTCCCTCAGCAGCTGCATTCTGTAACCACGCTGCTGGGGATAAAGTTCTGCTTAATAAAGCCTTCAATTGACCTTACCTCAACCTGCCTTGCGTCATATTGACGGTACTACAGCCCCAAATCAAGAAGAAGGCCCAAAACCAGATGAGGACAAAGATCAGAGATAGAACCCATTGAGTCAAAATGAACGTCAGTAGCAAAGAAAAAGGAAGAGCTCTGGGAGCTGTCCTGACGTATAACTGGCTTGAGAGAAGCCCTGAAGGTCTGAGAGGGCAGGTGATGGTTGATGACTCCGCACTGTGGTCCATCAGGGAAAAGGTACCCTTTGTGGTGTTCTTCTAGGCATTGCCAAAGATCTGCAAGAGTATTTGGAAGGTGAAACTTGAGTGTATGTGGAGATGAAGAGGAAAGAAATCTCAGAAGGCAAGAATAAAACCCTAGAGGTGTTGAAAAGGTCTGAGTAGGAGTAATGTTTGGAGAGAATTCCAAGGTGAAATCTTCAAACATGGAGATACAAAACCATCATGACAAAGACAAAGAGCGGGATCCTCTGGCTGTTCACACTGACGGGAACATTCCAATCCTACCCACAGTGCACCCCCACCATGGATTTCACGGCAGCTTGGGGTGGATTCATTGGGAAACCCCATTCACAGCGACAAGACCAAAACACCCCACCGCCAGCCAAAGGCAGGCTTCCTCACATCACCGGAAAACACGCCGCGGTGAGGCCAGAGAATCTCGCCCAGAGTTTCAGTCAGACCACTTGGCTCGCAGTGTGACAAGCATCTGGGTAGGTTGTTGAGAAATCCAAAGAATCACCTTGGAATTGCATCTGTACTTACCCTGAATATTAGAGTGTAAGACAGATATGTGGGCGATTCTCTGGAGCTGGTAGCCCTATGCGGGAATCATGATGTCTCGTTGAATCGGGTGTGAGGGCCAAAACGGGGTTTTCGCCAGACATCAAAGCCATTTGAGTCTCCCAACCTGCTCTGGCGGCCTGATCAGGTTCTAGCCCTGCGGACAAGAACATTCAAAGCATTCATTTAAATTAATTTTATTGTCATTATTGGGAAGCAGGCCCAATTCAACGACCTCTGGGAGTCACCCGGGCATGACTTAGTGCAGTTCCTGACAAGCTGGGACCTGGTGACTCAAATCCAGGGTTAGCGGGGGGGGAGGGGGGGTGGAGGCAAGGGGGTACCCTCTCTACACTTACCTCCAGGGTGCCAAGGGACGTTCTTCAATGGAGCTGGGGGTAGGGGTGCCTGGGCTGCTTTGAACGAGCCAGGATTGAGGTTGTATGGCAGATCTTCTTTCTGTAGCTTTGAAAATCATTAATCTGCCCTTCAGCAAGTTGTAGTTAAAAGTCTTCCCTCTGATGTGTTCGAACTCTTTGATAGTTCTCCCAACATGTCACGTTCAAAGATCAGTGAGGTGAACGTGGAAGTGTTTCCCCTGTTGCCTTGAAACTCTTTGATGTCTCTCACAGCATGTGAAGTTCAAAGCTCTATCAGATGAAGGTCCAAGTGTTCCCTTTGATGTATTGGAAAACTTTGAAGTGCTTTTTTCAGAATCAATTTTCTTCCGTTTTAACTTTTCGAAGCCTATGGGCATGCTGGGAAGCCTAAAAGCTTTGATCTGCATTGTTTACATTCAATTTTACAGTCCATTACCTTTAACAAGCTTCCTGATTGACAGATCAAGGTTATTTCAAATTAAGGTATAGCTTTGTTTGTTTTTATAGCTCTTCACGGTTCATTAACTCGGAAGTGCTTCCTCTTTTGAGTCGGGTCGGGATTCTCTGTTACGATTTCGCCGTGCTACCATTGCTCGTGAGAACGGAGAATTTGGTCCATTGTTTGCTGGTGGTGGAATTCCCTACTCATGCCATTTCCTATCGAAACAGCCCCGCACCACCAGGAAGCACACGGGTGGGGGTGAGCTGCCTGGGTACCAGGGAATCCGGCCTTCAGTGAACGACTGGAGAATTCCCCCCACCCCCACCCCAGGTGTTGTTTCCAAGCGCAGTTCTTTTAAGGAGGCTGTCTATTTGTTCTGAAGAGCTTCCGAGAAAGACTAGGGGTGCGATCTAACCAAATTCATTCAAAGTGTGGTGGCGAGCAAGAAATTCCGGGTGTTGCCCGACAGTCAACCGGGCAAGACCGTCAGCAGTATCTAACATTAACTAAGCCACTTAGTGACGGGCTTCACGTCGCAAATGACTGTCCTGCCGGCTGATTCGCTGGGACCGCACCCGGCAGCTGCCCACTAATAAGGAGGAGCAGCACTTAAACCAATCCCGCAAAGCAAACCCCAGACAGCACGTGTCCATGCCACCGCGCAGTCCAAGCTGCACAATTCAGGGATGCTGACCTAGCCAGGCTCATGGACGCGGTCGAGTATAGACGGGATACACCGTTCCCCTGAGGGTCAGCTACAGGTCAGCCACAGGTCAGCCACCTGGGAGACTGTGGCAGTAGCCATCAGATCGGGGAGTGTCACCCGGAGGACTGGCACCCAGTGCCGTAGGAAGCTCAACGACCCACACTGGACTGCACGGGTGAGTTAGCATTGGCCCCCTGGCACTATCCCACCTAGCCCCCAATCATCCTGCACCTGGCATTGTCCACCCCCCCAGCACACTGACACGATGTGCCCCAACACACCCTGGCATTCACCTGCATTACCCCCCCAAGCTCAGCAGTGGTGCACCTGCCTGTCCCCCATCAAGCACCACCCCCCTCATCCCCGATACTTGAACTGTGCGCTCACAAGCCCCCAATGTGTCCCCCACAGGAGAAGTTGGCCCACAACAGATGAGAGAGGGCCCAGATGGGCGGCGGGGTGACGAACCTCAGGGTCCTCATTCCCTATGAGGAATGCGCCCTGGAGGTTGGGGGGGGGGGCGGTGGCCGAGGACAGAGCGGTCCCTGTTATCAATCTTGGCCTACGCTGCAGAGGTGAACTGTCAGACATGAGTTGTTCATGCTGGACATACTGATCCTTCCCACTCACTGGCCACATGTCCATTCTCTCACAGGATCTTCAACCGATGGTGCTGTTCCATCCGGGATGGCCCCCCTGCCACCCAAAAGAACATATCGGAAGAGAGCTCCGAGGATGTCACCACTGAGGCATCACACCTATCATCCCCATCTCCACCAGCGCAGATACACAAATGTCAGTGGGTGAATGTAGTGGACAGGCTTCTGGGGCGCAATCTGATGAACACCACCCAGTTGCTGATGCACATCAGGTGGAGGCAGGAACGTCCAGGGTAGTCAACAGTCAGAGGTCCGCTGCATCCCAGTCCGATGTCGAGCCTCTGGACCAGGTTCTCCCAGAGCTGATGCAGATGTTAGGGTGTAGCCATGATATTCAGAGGGGGGTGTCAGTGACAGTCCAGCAGCTCCATAACCGATTGGAGGACTCTCAAAGGCTACGGGTGCAGGAGATAGCACCGGTAAGGCGAGGCACCAAATCTAACACTGCTAGGGTGGCAACTGCAGTGGAACGCCTTGAACACGATGCCAGCAGTATGAGTGGAGGTGTCCATGGCATTGCTCAGTCAGTGACGGGCATGGCTGAGCACCTAGGCTGCATGTCCCAGTTGTCATAGGAGTGTCCCTTTAAAAAATGTGTGTTTATCAAATGGCTTCAGTGATATCATTGTGTGCGTTGAGCTGGGATGTGGCTCTGAGTTTTACTTTCGGTTTACACTGTTGGGAGCTGGATTCCGTCAAAGAAGGTTTCTCTTCTCTCTCTCTCTGCATGTTAAAAGGTGTCCAGATCACTTGATAATTTAAAAGCGATAACTGTTTTCTAGAAAGAATTCAAACCTACTGTTTTGTTAAAAGGGTTTTCCTGGTTCAGTGGATGTTGTTATCAAGCTGAAACAGTTGAAAGAGAAATTATTAAGTTTTATATATATATAGCGAACTGTAACTGTGTGGGGGATTTATGTTTATCGTTGATAAAAATGCTTACTGTGTGTGTTCATAAAATGTTAACTGAATTCGTAGAATAAACTTTGTTTTGTTTAAAAGTGTTTAAGACCTCTTGTTGAATAACACCTGAAAAGTAGGTCCTTGTGCTCCTCATAACCAAAATCTATAAACAATTGTGGGTCAGGTGAACTCCATGATACACTTTGGTATTCTATAAACCCTGGCCCATAACACAGTCGCTCGGGAACATGTCCCTGATGCAGGTGGACCTTTCTGAGGTGCTGTGGAGCATGTCCCAGTCTCAGGTGGGCATGGCTGAGATGCTTCAGAACATGTCCCAGACGCTGAGGACCATGTCCCAAACATAGGTGGACATTGCCGAGGCACTGCAGGCTATGGCCCGCTCACAGAGGGGCATTGCTAAGGGTATCGACACCAGGGGCGGGATTCTCCGAACCACCACCGGGTTGGAGAATTGCCGGGGGGGGCGGCGTGAATCCCGCCCCGCCGCTCCGACGCCGGCTGCCAAATTCTCCGGCGCCGGTTTTTGGGCGGGGGCGGAGTTCCCGCCATGCTGGTCGGGGGCCGTTGGCAGCGGCGCCCCCAGCAATTCTCCGGGCCCCGATGGGCCGAGCGGCTGCCCATTTTCGGCCAGTCCCGCCTCCATGTAATGGACATGGTCCAACCTGGCAGGACCTGGCTTGGAGGGCGGTTAGCGGGGTCCTCGGGGGGGCGCGTGTGGATCCAGCCCTGGGTGGCGGGGGGGGGGGGGGGGGGGTGCCACGGTGGCCTGCCCCATGATCGGGGCCCACCGATCTGCAGGCGGGCCGGTGCCGTGGGGGCATTCTTTCCCTTCGCACCAGCCTCTGCAAGGCGCCGCGATGGCTGGCGTGGAGAAGAAAGCCCCTGCGCATGTGCAGGAAACACGCCGGCAGTTCTGCACATGCGCCAGAACGCGCTGGCAGTCCTGTGCATGCGCCAACTCATGCCAGCCGGCAGAGGCCCTTCGGCACCGGTTGGCACAGGGCCAACCCTCCAACGCCGGCCTAGCCCCCGGAAGTGCGGAGGATTCCGCAACTTCCAGATGGCCCGACGCCAGTGGTTCATGCCACTCTTTGGCACCGGTACGGGCCGCCCCGCCAATTCCGTGAGAATCCCGGCCCACAGTGCAGACATTGGGGAGCGGCCAGTGATGGCAGATCCAGATGATGCAGGGACATCCGGAGATCTATCCAGACGCTCCTGCATGCCAAGGTGACCCCTAGGGTCCCCGGGGCACCAATTGGGAGGAGGGAGCACTACAAGCTTACCCAGAGCCTCCCCACCAGAGGTTACAAGCTCTCCCGAATCCACCCCCACCTCCGACAATGGCACGATCCAGGGTCAGCATGCAGAACAGGGTGGAACAGTGAGGCATGTACCACCATCAAGTCAGATGGGACCCTCTGGTCCTAAACCGGACACAAAGCCATGTCCTATGAGAAGCCAGTGAGGATGAGGACCTCCCTGGTCCTCCGGTAATACTGCCCCCTCGATGCCACCGCCTTCCTCCGCCTTCTGGCTGGTCCCATCGGTACTCCCCGGACTCGTCTTCCAGCCCCTCCTGGTCCGGCTCCTCCTCGTCCTCCTACTTGGATGGAACTGGATGTTCCTCCTCCTCCAGCATGTCGCCAGGTTGTGGAGGGTTGTGGAGGGCACAGCAGACCACCACACAGACCACCACAAAGCAGGTGACCCTCCAGGTGTTGTACTGCAGTGCACCGCCAGAGCGGTCGAAGCATCGGAACCGCATTTTGAGGAGTTTGATGCACTACTCAGTTATATCAGGTCTGCGCATTGGTCACCTGCCTCCGTACTGGTGCCATTAGCCAGGTCCTAAGTGGGTATCCTTTATCCCTGAAGAGCATTCCGGTCACCCTGGGGTGCCCCTCAAAGAGGTTGGGGATCTCCGATTGCCCCAGGATGTAGCTGTCGTGCACACTCCCCGGGAAGCGTGCACACACGGGCATGATCTTCAGGTGGTGGTTGCATACAAGTTGGACGTTCAGGGAGTCGAATCCCTTACTGTTGCTGTAGGACGCTCCCGACCGCAGAGTGCATGCAAGGCGACATACGTGCCATCTATTACCCCCTGGACCTGGGGCATCCCAGTGATGGCTGAGAATCCTGCTGCCCGGGCAACTTAGTGGGCTTGGTCCAGATCAAAGTGACTTCACGGATGCACTTGTGAGCCATTGGTTGGGATATGCCGCACAAGTAACACCAATGCAATTTGTTAAACCAATCAATAACTTAAGGTACAGGGCAAATTAATGAGCATCTTTTTATTCAATTAATTTGACACAACAAGTCAATTCTTCACCCAAGTTCTTTCTGCCTGGAGAAAGCCAAATGGTCCAGGTGTAGTTGGCAATGCACATCACACAGCAGCCAAGTCATCTACAAATCAAATCCTGGATGTGACATTAACTGCTGTCCTCCAGCGAGAGCTTGTCAAACAGGTACTCTCCCATCCCATTCTCTCAGCCGAGCCCGGGAATGATCCTGAGGCGTAAAATTTCAGGGCTGCAGTAACCTTGACTACCACCGTGGATAGTGGGTAGCTTCCTTCTCCACGTGGTGCCATTTTCGCAAGGACATGACACAGGTGCTGCACTTTCTCTTTGTTGAGGCAAACTCTCCTGTGGCACATGCTGTCTGTCATCTGTCCAAACGACCAGCCATGCCTGCACATCTTGGGCCGTCGCTGGCCTCCCCCTCTGGGAGCTTTCTATAAAAGCTTTCTATAGATATGTCAGGAATAAAAGAATGACTAGGGTAAGAGTGGGGCCAGTCAAGGACAGTAGTGTGAAATTGTGCGTGGAGTCCGAGGAGATAGGAGACGTGCTAAATGAATACTTTTTGTCAGTATTCACACAGGAAAAAGACAATGTTGTCGAGGAGAACACTGAGATACAGGCGACTAGACTAGAAGGGCTTGAGGTTCATAAGGAGGAGGTGTTACCAATTCTGGAAAGTGTGAAAATAGATAAGACCCCTGGGCCGGATGGAATTTATCCTGGGATTCTCTGGTAAGCTAGGGAGGAGATTGCTGAGCCTTTGGCTTTGATCTTTATGTCGTCATTGTCTACAGGAATAGTGCCAGAAGACTGGGGGATAGCAAATGTCCCCTTGTTCAAGAAGGAGAGTAGAGACAACCCCGGTAACTATAGACCAGTGAGCCTTCCTTCTGTTGTGGGAAAAGTCTTGGAAAGGTTTACACTAGATAGGATTTATACTCATCTAGAAAGGAATAATTTGATTAGGGATAGTCAACACGGTTTTGTGAAGGGTAGGTCATGCCTCACAAACCTTATTGAGTTCTTTGAGAAGGTGACCAAACAGGTGGACGAGGGTAAAGCAGTTGGTGTGGTGTATATGAATTTCAGTAAAGCGTTTGATAAGGTTCCCCATGGAAGGCTATTGCAGAAAATATGGAGGCATGGGATACAGGGTGATTTAGCGGTTTGGATCAGAAATTGGCTAGCTGTAAGAAGACAGAGGGTGGTGGTTGATGGGAAATGTTCAGCCTGGAGTTCAGTTACTAGTGGTGTACCACAAGGATCTGTTTGGGGACAAACTGCTGTTTGTCATTTTTATAAATGAGCTGGGGGAAGGCGTAGAAGGATGGGTGAGTAAATTTTCAGATGACACTAAAGTCGGTGGAGTTGTGGACAGTGCGGAAGGATGTTGCAGGTTACAGAGGGACATATATAAGCGGCAGAGCTGGGCTGAGAGGTGGCAAATGGAGTTTCATGCAGAAAAGTGTGAGGTGATTCGTTTTGGAAGGAGTAACAGGAATACAGAGTACTGGGCTAATGGTAAGTTTCTTGGTGGTGTGGATGAGCAGAGAGATCTCGGTGTCCATGTACATAGATCCCTGAAAGTTGCCACCCAGGTTGATAGGGTCGTTAAGAAGGCGTACGGTGTATTGGCTTTTATTGGTAGAGGGATTGAGTTTCGGAGCCATGAGGTCATGTTGCAGCTGTACAGGACTCTCGTGTGGCCGCATTTGGAGTACTGCGTGCAGTTCCGGTTGCCGCATTATAGGAAGGATGTGGAAGCATTGGAAAGGGTGCAGATGAGATTTACCAGGATGTTGCCTGGTATGGAGGGAAGATCTTATGAGGAAAGGCTGAGGGACTTAAGGCTGTTTTCATTAGAGAGAAGAAGGTTAAGAGGTGACTTAATTGAGGCATACAAGATGATCAGAGGATTGGATAGGGTGGACAGTGAGACCCTTTTTCCTCGGATGGTGATGGCTAGCACGAGGGGACATAGCTTTAAATTGAGGGGAGATAGATATAGGACAGATGTCAGAGGTAGGTTCTTTACTCAGAGAGTAGTAAGGGCGTGGAATGCCCTGCCTGCAACAGTAGTGGACTCGTCAACATTAAGGGCATTTAAATGGTCATTGGATAAACATATGGATGATAAGGGAATAGTGTAGATGGGCTTTAGATTGGTTTCACAGGTCGGCGCAACATCGAGGGCCGAAGGGCCTGTACTGCGCTATAATGTTCTATGTTCTATGTTCTATGGTTCCCATGCTGGCCTGATGGGTGGCCGGTGTGGTATTATCATAACTTTCAGCATTACATGGGTTCATGTAGTACTATGAATAGCTACTAGAGGGAGCTGCAGATACTACTATACAAAGCAGTGATGCTGGACCTTAGGGGAGAAGGGTAAGCAGGAGACAGCTAGGGAAGGCCATAAGAGCAGTTAGTGTGAGAAGGTTAGATTATAGTTTATACCCGTTAGTGTAGATTAGCAGTCGATGAGTGTAGTTAGATGTTATTGATCAATTCTGTATTCTAAAAGGACTGAGTGTCGAAACCCAGTTTAGTAGTGCAAATAAAATCATACCTTTGTTTCAGTAAAAGCTATACTGTGGTCTTTGTGGAACACTACGCCTACCAGCCAATATAAGCAACACAAAGAACACAATAGCCAGGACTTCAGGGTGTGGGGTGGGGCCTGCACAAGGGCCATCACTTTGAACGTCTGCAGACTCTGCTGCTGCCGCCTTCTCTGGCGTCTGAACGCCACCACGAGGGCAGCTTCTGTGGGATCCTTGACATCATCCATGATGTAATATCTGTAAGGAATTGGAGAGGGCGAGAGACAGAACCAGTTAGAGCTTCCAAGTGGGTACCCTCGGTCCCCCAATCCTCCCCCACCTCAAATTCCCTGCTAATCCTCAGGGTGCAATCCAGAAGTGGCCCCTGGACACCGGACCCCAGATGCTGAGGGGTGTTCAGTGGGACAGACAGGCAGCAGCTGGAGCTGCCCGCATTATAGGTATACACGATCCAGGGGTGGGGGGGGGTGGCATGGTGGACCTCCTAAATCAATGACAGTCCATCTGAGTACTGGGTCAGTGGCCCTGGTGCTACTGAGCTGACTGCCCAATTTCCAAGATGGCTACTCACCTCCTCGGAACCCAACAGCAGCCAGTCCGCTGGCTTCATATTTTTATCAGGTGTACTGAATGACATCCGGGGGGACCTCCTTGCTGGGGTGCCAGTTATATCACGGCAGGCCGTTCGATAAGAGATCCTTCCCATTAATGGGATGGAGATTGGTCTTCATTGGTGATTATTGGTTTCTTGCCACGTCGCGGCGGGATCCGGATCTCACCAACGGGACAGGGCCAGTTAGATCAGAAACTGAACAGCGTCCAGCGTGGTTCCCGATTTCCGCCTCTTCCGCTATCTAACCGGCCCGCTCGTTTAACCGGCAGATCATGCCCAGGTGTTCTGCTGAGTGTTGCCCCCACACCTGGTCTTTCTAGAACCAGGTTTGGGGGGGTTGGAAGGGGGCCTTGCCAATGATTGGGGTGGGGCGGGGGGGGCGCTGCAAGATTATTCTGAGATCGGGGCACCCTTTAAAAACGGTGCCCCAATCTCTGAGGAGCTGAACCTGTCAATAAATTTAGGCCTTGCCCCTTTCAAGGTCAGCTCAAAATATGCCCCCCTCCAAAACAGATTCAAAATGCCATTGAATAGCACCTCAGCAGCACTGCCTGTGCCAGCAGGAAACACTGTAGGCTCCCTGCTAGCAGCAGCACTTTGTTTATATTCGGTAGAATCATGGCCATGGTAAATTGTTTTATCTTTCTAAATTTGGATGTGTCTGTAGAGATGTCTGTAGGGTGAAGAAATCGTTAATACCGGAATCATCTTCTTGTCTTTACATTGAGATCTTTCCAACGTTTCTGTTTGATGTAATATAGTGAGCGGGATTCTCGGCTGTGCCCACCCGGCGACCAGAAAGTCCACCCGAGTCAATGGAGCCAGTGGTCCGCATCCCACCAGTGATGATCCTGTGGTGGGTGGAACGGAATAATTCGGCCCAGTCTATTTTTTTTGTTTAATAATCGCTTTTATTTTATTCAATGTTAAGCAGCAGGCTCCTGTGAATTTGTTCAGTATTAATTTTTATTTTATTTTTTAAATAACATTGAAAGTTAAGGTGTGTCAAGCCAGGCTTCTCTCTGGAATTTGACTTCTCCAATAGTGACATCAACTGGTATCATAAAAATATGTATGAATGTACATAATGATGCATAACCTATCGGAACTTTGAAGTTCATTGTTATGCCTGGCAATGGTCCTTGCTTCAAGAATTATGAGCAGACTGAATTTGCCTGTCAGTATGATTTTAGGCACAGTACCTCAGTCAAACGGGAAGGCAGAAAACAATGTGCACATTGTAAAACAGCTGCTATAAAACGCCACTGATAGTCAGGAGGACACCCATCTGGCGCTTCTAAGCTATCGCCCGCGCCACTTGTCAATGGGCTATCACCAGCACAGCTGCAAATGACCATTGAACTCACCCTGTGGATCGAGGAGTGGAGCAGAAAATGCTTTTTCAAAAGAGGAGGCAGAAAGGGTTCTATGATAGATCCACAAGGAAGCTCCAGCCACTGCATCCAGGTGATACTGTCAAACTCGAGGATGCCAATGGAAAGGGATGGTCAAGGCTCACAAAGATATTGCAGCAGGCAGGCCCACATTTGTTTCTGGTTCTTACTGAGGATGGTTCAGTCTTGCGAAGGAACCGAAGAGCACTGTTCAAAGTGCAACGCCCTTTTGTCCAGCTGAAGAGCTGGTGCGCAATCCCAAAACATTTGAAGAAGACACAGACCACCCAACAGAGCAAGCAATCAGAGAAGCATCCGCAGCAGTGAATGTGAAACAAGCATAAAGACCAACAACAAATGAAGGTGGAACACGATCGCTGATTCAGCCACCACTCAGGAGATCAATTAGATTTTGGCATAAACCTAGCAGACTGAACTTGTAATAAGCTGTGTACCATATATATTTAAAGTTTTCATACATTTCAGGTTGTTTAAAGAACAGTCACATTTGTAAATATTAATACTTCTAAAGGAAGGGAGATGTGGTGATATGCATGTACACATCAACGTATATAGTTGTTTATCAGTGCACATAGTTATCGGTACCACCTCCGACCAGCAGGTGGCATCAGAGATCTATCACCTGACTCGAGAGGCCCGCCAGTTGGTAATAAGTCGTACAAGAAGATAGTCGCACTTAGATAGCTCCAGGGGAATTTACTGAATTCATTTAGTAGCCATCGTCTGTATTATATTTAATTAGTTATTTTTCCATGCGTTTGTTAATAAATCATCTTTCTAGTTGAACAATTATATGTTCCGTGTACACCATTACGACGGTTATATCACAGAACACAGCAAAAGTAAGTCGTCCAGGATGTTCAGATTTAAGACAGCCACCGAAACCCAGCAGAACTTGACTGAATGCAGATAAGCTTATTAGTTTGGCAGTTCTGCTAAGGAGCATGAAATGGACATACATTCAGGGTGCAATTTAATGGCCTCGTCGCACCTAACTTGGTGTTGGGATGTAGCCGTTGAATCACTCGAGAGGTCTCCCGCGAGATTTGCAATGCTTGGAATGTCTCATGAGATTTAATGGAGTCTTGCGAGGCGCCACGATCTGGACCTCGCCCTCACTGGACATGATCCAGATCAGCATATTTAAATGAGCATATGCGTTTGCGGGGTTCTACCGATGCTCGGACCCAACAGCCATGCCTATGAGACCTCGCCGGGCGCTGTTTAGTACTGCTTTCTACAAATGTGGACCAGTCGTAATGGCACCTGGTGGTGGAGGGGGGGGGTCTCTCAGGCCATTACAGACCCCCGGGTGTTCCGGGACAGGGCAGAGTGGCACCCGAGCACCTTGGCACTGGCAGACTGGAACTGCCAGGGTGCCCAGATAGCATTGCCAGGCAAGGACACTGTCAGGATACCCAGATGCCAGGTTGGAACTGCCAGGGGCAGGGCCCTTACCAGGTGGAGGGAGGGGGTGGGTGTGTTCCCGGGGCCTCCCCGATGCTGAGGTGTCATAAATGCGGTGAGAGGGGGAGGGGACTGAAAGGGGAGGAAGATAGGGACAGCCAGTCAAATTGGCACCCCGGTCTTCGAGGAGCATTTCCTGCTCGGCTCACCAGAAGGAATTGACTCCAAGTGCAGCCTCAGTGGACAGAAACCCCTCGAGGCCAAACAAAACAGCAAAGTGCCATTGAATAGTGGAGTGTTTCTCTGCGCTACCACCACTGAGAAACACCTGGCTAAATGTGTCCAAAACCAGACATTTGTCTGGTTAAATCACACCTTCATTTTCTGTTCCCCTGATGCTGGTTCCATCTTTCTCCGGATTCTCTCGTTCCTCCAGTCACATGTTTCTTGGTGGCTCGCCGTTCGCCGGCGGCAGGATTCTCTCTCCCGCCTTTGGTCAACAGGATTTCCCATTGAAGCCACCCAACGCTGCCGACAGGAACAAGGGGCGTCATTCTCCGCCGGCGGGAGTCTCCGTTTTGCCGGCGCCCGGGGGTTTCCTGACGGCGTGGGGCTACCCCACAATGGGAAACCCCATTGACCGGCCGGTGTAACGGAGCATCCCGCCGGCCGGTCGGGGCAGAAATGTGGCGGGGCGGGTAGGAGAATTTCGCTCAAGGAATCACCATGACTGGAGAATTCCGCCTGTTGTATCCTACCTTCCACTTCAGGTGATCTATGGATTTTAGGCCTGCAGTTGTGCGCAGTTTTTTTTTTTCAAAGTCACAAGCTCCGCTGGGGCACGTTGTGGAATCGGCTCAGGTATTTGGTTGGTTTTTTAAATTAAAAAACAATTCCTGTGGTTAAACACAAGTCTTGCTGCTGAGATGGTGCGTTTGTGCTTGTGGTGTTAATAGAGCCTAAGTCCTTCTGAATGACTATAGGACATTGGTTAACATGGCAAAGTAGAATTATTATTCTTTGGAGACAGACAGAAATAAACAAAATCACGCATAGGTTTATATTATTTTATCATGCCAGAAATATGATATCATGATTCAAAGAAACAAAACTAAATAGCCTTCTCACACTAATGGTAATCCCTTTTGACAATACAGAGTAATATATTGTTATAATTAATTTTATAGGAACATAAGGAAGCACCCAAATGAAATGGCCGAGCAAGCGCCTCAGTTATGTCAAGCTGCTACAAAAACGTTGAATCAACATAAAACTAATCAGACCACCTCGCATAGGCTCGGCACTGGAAATTACAAATGTTCCCCAATCAATTGTACAATCGCCTCCTCACTAGCTTGTGCCAAAGCTGGTAGAGCTGCCCCAGTCACGCAACATCCTGACATAGTCACATTCACCAAAATCATACCTTACAGACTGCAGTCCCAGGTGCCATCACCATCCCTGGGTATGCCCTGTCACACCAGCAGGATTGACCCAGCAGAAGTGGTGGCACAATTTGGAGGGAGTGGCCCTGGGAGTCCTCAAAAATGGGAAGAATTTATTGCCCTCCTCCATGGTAAGTTTAGTACCACAGGAAGTATCCCAGCGTCTTCCCACCTCCATGGCAATTAATGTTGGGGTGGGAAGGATCATGGACGGCCTTCGCTCCCTGCTGCCAATTGAGGCCTGTCGTTAAGTGAGCAATAATACCCAATTAAGGGCCTCATCCAGCCACCAGTGTTATTAACCCAGCAGTGGACACCATGTGTGGGAAGCATGCTGAGCAAATGCGTGAGGGATTGCTTGCAGGCTCCTGGAGGTGGGGATTCCCGTGTTCAAAGGCACTCACTGCCTGATCCAGGACATGGCATTAGAAAGGAAGGGGGGGGGGGGAGGGGGGGGGGGAGGGGGGGGGTGCACTGAGAGCTACTCCCCTACATTTGCTGCTGAACCCTGCTCCTCCTGTGCGCTCCTCCTTCTGCAACACCTCCCTCTAGCCATCACTCACCTGTGGCCTGGAACCAGCAACGATACTAGGCCTTGGGTGAGAGTAGTACCAGCAGCAGCCACCACCTCCCTATGGCACTACCATTCAATAGAGTAGCTGGGCTCTGATTGGCTGTTAGTTCTCATTTGGTGGGACTTCTTGATCCCGGGAAAGGCCCATTGCTGTCCACTTGAGTACTTAAGTGACATTTAATTTGGAGGGCGATCTCTAAAAGAGTCAATGCAGGGCTCTCTCTGTGCTCTCCAGGCAGTGCGTGATATTCCTGTTGCTTCCATTAAATACCATGGAATCAGATCAAACACAGGCAAGAAAACATTTCATTGATTACCACCCACTGACCTCCAAAGGTCAAAAGTTGGGATGCTTGGTGATAATTGAACATTGTTTGGCATCATTTACAGCTCCTGAGATACTGAAGCAGTCCATTCCTACATGCAATAAAAGCTCAGCATGATAGGCAAGTAACATTCATGCCACACAAGTGCCTGGCAAGAACCATCTCCAACAAAAAAGATGATTACCATCTGCCCTGGCATTCCATGGTATTACCCATCACTGAAACCCCAACCTCAACATCCTGGGATTAATGCAGAACTACATTCTTTGGAGGTAACATTTCCAAAATTAATTCCAAATGTAACCTCACAACTTCAGGAAACATGCTACTAATAGATCAATATTTACACAGTTTGAACATGTTGTATCAGCAGCTAATACTACAGAATGGCTTTTCTGTGCTTAAAATTTTATGATTAAAAGAAACTATACAATCACTTTGTAGAATGACAATAAAGACATCAGTTAATTCTTTCTGGTGTGGTCTGAGAAGTTGTATATTTACCAGACATTTTCTCCAGCTTCTCACTGCAAAACAAAAAATATTCTGTCATAATTATAGATCCTTTAAAGTATTATTGCACCACCTTTTCCCACCTTGATCCCTGTGTGTGGATATGATATATTGAGTTGGATTCTCCGGTCTGCCAGCCACGTTTTCCTGGGCGGCGCGCCTTCTCTGGCAACTGAATTTTCCATTCCCGCCATCTGCCAATGGGATTTCCCATTGTGGACACCCCACGCCGCCGGGAAACCCAGGAAAGTTTTTCTGGCGCAAAGAAGATTCCCATCGGTGGAAAATCCAGACCAATGTTTCTCACTAATTGGAATTTTTGGCAACATTTTTAATTCTGTGCAACAAATGATTAACTAAAAGCTAAAGTCAGCAGTTTGAATACGATTTACATCCAAACCATGTGCCAGTATGAATAGTATTGGCATTTTGGGTGCGTTGTTGAAATTCTAGGATAATCAAAGATTCTTATTGATCAGTGAAATGTACAGTGCCTTTGGGAGGATGAAATCAAAGTTTGTGCTTTTACCTTAAATAGTGAAGTGCACGTTTCACCCATACACTTTGTGGATTTGCACAGATCCACCGACCTTTCACCGTGTGCAGTCTGGTAATATAAATGAAGGAAAATATTAACTTCTGATTGGCTTCAAATGAAATGGCACCATTCTGGAATGATTTGCCTTGTTAATTCTACTCACACAATTGCATCCATCCGGCAAACTTCATTGGACCTCTGCTCCACGTAGCCAGTAATGCGCCTAAATGGCAGAGTTCCTTTTGAATATTTGAGACAGCAGTCTTTCATAGATATGCTTACTGAAAAAAAGGAATCCACAGGAGTGTTACAGGCTTGTATATCGAAAGTAACACATTATTATGAAGAGTTTACACCATGGGTTGCAGATGACCCATCCTTCCTTCAATCTCCCCCCGCTTTACACGATGATACTTCTTTATTCCTCTATCGTCCTTTTTGGATCCCCTTTCCTTATTTGAGCAGCAAAGACACTGAGCAAAGTCAGTATTTTTTTTCATGTTACATGTATGTCGAGTCCCCAAATGCAATTTTAACACAGTGGCCTGAGTGAGAAAATTGTGTTGAGTTTCCTGCTAGGCCAACCAAACAGAGGAACTGATCAGGGCAAAGGCGCAAAGATTTCTGGAAACATTTTTTTCTTACTTCCCTTGTGGGGCTAATAGTAGCAAGAGTGAATAGGAACGTAGGCATCCACCGCTGCAGACTCTCTGACTCCTAATTGCGAGACCCTTAAAGGAGCTGGTAGCCAGACCTGTAACCAAGGTATTCTGAGCGGGTAGCACCTGAAATTTAAAAGGAGGCAAATTGGCCAATAGAATTTAAAGAGGTCCAGGAGTCAAAATTCCCCAGGCCTGATTTCTTTGATAAATTTGAGTACCCAATTCATTTTTTCCAATTATGGGGCAATTTAGTGTGGCCAATCCAACAAGCTTGCACATTTTTGGGTTGTGGGGGCGAAACCCATGCAAACACAGGGAAAATGTGCAAACTCCATACGGACAGTGACCCAGAGCCGGGATCTAACCTGGGACATTGGCGCCGTGAGGCCGCAGTTCTAACCTACGGTGCCACCATGCCCCAGGCCCGATTTCTGGTAACTTTTCAAACCCACAGCATGTTGGAAACTAGCCACATGAAAAAAAAGGCTTTGGAGTGTACTATTAACGTTCTTTGTTAAATGAAATGAACAATACTGCTCCAATAGCTCTCCAGGGAAATGAAAATCATAGAATTTTACAGTGCAGAAGGAGACCATTCGGCCCATCGAGTCTGCACCGGCTCTTGGAAAGAGCACCCTATCCAAGGTCAACACCTCCACCCTATCTCCATAACCCAGCAACCCCACCCAACACTAAGGGCAATTTTGGACACTAAGGGCAATTTATCATGGGCAATCCACCTAACCTGCACATCTTTGGACTGTGGGAGGAAACCGGAGCACCCGGAGGAAACCCACGCACACACGGGGAGGATGTGCAGACTCCGCACAGACAGTGACCCAAGCCGGAATCGAACCTGGGACCCTGGAGCTGTGAAGCAATTGTGCTATCCACAATGCTACCGTGCTTCCCTATGAGCTATAATGAAAGGTTTGGTTTCTTCACTGCTCTTGTCTTAAAGCAGTTGATCCCAGTCAGTGCGTTGATAGAGGAGACTAATCCTCAATGATCCTCGGCAGAGGGAGAGAGAAATAATAATCAGCTGGGATTTCCACTTGCTGTTCAGAGATCCACCTGGAAATCAGCTGAGGCAGTTCAACGTTCGATTGACCCAGACAAAAATCGGAAAAAGTGCAGCGAACACCTCGAATAGGGTCTGCCCAAATGCCGACACATTAATTTAAACGGAAAGAAAATTGGGTGGGGTCTGTGAGGGGTGTTTGATTCTCTCCACCCAAATTTTGGCTGCCCAGCTGAGTTCTTAAATTCTGCTGCTAATGGCTATATTCAGCATTAAAACTCATTTGAAAAAAAAAGACTACCTTCAGGAGAGGAAAGGCGAGAGCAACTAAGCTGGAGAAAGAAAGGGAAAAAAAGGAAAGATTTTGCAACCTGCAGATGTCCCAAAACAGCCGGTGAAGTACTTTAGAAGTACAGTCACAGTTTTAGTGTGGAAAATGCGGCAGCCAAGTTTTATATATCAAACTCCCACAACCAGCAATATGATGATGACCTGATATGTTTTTATGATATTATGATTAAGGAATAAACATTGGCCAGGACACAGGCAGCTGCTGTTCTTCAAAATAGTGCAATGGTGTCTATTATGGCCCCCTTAGCAAATGGATGGGGCCTCATTTTTAACATCTCCTTTGAAAGGTGGCATCTCCAACAGTGCAGCACTCCCTCAGTACTCCTCAGAAGAATTAGTTTGGAGCTTGGTGCTCAAAGCACTGGAGTGGGATTTAAACCCCACAACCTTGTGCCATAGAGGCAAGAATGCTACCCCTCGAACCATGGCCGACACTGAAAATATGTCACTGAAAACTCATAATTGGTCATATTTTTCATTGCAATCATTAAGACTTCATTATCCAGCAACATTTGGGTGACTGCATTTTATGTTTAAAACATGATTGAATCATAGAATGCAGTGCAGATGGAGGCCATTCAACCCATCGAGTCTGCACCAACCCTCTGAAAGGGTACCCTACCAAGGGTCAGGCCCTCACCCTATCCCCTTAACCCAGTGATACCACCTGATCCAACCTCAAACCTTCTGGACACTAAGGGGCAATTGATCATGGCCAATCCACCTAACCTGTACATCTTTGGACTGTGGGAGGAAACCAGAGCACCCGGAGGAAACCCACATAGACATGGCGAGAAAGTGCAAACTCCACACAGTCAGTCACCCGAAGCTGGAATTGAATCCAGGTCCCTGGAGCTGTGAGTCAGCAGTGCTAACCACTGTGCCACTATGTCGCTAAATGATAATTCACTGAGGCAATAATTATAACCTTCCACATTAATATTGTGCGACTGGATGTTGAAATAAAAATCTACATTGAAAGAAATGAAATTATGGGACTTACTTGCATATGATCCACAAATCCAGAACATGCTCAGGATCATCAATGATTTCAAATTAACTAAAACTGGTGTGTTGCGATCCATTATTTTCTCACACCCTTTGGCCCCTGATTGATCGGTTCAGGAGAATGAAGCTGAGATCTATTGTCGGCTTCTGATATTGTATTTGTTTTCCAACGGGTCTTTTATAGATGTGCACTCACTGCTGCATTCACCACAACAAACCACGCCTGTGATGAAAAGTTGCCTCTGTAACAACAAAAAATATGCCCCGATTTCCTGTTCAATGTTCCCCTCTTTGTTTTTCACAGTTCAATAAAGGTCGCAAAGTCGAAGTGCGAAATGAAAATTGCAAGCTTATTATTTCGCAAACTAATCCAACTTCCTTTGAGTATTATGCTATTTGCAGAATGCGGAAACTTTCTGCACTTTACCAGCCCAAAGTAGCACAAGCTGAAAGGTACGGGGGTGACACCATGACATAAAGGCCTCCTTAAGTGCCATGACAATCCTGTGGTGCTGTAGTGAAATAAAAATGTGGAGACTGCTTTGGAAGTTTCCACACTGTCTGGCACATTGTGAATGTATCTCCAGCAAAAATCAGAATTTTAGCCTGAGGGCTAAATTTCCTCAGTCCCTTTGTGTCAAAGTAATTTAGGTGGGCCAGTGGGCTAAAGGATATCAAGGCACAGCGATGTGTTTCCACAGGCGATTTTCCTCTTTAATCCTTGGATTTTTTTATTTGCACCATTCACGTAAGAAATGAAGATTGTCAAGCTGATACTGCTGTCAGTGCTGGGTGAGGACTGAGCCAACTTGTCTGTGAGGCACCATATCATTACAGAACTGGGACAGTTTTAAATTGAAGTAATCTTTTTTATTTTAAAAATTAGCACCAGTTTCATCAAATTAAACTGCAGTCTAAATAGCGTATATGAAATAATACGGTGACTGCATACTGTCTCTGTACCCTTTATAGACCAGAGATGCTGAGGACTATTGTAGTCTCCCAGCACTCCACCTTCGAAATCTGGTAAATCTGCACCAGTCAAGGATCAAACACCCAAAATGGCTCAATGGGGTCTCGATTTATCCATTGGGCCACTTGAGGTGCTCTTGAAATATTTTGATATCTGTCTGAAGGTGTTAAATAAATGAGCATGCAATTGATATACATGCAGGCAACATGCCCTCACACTGACAGTTTCCTGACATTGGTACTGACTGCAAGTTTTTGTTTTGCACTGCATCAGTTTCTTATTCTGAATCTTCACACTGAAAATATAGGTGCACGTCCAAGACATAACATGAACCAAGAAATAAATTTACCTGTTTCAACTAAAGCAGGTCAAATTGCCTTCTGAGTTTATAAAATGTAATAGTGTGTACAGGAATCAACATGGGCTGGATTTTATGGTCCTCCACAGCCATCTTTGAAAGATGGCGGTTCATAAAATGCAGCAGGAGGCCTGCCCACCACCTTCCCGCTAACTCACGGCCCTATGGAGACCATAAAGTGCCAGAAGTGTCACTTAAATGCCTCATCAGTTCCAGAGAGTTTTTCTCCTGCAACCGGGCAGTGCCCAGGCCAAGCAGATAGGCCGGGAGGTATTATAGGGTGAGCTGTGTTGGGCAAGTTCGGGTGGGAACCGCCTTTGGGGGAGTCTCCGTGCCCAGCAGAGGCATCCCACCCCCAAAGTCAGGAACCCTCCACTGCTCCCCCCCTTTCCCCCCACTCTAGCATGCTCCTCTTTATCCTCTCAAATCTGGCCAATCCCCTCCTCACCCCCTTGCAGTCAAGTCCTGCTGATACCCCACTCTCACGCTCCTCTTCTTTGGGGATTGCCTGTAGCCCCAGTGTGGCCACCACTCGAAACCGGTGTTGCTCGGATTACAGAACTGTAGGCCCTTCAGATTGGTTAATTGATCTCTCTACTCTCCCATCCTGGTGGAGACAGGAACACGGAGTGTTTCTCCCTGTGGGGATCGGTGGGGAAACATGACAAATCTTCCGGCCTGATCTAATTAATTATGCACTCAGGGTTTTGCGCTGTTTTCTGCAACAGGCCTGATGCATGTAGTCCGCCACCTTTCCGCGCACCATCTTGAACAGCCAACATTTGGATAATGCAGTGCTCCCTTAAGACTACACATAAGGAGAAGCCTAGAAAGTGTACATCAATCCTATAGCTGGGCTTTAAACCTATATTCTTGTGCCTCGTATGCAAGAATGCTGTCATTGAGACAATACTGGCTCTTTAATTACATTTTGTGTTCAGTTATTCAATGTTAATAATCAACTCATGCAGTTTTATGGAGTTGTTACGGACAGGAGAGACAAGCAAACTGTACTTCTTTTCTATCGCCAATTGTCCATTAGCAGAAAGTGTTTTGAATTATTTTTAAAGTGTGCTGTTGGGTGTTTTCCCAATCACTTGCGTTGTGATTAACTTAAAAATGTTTGTTTATTTTACATTCAAAAACCAGGGGAGGAGTTTTTGCAACTTCCTACTCCACTGCACACATACACAGTAAAGGGGTGGGAGGGTTGGAAAATAGAGGTTTACACTATTGGAAAGCAATGGTAAAAGAACCGCAGGAAGGAACATTAATAATAATGATAATAACCTTTATTAGTGTCACAATTATGGCTTACATGAACACAGCAATGACGTTATCCGGATTCCAAGAAGTCAAAATGAAGAGGATGTTTCCTTCATGGCTGAGTTCAATCCGAAGAGTTTATGATCGGAGAAAACCACACAAAAACCTTTGAAACAAATGGCACTGCAACATGATAGGCTCTCTGTGTTTAGACCGTTTGGCAGGTGTTGATTGAAGACTATGAAAAATCAAGCAGTCTTCATGGGGTTAAGAGATGGGAACCAATTGCTTGCTCAGCTGCTGCTGGAGTCCTTTTCAGCGGTCGGTCTGTGCGGCCAAAGATTTAATGTTAAAACTGTCCAAAAGGCCAGAGATTTGCATCATGTGACATGCCCATTAAAGGCTAATTGCAGCATAACAATCCGTTTCTGTGCATCTGGCCAGAATTCCATTGTCCTTCCTTGAGAAAGAGATGAGGTGGCAATTAGCACCTCTTCTGATATAACAATTTTCCATTGCTCTCCTTTATGCTGGTTCCGGTTGGAGAGCCAGCATGTTTGCATTTCCTCTGCTTTCATTGAGGGGCCTGCACAATGTGATGTGAGATTGCAGAGGCTGAGAGGGGATTTTTAAAAACTTTCTTGTAACTCCTGTAGCCTCCAGCACAAATGGCCAATCCTGTGGTCATGTGACGTATGGCTCAGCAGAAAGTAATTTTTTAAAATCATGGCAAAGAATAAAGTTTTGGATTTCTTATCTTGTCAGATGGGACCAACAGAATGCATGTGATTATTTTTTGCTATCTGTGATTGCTGGTGATGGTGTAATTTCACATTAAAGCAGATTGGGTTTTTCACAAAAATGAAATATAGTTGCATTTATACTTCAGCTCCATGTTAAGTCCTTTAAAATCATTGGCATGAATATGTCTAAAGCACCTTAATTCTCACAAGTTTGGATGTTGCCTTTTTATGATACCATATAAAATCTACTTCATAGTTTTATTTTTTGCTTGTCTGCAAGTTTTTAGCAATAACAAATACATTCAATATTTCACACAGGTTTTCTGCTCATATTTCAAAATAATGTACCTTGAACAATTTTTTTTCGGTTTCAGCAATTGAGGATGTGCTCCATTATTTTGCATCTACGTGCTTGTTTGATTGTATCTTTGGTTTCTGTAACAGAATAATTCACCAGAGGCTGACTTGTGGTCATGCAGTGTGGCCTCCAGTTCAAGAATTTAGAAAACAGCCACTATTTACCTGATATCTCCATCAACTGCAATGATTGCCTAAATCTCTTCCTGTTATGTCAAGTAGGATGTAGTCTGGTACCATCCCCTGAATACCGATAGCTGTAGAGACCTGTCTGGTTCACTGGCAGCATGCTCTCGCCTCTCAGTGAGAAGGTTGTGGCCCACTTCAGAAACTTGAGCAGATGACTCTGATTCTGCCTGACACTTCTGTGCGATAGAGAGGTGCCACTTCACCTAACCACACCTCCACTGCCCCCCAAACCAAACCACCATCCCTAGCAAGCAGCAGCTCAGCTCCGAATGAGATGCAGACAATTACGTGACTCCCTGGTCGGTGAGTTCCAGCAGTACATTCATTTTGCACCCGCAACATGCCCTGGCATTTAACTGAGATGAGACACCCGGGGCGATGGCTCCACCAACTTCGCACATCGTTTGGCATCAAGTCGGCAGAGTCTGTTTCAGTCAGAAATGTCAACAAGTCAAGAAAGCTTTTGATAAAATAAAGAGGTGAAAAGATGCTCGGTTGTAACAACATAGATCTCTGTTTATGGTGAGGGGTTACACATGTGAAAAGGTGGTGGCCTGCATTTTGGACCTCAGTGTTCCAGGCAGTTCACTGCTTGAGGATTGTTTTGCATTCCAGTTGGTAGGGTGAGAGATGCACTATTCGATTATTGGGCTTAATTTTCCGATATTTTTTCAGTGCCTGTCTCGGCGGGAAAACCAGGGAAAATCCCGCTGGCACTGTCAGTGAGGAAAGTCGGTGTAACCAAAACATATTTTTCCAAGAGTTTCCACCAAACCCATGTCGGCCTACCTCTGATTCGCATCCCCCGCCACGAATTAATGGCTGCAATCAGTGGGGCGTCCCATTCAAATGCCTCCCCAGCACTTGTTCCAAGTCCAATTGGGTGAGGGGATGACTGCCAGAGGGGATGGCTGCCAGAATGACTTCATCACGCTTTGCCAAGGGAGCCCTCAACAAGTTTCTGGATGGGCTCCAGCAAAGGTCAGTGACCCTCTACCAACAATCGAGCAAACGTCCTGCCAGCAAGGTGACCAAACCCAACCGGGAAGCTGGGGCCGCGGTTGTGAGTGCCAGCTCACTCCATAAGACTGCAGTGCGGTAAGAATATGAATGACTTTCTTCCTTCAGCCAGGGTAAGTCTACCTTCTCATGTCTTCTGCAGCACCCCATAACACAGCCCGCACCCCGCTATGGTGATCTCACGTCGCGGGACCCCAGCACTTGCCATGCCAGGACCCACCACAGGCATGGCATAAAATTCCTGGAACAAATATTTACAGTCAAAATGACTGACTATATGGCAAATTGTCTCGCCGATGGTGCCGGCGGGATTCTCCCCAGTTTCCTTGCCGGGACTGGCACTTTGAAAAACTATTGGAAAATTCCATCCAGTAGTCTAATAGTATTCCTCTCACTCTGCTGACTGGAATGCAAAGAAATCCTTAAGCGTTGAACTGTCTGCAACACTCGAGCACAACTTGAGCGAGCGGGCACAGCCAGCCGGAGTGATGCCGGAGATCAAGACCCTAACCCCATTCGATGAACAAGCCCTTGAGCTTGCTGGCGAGGAGCTGGACCACACGTATTCAGACGGCAAGATGGGGCCAAAGGCACAAATGCGAACCCGCAACGCATCCAGCCATGCTTAAGCCTCACGTGACTAACCTTTCTCCTAGCAGTGTTCCCATGTCCCACACTAATGCCTTCTCCCTTCCATTACAGGTCAATCAGCAGACCAGCCCAGACCATCTTCAGTGGCTCCAAGACTCCACAGACCTGAGCAGCTCTGAGGAAGACATCTCAGAGACCAGCACTGAAGAGGTGTCACACCCGGACTCTCCACCTGCACAGATACTCACACCTCGGTGGGAATAGTAGGCAGGCTTCTCGGTCACTCACTGGTGAGCACCTCAAACTGAAGATCCACAGCAGGCAGAGACAGGGACATCCCAGGGATCTGGCACTCAGAGGGATGCCAAAGCCCAGGGCTCTGCTGAGCCCCAGTCCGATAATGTGCTTTTGGTTTGGTTGCCTCCAGTCCGCTGGAGCTCCAAAGGCAGAGTCACAAGTAGCAGGAAGTGATGTCAGCATCCCTGCATGGACTGCAAGGCAGACTGGAGGAGTCCCACCACTTTCTGTCTGAGGAGATTTTGCCAGCAAACTGACGCAACAAGTCCACAATGGAAACCTTGGTTCAGGAACTGCACTCCAAGGTGAGTGATGTCTGCTCCATGGTTCAGGTCATGACCTCCATGACTGAGCTCCATGATGCAGGTGTTCAATCGCATTGTGCAGACATTGGTGGAAATCCATGAGCTGTAACGCCAGAAGATGGAGTGTCCTCTGGATCTAGCCCATCTGAGCTTCTCCAAGCCCTTAGATCATCCCGTTCAATGGCAGGCCCCACTCAGCTCTCTCTTGTGCCGAGGATGAGAGGAGCATCGCTCTGTCCCCACTGCAAGTCATCATCATTCTCTTGCAACATCCAACCTATTGCTTAAGAGCCCTGCACATGAATGGAGTGACCATGATGATGACACCCTGCATAGTAGCGAGAAGATGCAAGATCCCATGGTGGGAGAGGTCTGAACACCCTATGCCATGAGGGTTCCCCTAGCCCTGCAGCCCATGTGGGCCTTGGACATCACCCAAGGTCTTTCCTCCATCTCCTCTGTGGGTTACCCCTCGCAGCGCTCCTCAACCTCCTCCTCATTTGAGGAGATGTTGCGCTCCACCCTCTCTTCCTGGTCCAGATACTCACCCTGTTGCAGTGCCAGGTAGTGCAGGGCACAGCGCACCACAATAATGCATGACAACCTCTCGGGGCTGTACTGGAGGGCTCCCCCAGACTGGCCCAAGCACAAGAACTGCATCTTGAGCAATCCCATCGCCTGCCAGAACAGTGCCCCCATAGACGCCTGAGCCACATTATACCGCGTCTCTACGAGAGTTTTAGCATCACCGGCTACCTCCTGAATGGGTACCCTTTGACCCAATGGGTCCGTTCCTCCAGCCACTGGTCTCCTTTGAAAACGGCTGGGATCTCAGTGTCCCAAGATGTAGCTGTCATGGACGCTTCCCGGGAAAGGGAACACACAAACAAAGTGCATGGTGTGGTCGCACACGGTCTGAACATCGAATTCCTAATGTGGATAACTGGCACCCCATGTCACCATGGGAATTTCAGAGCCACGCGGGTGCGGTTGATGAACCCCTGCACCTGGGGCAGGCCAGCTATGTGGGCAAAGCCAATGGCCCTGGTAACCTGGCTCGCCTCATCCCAGTCAAAGTTGAAGCACAGATGGGCCCCAGCAAATAGCGCATCTGTGACCTCCCTTATACACTGTGTGCGGCAGACTGGGGAATGCTGCACAGATTACCCACTGAGCCCTGAAACGAGCCGCTGCCGTAGAAGTTCAGAGCGGCTGTGACTTTCAGGGCCACAGCCAATGGGTGACCTCTCAATGGGTGATCTCCCCATCCATTTGGTGCAAACTCTTGCATCACCTGGCACAGGTGGTCCACCATCCCCTGGGGACAGCCTTCTCTGGCACAAGGCCTCTGATATTTGAAGGCAGGAACCTCCATGGCCAGCAGTATCTCCTCCAAGGCTCTATCTCTGTGGCCCTGCACAGGGTAGATCAGCAGGTCCTGCCTCCCCCTCCTCTGCAAGGTGCTGGACCTGCCCACGTGCAGTCACACATCCCCATCACTGCGCTGGTTCCCAGTTATCAATAAAACTGCCAGCTCAACTGGTTCCGTGATTCTCTCGAATCAATAACTAAAAGGAAGAGAACATAAAAGTGAACGACGAGGAGTCCCGACATTGCACCCTTAGAATCTGGGACATCCACTCATTTACATACCCCTACGCGAGCGCCTTTCCAATGAGTCTCACTTCCTCCCCTTTCACACCATGGCCATATCCCGACAGTTGTCCCTCTCAACTCTGCCTTACAGAAGTGTCTCAACCCTCAAGACACTTCAGCGGGCTGCATCACCACCCTCCCTCATCACTCCAAGGGCAGTTGACTGCATTCAAATAGCCTGCATTCCAACATCACAAGGGAATGAGACACTCCCACCCACCAGGTCCTGAACAGGTTGAATGATGAGCTCTGTTACCATCCAGCCTTGTATTCGGGGCACCATGTGTGATATCTCTCTGTCGTGGTGAGGTCGGTGTAAGCCATGGTATTCAATGCTTGGGGACTCAGCCGCCAATGAGTGGCACACTCATGCATTGTAAGACTGACTAAATTCACACAACTGACTCATCAAGGAAGGATCAGGGCCTACCCCTGTCATAGGTGAGGCACATCTGATTCATGTAGAGACCGCCATTTGCAGTCATCTTCATCCTTAGATGGCACCCCTAGTCTCCCAGCCCTCATGGGTTACAGGCTGTGTACTCTGTGAGCTCCTGCTATTTCTGGCTGTGACCCTGTCTGCGGACCTGGGGCTGAATTCTCCGGGGCTACATCCGGAGGAAGTGTCTGGTTATGCAACAAAAAAATCAACGCGGCCTCAGCACCGACCCTCCAACTGGTAAGGGGCGAGCAGCCACACCACGTAAAACACGCGGCCTTCACGAAATAAACGGCCGGATAATTGCCGGGTCCGTGGCCGCGCATGCGCACAACAGCGACTTGGAGTGGTCGCGTGTACAACATGACCCTGTTCGCACGCGGACCCGACCTGCCAGACAGTGCAACCCTGGATACCCCTCGCCACTTCCGGGCCACCAGTCCCCCCAGCCCTCGCCGAAGCCCCCCCCTCCCCATGGCCAACAACACGGCTCCCCATCCCGATTGTGGCGCCGCTGGTTCCCAAAGACTGAGAGCACACATGCCCACCCCACCCCCCCCCCCCGGCGTCAGGGTCTCGGTGGGCGGAGCATCGGGGAGGGCCTGCAGATCAATCCAGTGTCGCCCGCCCCAGCCAGTGCCTCAACCAGAGCCCCTCCGCCATGAGCCATGCAGAAACAGGGATAACAACTTGGATGGTCGCCCTCCGCCCGAGACTCAGGAGACCCCGGAACTCGAGTTGGAGGATGACACCGACTTTCCTTCACAGTTGTTTCCAACACCCTCCACCATCCCAGAGACACTCACTTCGATTGGCACTTTAGTGAAGAGGCTCCTGGGATACTCTGGTGCACACCACACAGCTGCTCTGGTACAGCAGGTGGAGGTAGGGACGCCCAAGGGGGCGGACGGTCGGAAGGCAGACCGACGCCAAGGACTAGCTGCCGTCCATACAGGTTTCGGGCTTCTGAAATGGATCGTCCCATCGAGTGTGGAGATGGAGTCACAGAACCAGGGACTACATGAGCGGTTGGCGGTGAGCATCCAGCACCTGCAGATGCAGTTGGGGGAGTCCAACCCTGTGCAGGAGCAGGAGGTGGAGCAAGCAAGATGCTTGCCACCCACGCCAACACCACACAGTCCACGGTGGAGGCATTGGGGACAACAGTTTTGTCTGTGCATCAGCATGTCCAAGGCCTGCAGCATTCTGGGGAGGCCCTGGCCGAGGCCCAGGACAGGGTTGCCACCTCGCAGGCAGGCATGTGCCAGAGCCACTTGGACATTACAGTGGCGCTCCTGAGCATGGCCCAGTCACAGCGGGCCATGGCTGGGAACGTCGGCGGCATTGCCCAGGTGCTGGCTGATGTGGCACAGATGTAGAGGGAGGTAGCCCAGTCCCAGACGGAGGTGACCCACTCCCTGTGCTCCATGGCCGCGAGCATGCAGACCCGGGTCAAGACCAGAGCAGGCCTGCAGGACTGGCAGCGGCAGATGGCGGGGAACCCTCAGGGGATAGCTCTCCTCGCACCCCCAGCCAATGGAGTCTCCCGGGGACCATTAGGCATCCAGAGGGAGGAGGAGGTGTTGGGGCCCGTGTCTGTGAGTCCCGCAGAGGAGGTGTCGGAACAGTGCAGCACCTCGGACTACCCTTTCCCCCCCCCCCCCCACCTCCCTCCTGTCCCTGGTGCATCTGGTGGGCAGCGGGAGAACAGGGTGGCACCACACCACATGGGAAACCCGCCAACAGAGACCCAGGATGCAGGGCGGGAATCGCAGCAGGCCGCTTCCACTCCTGCTCTACTGGGGACCCACATAGACGTAGCGTTAGGGCCTGTAAGGACAGAAACTTAGACTGTAATTAAGTGGCACGGATGCAGGGCACAGATTACTTATAGGGGCCAGAGCACAAATCTGTATATACGTTGTCACATTAAACACCTGTTACCACTGTTACAATCTGTCTCAGTGCTCTGTCAGTGGGTGTGAGGGGTGGACTGACGAGAGAGGGGTTGCAGGGGCAGGGGAGGGGGGTGTGGTAGTATGTATTGGGGGTCATGTGGGACTGGAAGCCCTAATGTAATTGGCTGACAGATCCCGGGTCCTGGTTGGCCGTTGACCTCTTGCTCCGCCCTGAAGGCGAAGTATAAGAAGCCGGTGCCTTCCCCCGCAGGCCAGTTTACTATCGGGCTGCTGGGGAACAGACATGCTTAATAAAGCCTCATCGACTTCACTCTATTCGTCTCACGGAGTCTTTGTGCGCTACAATTTATTAAGCGTGCCTAAAAAGGACTATGGAGCTCAGGATCATTCCAGAATGCCTGAGGATCAGCCCCCACGCAGTGAATGCGGCAGCAGCCTTCAAACACTGGCAGACTTGCTTCGAGGCCTACATCAGATCGACCACAGGCCGAGTCTCAGACGAACAAAAACTGCAGGTCCTGCACTCGAGGGTGAGCACGGAAATTTTCACCCTCATTGAAGACACCGACGATTTCCAGACGGCGTTCACAGCACTGAGAAGTCTCTACGTTCGCCCAGTTAACCAAATCTACGCTCGCTACCAGCTCGCGACAAGACGGCAAGCTCCCGGAGAATCGATGGACGAGTTCTACGCCGCGCTGCTGATTTTGGGACGAGCCTGCAGCTGCCCGTCGGTGAATGCAAACGAACATACGGACATGTTAATGCGCGACGCTTTTGTGGCAGGTATGCAATCCTCCCAAATCCGCCAAAGACTCCTAGAAAAAGAGTCGCTAGGACTCTCAGAGGCACGGGCCCTGGCAGCCTCCCTGGACGTAGCCGCGCATAATACCCGCGCCTACGGCCCCGACCGCGCGGCAGGCCATTGGGCCCCGTACGTACCCATCACGGCAAACCCCCTACCCCCCCCCGGACACCCCACAGGCTTGCGCAGTCCAAACGCCGAGTCGCACCGGGGGCGCCCGCTGTTATTTCTGCGGCCAGGCGAAGCACCCCCGACAGCGCTGCCCGGCCCGCGCAGCCATCTGCAAAAGCTGCGGGAAAAAGGGCCACTATGCGGTGGTGTGCCGATCCCGCGAGGTCGCCGCCGTCCCGGGGCCACAGGGAGCCATACAAGCAGTCTATGCCTCCCAACCCCCCCAGCACGCCATGTGCGACCCGCAGACGCCGCCCTTTTGGGTCCCGACCACCGCGGTCCCAGGAGAACTGGGAGCCCTGCACGCCGCCTACGCTCCCCAACCCCCCTCCCCGCAGTCCATGTACGACCCGCCGCCGGCGCTCCCGATTTGGGTGCCGGCCAACACTCTCCACGGAGAGGAAGGGGTTTTTCGCGTCCTGAACGCCACCCTCACCCCCGTCCCGCGCCCCACGCCTGACCCACCGGCGCAACATACCTGGACCCCGACCACCGCCGTCCCCGGCGAGGGAGCTCCGCACGGTCCCAGCGCTCGCGGCCCCACGACTGACCCGCCGGCGCCGCCGGCCTGGGCCCCGACCACCGCTGTCCCCGGCGAGGGAGCTCCGCGCGGTCCCAGCGCTCGCGGCCCCACGACTGACCCGCCGGCGCAACCTACCTGGACCCCGACCACCCCTGTCCCCGGCGAGGGAGCTCCGCACGGTCCCAGCGCTCGCGGCCCCACGACTGACCCGCCGGCGCCGCCGACCTGGGCCCCGACCACCGCTGTCCCCGGCGAGGGAGCTCCGCGCGGTCCTAGCGCCCGCGGCCCTGGCGCTCGCAGTGAAGGAACTCCGCGCGGTCCTAGCGCCCGCGGCCCTGGCGCTCGCAGTGCAGGAACTCCGCACGGTCCTAGCACTCCCCAGACCCCCCAGCACATCATGTGCGACCCGCAGACGCCGCCATTTTGGGTCCCGACCACCACGAGGGGAGGAGGGGCGCCGCCATCTTGGACCGCCCCCGACCTGTACGACGCATGGGGGCGGCCATTTTGTCCACCCCGACACCATCTTGTGACCCCTCAGCCACGTGCGATGTATGGGGGCGGCCATTTTGTCCATCCCTGACGCCATCTTGGACGGCAACAACGGAGATTGTAGCGCACAAAGACTCCGTGAGACGAATAGAGTGAAGTCGATGAGGCTTTATTAAGCGTGTCTGTTCCCCAGCAGCCCGATAGTAAACTGGCCTGCGGGGGAAGGCACCGGCTTCTTATACTTCACCTTCAGGGCGGAGCATGAGGTCAACGGCCAACCAGGACCCGGGATCTGTCAGCCAATGACATTAGGGCTTCCAGTCCCACATGACCCCCAATACATGCTACCACAGGGGGTAAATGGGCGGATGATGTGGAAGGCCAGGGCTCCCCCCCTCCACCCCCCCCCCCCTGACCATACCCACCACTGTCACCCCAGGGATTCGATGGGACTGTGTGATGGAATGGCCAACTCGTATGCAGGGACCACCACGGTGGACAGTGGAAAGTGCTATCATGGGCAGGTGTCAAACATTGGCATAGAATTGATTTGCACCGGATGAGCTCATCGCAGAGAGGGTTGTCATCATCCTCCATCCCATGGACCAGACCCGTTGTTACTGTCAACCCAGGGCCCGCACCCTGTAGTATGTATGATGGAGGGGGTTGTTGGCTGCGGGTGGGGGTGGGGGTGGGGGGTTGGGGGGAGGGGGGGGTTGGCCGGGGATGGGGAAGGGTTAATGTGGGGGTGGGATGAGGTATGAGGTGTCCGTGCCGCTGGCCAGTTCCCCCTCCACCCTCATTTGGTGAGTCTGGAGGCGATCACAGCGTCCCGTGCGTATTGGCCTTGGCGCACACTTCCTGCGGCCTCCTGTAGTTGGGCCCCATGTCGTGCCCATCCTCTCCCGCAGAGCGGTCCAGGCAACCGAACAACATCTTCAGGAGGCCGAAGCACCATCACACCCCTGGTCGCTGCATGGCCATTGCTGTAGAGGGGCTCGGTTACTGTCTGTGGCTTCCGGAAACTTGTCATCAGCCACGACCACAGTGGATAACCCCGGTCACCCAGGAGCAAGCCCCCAACCAGGGGAGCATCTCAAACATGTCAGGAATCGTCGAGTGTGCCAGGATGAAGGTGTTCTGCACATGCCTGGGTATAGGGCGCAGACATGAATGATGGGCATCTGATGGTCACAAATCAGCTGCACGTTCATCAAGTGGAACCCCTTTCGATTTGTGTAGAGCAGCCTGTCATTTGCAGGTACTCGTATGGGGACAGGCGTCCAGTCGATCACCCGGGACACCCTGTCAATTGCAGTGAACCCCGTTGCCCAGGCATCCTGGTGGGCTCTGTCCACATTGAAATGGATGTATTGAGCCCCATGGGCATAAAGGGCCTCCATGACGGCGCAGATGTACCTGTGCACCCGGACAGTCTCCACTCGGCGCCTGGAAGGAGCCTGTGGCATAAATGTTCAGGGCGACTGTCACCTTGACCGTGTCCAGGTCTCCTCCCCATATCCCCGTGATGCCAGGTGTGCCATGATCTGGCAGATATGTCGCACTGTCTCCCTGTAGAGCCCTTCAATGGCATCCCCAGTCTGGCAGATCCTCAAAGGACAGGTGCCGCCGGTACACACGAGGCCTCATGCGGCGTCTCCTTGGTACCTCCTCCCCGTGGCCTGTTGGGCGTCTGGCACTCCATCCTCGCCGGCTACCTCCTGTTCTGCTGCTGCACACTCCTCTGCTGCAGCTTCATCCTCCTCAAGCAGCTCCAGCTCGTACAGCCGCAGGGCATCCCCCAGGGCTGCGGCGACTAGGAGGAAGGTCACCATTGCTGGTTGAATTCCAATATCCATTGACTGCAGGGGGTGAAAGACCGACATGATACCATGGTGCGTACCCATGTGCCCATGTGCGCAGATTGAATGGGCTACATAGTGGCCCCTGTTGGCACTGCGGGCTCTGCCCCCGCATGACGCCCCTCATCTCCGCATTCCTGGCCCTGTCATTGCTCAGCATAATGCCAAGGGTACCATTGGCTGGTGCTGCCCTTGCTTCAAGGCCACCGCCCAGTACCCCCGTAGGGTCCGCAGTAGGCGTTGCCCTTGGGTGGGTGGCCTGATGCCACGCCAGCAGGTATCGGCCATGTAGGAGTGGGTATGGCGAAGGGTTAGGGGCACCCACTTCGTCACCTCCAGCTCTGGCAGGGTCCCCCCCCCCAGCCAGCCCAGCCAGTGTCCGGCCGGGCTGCTGCACTTGCTCCTCTCTGTGTCCTACCTCCTCGTTCTGTCCATCATCAGCACGGCGCCAGATTCACAATTTTTAAAAGAACAAGTAAACTGCGCCATCGGGAACTCGGCCCTTCGGAGGCGGAGAATTGCGGAATCTCCAGAGAATACCGGGTCAGGCCCGTAAATTACATGCAAACAATGCTTACTGTACTGCATTGACGGCGCTATCAAAGTGACGGAGAATTGCGATTTGCCGTCAAATCGGCACCTGCAACGATTTTGCCAACGGAACCTATTCTCTGCACAATTGTGTTTCACGATTTCGGCATCAGCCAACGTAGAATCCCGCCCTGGACTGAGGCAAGGGAGGACAATGCGACTACCGATTGGATGGAGGGGAAGAGGAGCCTGCTGCTGCTGCAGAGAGAGAGATGAGAGAAGTGCCTGCCCGTAGCTTTCACGCCTGGGACTTGTATCTGTTAATGGCTGCCTTTCTGCTTGTCAGCTTGGAATGAAGCAAGGGGCGGACCTTGGTTAGCTTGCTGCCGGGCTGAACGTGGAAGAGAAAGAACTCACTTTTACATTCTTTGGACTGGATGGTGTCTGAAGACCGATAATGTGGGTACAGCAGGACAGCGACCCGATTGACGGCGTAATTCTTTGTACTGATGTTGGTTTTTGTCTTACTGTTGGGGAATTGTATGTTTGTTATTGTATGCTTGTTGTTTATTGTTTTTGCGCCTAGCAGCTGGGTGCTCACCAGTTGTTGCCCCTCATGCTTCTGTGCACTGGGGCTTCAGGGATGCTCCCGATGCTGGTGAGGGGAAAGGGTGTCCTATCTCTCTCTCTCTCCCCCCTCAGTCGTGCTATGCCTGTCTTCTTCCAGTGGACTGTGTTGCTTACAGGCATCTTTCCACTGACGTGGGGCTGTTGCTGGAGCAGGAGTTGGGCAGGGGGGAACCTGCGCTGACTTAAGTGCTGGCGGCTTTGACTTTTTTGGTTTTTTCCCTTTTTGTGGTGACCCTGTATTTTGACTTGATTTTTTGTGTGAAGGATCTATTTTTTTTTTTGGTTTGAATTGTGCCCCCCCATGGGAGGGGAGGGATGGTCAATATCTCTCTTCCGCCGTGTCCCGCATCGGTGTGTCCTTTTCCGGTGGTCTGCACTGTTCGGTCCGGCACCTTTCCACCGATGTGGGGCTACTGTAGGAGGTGGGGTGGTGGTGGGGGGGGAATGCGTGCTGACTTGAAACTTGCTGGTTTTGTTTTTGGTGTACTGTGGATGTTTTTAGCACTTTGCTGATTGTTTTGCATTCAGCTGTGTTCTTTTAACTTACGGAGTTGTTGATACACTCAAAATATCCTCATGGGCTGTGGATTAAATGAGCCTACCATGTTGAAGAGCCAGCCACTCTGACTTTATTCCCTGGTGGCCTCGTCCCCACAACCAGTGACTTTTCCCTTCCAGACAACTCATGCCCTGAGGGTGCACTTTAAAGCCTGAGGGTGGAGATTCATTCTGACTGTACTTGTCCTCCCTCCTGTGTGAGGGTCTTCTGCCCTCAAGTAGATGCTTAGCATTCCTTGTCAGAGTCCCCCACACTGCCCATGTAGCTTGGCATTTATGGGACCCTCCCCCCAGGGGTCTCACAGTCATCTTACCCACTCCCACCCATCTCCAGCTGCCACTCTAGAAGGGCAATCTCTCAACAGTGATATCACCCCATTCCCAACAAGGAGGGCATGAGAAGACCTGCCGACAAACCAGCCGTCAGATCCCTTTGGACCTAGAGGCTCACAGCCATGAAGGGCTACTAAGGTCTGCAAGTGACCTCACCGAGAGGCTGAGACTGAACCACCCCTTGACCCCATGGATCCATCTCCGCTGCCCCCTCTGCTGATGTTTCATGATGTTCCCAACTTCCCTGGGTGGGAACCTCGTTATACCATCGGTGAGGGGTGTAGGAAAATAGGGAAACACGACCTTGTCAGTCAGAATTGCATTTAATAATATTTATTAGTGCCACAAGTAGGCTTACATTAACACTGCAATGACGTTACTGTGAAAATCCACGAGTCGCCAAACTCCGGCGACTGTTCGGGTTCACGGAGGGAGACTTCAGAATGTCCAATTCATTCGGGACTTATGGGAAGAAACCGGAGCACCCAGAGGAAACCCATGTAGACATGGGGAGAACGTGCAGACTCCGCACAGACAGTGACCCAAGCCGGGAATCGAACCCGGGTCCCTGGCACCGTAAAGGAATAGTGCTGACCATTGTGCTACCGTGCCGCCCACTTGTCCCGGGATTTACCGATGACGTAAACATACATAATATATATACGTGTATATAAAATTATAAGTGCAAAACTATAAACCAGCTGTTCATTATCCAAATTCTTTTTAACTCCAGTGAAAATATGTTTTATTTGGGTCACCGATCACATCCAACACTGAGTCATGAGAATCCACCTACCTGTTTAAACTGTTTCACTTTACAATCCGTGTGTTTGAATAGTGAGCAGTGTTGAATGTGACTGAAAAATGTACTTAAGAAATGAGCAATGCTGTTTTCAAACCTAAATGTAGTTGATTGATTCGATAGTTCCTTTCTCATGAGAGTTTCCATTACATGTTGAGAATATTAATGAGCCTCCCCCAAGCTATAAATGTCTCCATCATTCTCTGGTGGCATTTAGGCTTTGCGAATGCTATTAATAAAACATTTGTGAATGGATGACCGTTGTAACGGTGCCACTTGGGAATTAGGTTCTCAATTAGAAGATCCAGGGGATTATCTGGACCCCCAGCCACGTGTTTCTAGGCTGGATTCTCCATCGACGGGATCCTCCATTTTGCCGGCAGTGCACTCACGACCATGTATTTCCAAACCATCTGCGGGTGTCCACAATGGGAAATCCCATTGGCCGGCTACCGGGGTGGAGCATCCCCCTGCCAGCGGGGGTGCGTCGCACCAGAAAACGGGTGCGGCAGGATGGAGAACCTTTCCTTTGTCTTCCTACAGTTTGTCAATGGGATTTACCATTGAAACCACCTCACCATGCCACGAAACCTGCAGGGGTGCGCTGCCAGGCGGAAAAGCAAATCCTGACTTCCGGAAAATTCCAGTCCCAATTTTGAACAGGGCATTTGTCTCCCAAAATGATTCAGTTTGTATATCTTGCCAGAAACACTGGGGAGAGTGAAATACGATCTTCTACGAGTAAGTCCTGAGCTTTGCTAAGTAGCCCAGACAAAGACTAATGGACATAGTGAGGATGCCTCCAAGGTTGAAGAGAATAGCAGAGAGAAGGAAATTAATCGAGAAGTAACATTCAAGAGAAGTGGTCAGTTTGTAGATTTCGAGGTTCTCGGAAGTAATGATTTATGAGTCATAATGATACCAAATTGAGGAAGCAGGGAGCAGGATGGGACAGTTGAACAATGGAGGAACAAGAGTTGAAAGTTCCAAGCACCAGAATAATATTCATAAAAATAGAGACAAAGAAGAGATTGTGAGAGAAAGAGGGGAGAGATTGACTATCAGAATAAAAGCTGGAACAGTTCTTAATTCCACAAAGGATGTTTGAAACAGAGATATTTATTCATTCACCATCAAATATTTTGCATCCATATTTGTACATCCGAGATGGATTCTCTGGTCCCCCAGCTGTGTGTTACTCGGCCGCTCGACGCCCATTTGTGGCGGGATTTACTACTCCCGCGGTTTGTCGATGAGATTTCCTATTGAAGCCACCCCATGCCACTGGGAAACTACAGAGCAGGGGTGCGCTGCCAGAGGGAACAGAGAATCTCAACAGCCAGAGAATTCCGGCCCTAATCTCATTCTCAAAGTCATCTCTGACTCTAAGTAACATAAATCCTAGGATAACTGGATCTTACTAGCCCCCAGGACACAATTGGTTCATGCTCAGTTTGAACACTCATTCTCTGACATTCAATCAATTGTTAAGGGAGCTCACTCTGCCCTCAATCTACTGGACCACACAATGAATAAAGGGCTGGATTCTCTGCCTGTAGCGGACTTCCTGATGTGGCAGAGAATCCAGCATCGGGGAGCAAAGGTTTCCGATGTTCCAGTCCCCCCGGCGTTGAGAATAAGGGGCGGGTTTAGCACAGTGGGCTAAGCAGCTGGCTTGTAAGGCAGAACAAGGCCAGCAGCGCGGGTTCAATTCCCATACCGGCCTCCCCGAACAGGTGCCGGAATGTAGCGACTAGGGACTTTTCACCGTAACTTCACTGAAGCCTACTTGTGACAATAAGCGATTATTATTATTATTACGTGGGAAATAATTGCCGCTATGGACATTGATGTGGACCAAAGGGTCAACTCTTTGACCCCAGTCCATCTGAGGGCCAACCCCCTTCCCCAAAGTGCAAGAGCTGCCCACACCACTCCATCAGACCCCTCCCCCCCCACACTGCCCTCCTCCCAGGACTTGAGACCCCCTAATTAAAGAGACCGCACTCACGGACCCTCCAGAAGAGAGACCCCTGTCTGGAAGCTAGAGAGCAATTCAGACAGAGGCAGTGAAAAAAATCACTACTTTAACACTCACCTGTGCAATACACCTGCTGGCTCAGATAGAGGAAGCAGCACCTGTCAATTCCTAGAAAGAGGAAACCAGTAAGCTGGGTTTAAACTCCTTCAGATCTTTGATCTGCAAGCCATTCAATCATTTCTCTTTGACACTGATTTTACTAGGCTGTGATTGACAGCTTCCATACACCCAGCTCTCAGCGCTGTTCCATTCAGCTCCCTTCACAGTTGGGGAGGGGGGGGGGTGAGTTTCACACAGTGTGGGGTACGTTTCAAATAGCGGGGTGTGAGTTTTACACATTGGGGAATGAGTTTCATACAGTGGGGGTGGGTTTTACACAATGGGGGGTGAGTTTTCACACAGTGGGGGGTGGGTTTTACACAGTGGGGGTGAGTTTTACACAATGGGGGTGAGTTTCACACAGTGGGGGTGGTTTTACACAATGAGGGTGAATTTCACACAGTGGGGGTGTTTCACACGGGGGGGGTGTTTCACACAGTGGGGGTGAGTTTCACACGGGGTGGTGAGTTTCACACAGCGGGGGTAAGTTTCGCACAGTGAAGGTGAGTTTCACACAGTGGGGGTGAGTTTTACACAGTGGGGGTGAGTTTTACACAGTGGGGGGGTGTTTCACACAGTGGGTGTGAGTTTCACACATTGGGGGGTGAGTTTCACACAGTGGGTGTGAGTTTCACACATTGGGGGGGTGGGTTTCATACAGTGGGGGGTGGGTTTTACACAATGGGGGGTGAGTTTCACACAGTGGGGGGTGGGTTTTACACAGTGGGGGTGAGTTTTACACAATGGGGGTGAGTTTCACAAAGTGGGGGTGAGTACAGTGGGGGTGAGTTTCACACAGTGGGGGTGAGATTCCGACACTGGGGTGAGTTTCACACAGTGGGGGTATGTTTCACACAGTGGGGGTGAGTTTCACACAGTGGGGGTGTTTCACACGGGGGTGTGTAGTGGGGGTGAGTTTCACACAGTGGGGGTGTTTCACACGGGGGGGTGCGTTTCACACAGTGGGGTGAGTTTCACACAGTGGGGATGAGTTTCACACAGTGGGGTGAGTTTCACACAGTGGGGGTGTTTCACACGGGGGGGTGCGTTTCACACAGTGGGGTGAGTTTCACACAGTGGGGTGAGTTTCACACAGTGGGGGTGAGATTCCGACACTGGGGTGAGTTTCACACAGTGGGGGTGAGTTTCGCACAGTGGGGGTGAGTTTTACACAATGGGGGTAAGTTTCACACAGCGGGGGTAAGTTTCACACGGGGGGGTAAGTTTCACACAGCGGGGGTAAGTTTCGCACATTGGGGGTGAGTTTTACACAGTGGGGGTGTGTTTCACACAGTGGATGTGAGTTTCACACATTGGGGGGTGGGTTTCATACAGTGGGGGGTGGGTTTTACACAATGGGGGGTGAGTTTCACACAGTGGGGGGTGGGTTTTACACAGTGGGGGTGAGTTTTACACAATGGGGTGAGTTTCACACAGTGGGGGGTGAGTTTCACACAGTGGGGATGAGTTTCACATAGTGGGGTGAGTTTCACACAGTGGGGTGAGTTTCACACAGTGGGGGTGAGATTCCGACACTGGGGTGAGTTTCACACAGTGGGGGTATGTTTCACACAGTGGGGGTGAGTTTCACACAGTGGGGGTGTTTCACACGGGGGGGGTGTGTTTCACACAGTGGGGGTGAGTTTCACACAGCGGGGGTGTGTTTCACACAGCGGGGGTAAGTTTCACACAGGGGGGGTGAGTTTTACACAGTGGGGGTGAGTTTTACACAGTGGGGGTGTGTTTCACACAGTGGGTGTGACTTTCACACATTGGGGGGTGGGTTTCATACAGTGGGGGGTGGGTTTTACACAATGGGGGGTGAGTTTCACAAAGTGGGGGGTGGGATTTACACAGTGGGGGTGAGTTTTACACAATGGGGGTGACTTTCACACAGTGGGGGTGAGTACAGTGGGGGTGTGGTTCGCACAGTGGGGGTGAGTTTCACACAGTGGGCGTGGGTTTCACACAGTGGGGTGAGTTTCACACAGTGGGGATGAGTTTCAAACAGTGGGGTGAGTTTTACACAGTTGGGGTGAGTTTCACACAGTGGGGGTGAGTTTCGCACAGTGGAGGTGAGTTTCACACAGTGGGGGTGGGTTTCACACAGTGGGGTGAGTTTCACACAGTGGGGGGTGGGTTTTACACAGTGGGGGTGAGTTTTACACAATGGGGGTGTGTTTCACACAGTGGGGGTGTTTCACACGGGGGGTGCATTTCACACAGTGGGGGTGAGTTTCACACAGTGGGGGTGAGTTTCGCACAGTGGGGGTGAGTATTACACAATGGGGGTGAGTTTCACACAGCGGGGGTGAGTTTCACACAGAGGGTGTGAGTTTCACACAGTGTGGGGTACGTTTCAAATAGCGGGGTGTGTTTTACACATTGGGGGATGAGTTTCATACAGTGGGGGGGGGGTTACACAATGGGGGGTGAGTTTCACACAGTGGGGGGTGGGTTTTACACCGTGGGGGTGAGTTTTACACAATGGGGGAGAGTTTCACACAGTGGGGGTGAGTTTCGCACAGTGGGGGTGAGTTTCACACAGTGGGGTGAGTTTCACACAGTGGGGCTGTTTCACACGGAGGGGTGCGTTTCACACAGTGGGGTAAGTTTCACACAGTGGGGGTGAGTTTCGCACAGTGGGGGTGAGATTCACACAGTGGGGTGAGTTTCACACAGTGGGGGTATGTTTCACACAGTGGGGGTGAGTTTCACACAGTGGGGGTGTTTCACACGGGGGGGGGGTGCGTTTCACACAGTGGGGTGAGTTTCACACAGTGGGGGTGAGTTTCGCACAGTGGGGGTGAGTTTTACACAATGGGGGTAAGTTTCACACAGCGGGGGTAAGTGTCACATTGAGGGGGTGAGTTTCATACAGCGGGGGTGAGTTTCGCACAGTGGGGGTGAGTTTCACACAGTGGAGGTGAGTTTTACACAGTGGGGGTGAGTTTTACACAGTGGGGGTGTGTTTCACACAGTGGGTGTGAGTTTCACACATTGGGGGGTGGGTTTCATACAGTGGGGGGTGGGTTTTACACACTGGGGGGGTGAGTTTCACACAGTGGGGGGTGGGTTTTACACAGTGGGGGTGAGTTTTACACAATGGGGGTGAGTTTCACACAGTGGGGGTGAGTATAGTGGGGGTGAGTTTCGCACAGTGGGGGTGAGTTTCACACAGTGGGGGTGGGTTTCACACAGTGGGGTGAGTTTCACACAGTGGGGGTGAGTTTCAAACAGTGGGGTGAGTTTTACACAGTTGGGGTGAGTTTCACACAGTGGGGGTGAGTTTCGCACAGTGGGGGTGAGTTTCACACAGTGGGGATGGGTTTCACACAGTGGTGTGAGTTTCACACAGTGGGGGGTGGGTTTTACACAGTGGGGGTGAGTTTCACACAGTGGGGGTGTTTCACACGGGGGGTGCGTTTCACACAGTGGGGATGAGTTTCACACAGTGGGGGTGAGTTTCGCACAGTGGGGGTGAGTATTACACAATGGGGGTGAGTTTTACACAGTGGGGGTGAGTTTCACACAGTGGGGATGAGTTTCACACAGTGGGTGTGAGTTTTACACAATGGGGGTGAGTTTCACACAGTGTGGGGTACGTTTCAAATAGCGGGGTGTGTTTTACACATTGGGGGATGAGTTTCATACAGTGGGGGTGGGTTTTACACAATGGGGGGTGAGTTTCACACAGTGGGGGTGGGTTTTACACCGTGGGGGTGAGTTTTACTCAATGGGGGTGAGTTTCACACAGTGGGGGTGAGTTTCGCACAGTGGGGGTGAGTTTCACACAGTGGGGTGAGTTTCACACAGTGGGGGTGTTTCACACGAGGGGGGTGCGTTTCACACAGTGGGGTGAGTTTCACACAGTGGGGGTGAGTTTCGCACAGTGGGGGTGAGATTCACACAGTGGGGTGAGTTTCACACAGTGGGGGTATGTTTCACACAGTGGGGGTGAATTTCACACAGTGGGGGTGTTTCACACAGTGGGGGTGAGTTTCACACAGTGGAGGTGAGTTTTACACAGTGGGGGTGAGTTTTACACTGTGGGGGTGTGTTTCACACAGTGGGTGTGAGTTTCACACATTGGGGGGTGAGTTTCACACAGTGGTTGTGAGTTTCACACATTGGGGGGTGGGTTTCATACAGTGGGGGGAGGGTTTTACACACTGGGGGGTGAGTTTCACACAGTGGGGGGTGGGTTTTACACAGTGGGGGTGAGTTTTACACAATGGGGGTGAGTTTCAACAGTGGGGGTGAGTTTCACACAGTGGGGGTGGGTTTCACACAGTGGGGGTGAGTTTCACACAGTGGGGATGGGTTTCACACATTAGGGGGTGAGTTTTACACAGTGGGTGTGAGTTTCACACATTGGGGGGGTGGGTTTCATACAGTGGGGGATGGGTTTTACACAATGGGGGGAGAGTTTCACACAGTGGGGGGTGGGTTTTACACATTGGGGGTGAGTTTTACACAGTGGGGGTGAGATTCCGACACTGGGGTGAGTTTCACACAGTGGGGGTATGTTTCACACAGTGGGGGTGAGTTTCACACAGTGGGGGTGTTTCACACGGGGGGGTGTGTTTCACACAGTGGGGGTGAGTTTCACACAGTGGGGGTGTTTCACACGGGGGGGTGCGTTTCACACAGTGGGGTGAGTTTCACAAAATGGGGTGAGTTTCACACAGTGGGGTGAGTTTCACACAGTGGGGGTGTTTCACACGGGGGGTGCGTTTCACACAGTGGGGTGAGTTTCACACAGTGGGGTGAGTTTCACACAGTGGGGGTGAGATTCCGACACTGGGGTGAGTTTCACACAGTGGGAGGTGGGTTTTACACCGTGGGGGTGAGTTTTACACAATGGGGGAGAGTTTCACACAGTGGGGGTGAGTTTCGCACAGTGGGGGTGAGTTTCACACAGTGGGGTGAGTTTCACACAGTGGGGCTGTTTCACACGGAGGGGTGCGTTTCACACAGTGGGGTAAGTTTCACACAGTGGGGGTGAGTTTCGCACAGTGGGGGTGAGATTCACACAGTGGGGTGAGTTTCACACAGTGGGGGTATGTTTCACACAGTGGGGGTGAGTTTCACACAGTGGGGGTGTTTCACACGGGGGGGGGTGCGTTTCACACAGTGGGGTGAGTTTCACACAGTGGGGGTGAGTTTCGCACAGTGGGGGTGAGTTTTACACAATGGGGGTAAGTTTCACACAGCGGGGGTAAGTGTCACATTGAGGGGGTGAGTTTCATACAGCGGGGGTGAGTTTCGCACAGTGGGGGTGAGTTTCACACAGTGGAGGTGAGTTTTACACAGTGGGGGTGAGTTTTACACAGTGGGGGTGTGTTTCACACAGTGGGTGTGAGTTTCACACATTGGGGGGTGGGTTTCATACAGTGGGGGGTGGATTTTACACACTGGGGGGGTGAGTTTCACACAGTGGGGGGTGGGTTTTACACAGTGGGGGTGAGTTTTACACAATGGGGGTGAGTTTCACACAGTGGGGGTGAGTATAGTGGGGGTGAGTTTCGCACAGTGGGGGTGAGTTTCACACAGTGGGGGTGGGTTTCACACAGTGGGGTGAGTTTCACACAGTGGGGGTGAGTTTCAAACAGTGGGGTGAGTTTTACACAGTTGGGGTGAGTTTCACACAGTGGGGGTGAGTTTCGCACAGTGGGGGTGAGTTTCACACAGTGGGGATGGGTTTCACACAGTGGTGTGAGTTTCACACAGTGGGGGGTGGGTTTTACACAGTGGGGGTGAGTTTCACACAGTGGGGGTTGTCATGATATTCAAACACACACATCATGATAGACACACCAACAGACAAATCAGAACACACAACACCACAACCAATGACAAAAAGATATAAAAGCACAGACACAACCCCTGGTGGTCAGAAAGAGCGGCAGGGGAGAACCAGGACACAGCCATAGCCGGGGACACTCAGGGAGACAGCACGTGCAGAGTATCCAGAACGAACTGTATTATAAGAGTTATAATAAAATAGAGTTGTACCACATACAACTGTGTTGGCTCATCTGTGCACCAGAGCACCCAACACCACATGGTACAGGAGTGGATCGATACCTGCCGGCATACATCCAGTGTACAGAGACAACCAGCAGTGCCCAGGCATAATGCAAGAGCTCCCGGTTCCGCAGGCGCTCCAGTGTGACGGCGACCTCCACGAAAACTGGCGGCGATTCCGGCAAATGTTCGAGATGTTCCTGGCGGCAGCTGAACTCCAAGACCTGGATGACAAGGAAAAAATTGAATTTCTCCTCATCGTCGCCGGTGCAAGGGCAAGAGCAATGTTCAGAAGGTTCAGGTTCTTCAGGAGGCAGCAAAGGCACGATTACCAGGCAGTCATGGGCAAATTCGCCAAGTACTGTGAAGAATACGCAATCCAATGGGGACTTAAAGGTAAGACAAGCTGCAGTACTCACCTCGTGGCTGGGATCCCGGAGCCCGAGGTCCAGGGCCTGAGAGAAGGCTGGGTCGAGGTCGGCGGCCATCTTGCTAAAGGTATAACGCTAGCACAGTTGCGAGAGAAGTGCGCAGAACCGGAAGTTTCGTATGCGCATGCGCAATATGGTGCGCATCCACAGTTAAGAAAATGGCCATCGGTAAAGGAACAGCGATCTGAGCATGCGCAGTCGCTTCCTACGTGCTACATACCGAGCGTCAGGATGTCAGAGGCCCCAGACTGCACCAATTTAAAATGGAAACGTCCCAAATCCAATTTAAAAGGGAAACGTCCCAAATCAAAAAAACAAAAATCTGTTAAAGCTGTAAAACAACCTTCCCTCACCTGGAATGACAGCACAGTGCCGCAAATTGACCCAGGAGATGAATTTTACCTCCGAAGAACCCTCCGACAAGCAGTTACCTACGCACAAGCCGATGATTCCGACCTTGAATACTTCGATGACGATTTTTACAGTGTTTCCGGACCTCGCGAGCCCAATGATAGCTCCGTGGTCCTATATGACTATGACTCGGACGAACCTTTCGTGGTGCACATTGGCGGCCCCCACATTGAATCCGACGCAGATGCGGATTCATTTTTCGGATTTGAGGATCTTCAACCCAGCAGATATGACGTTCCAACTTATCAGTACCGGATGATGCTGCGGCCTGACATTACCAGACGGGGAGTGGTGCAAGCACACGGAGAGCGCCCTGCTGCCACACAGAGCGTGGTCCACGTCCCGCTCAACGTTCCCGACTCTATGAAAGAAGACATGCAAGACTCCAGAGTGCAGTCCTCGCATGAACCAGAAGTGACTCCAGTGTCACAAGCTTCCACGGCAAGCTCGTGGACAGCCTCCACGGTGGAGGCGGCGCAAGACTCCAGAGCGCAGTCCTTGCACGAACAAGAAGTGACTCCAGTGTCACAAGCCTCCACAGAGAGCTCGTGGACGGACTCCACGATGGAAGGAACGCAGGACTCCAGAGCGCAGTCCTTGCAGGAACAAGACCATGAGGGTCTAGCAACCTCTCCTGACCAACCAGCGGCAGACGATGCAGGTCTGCCATGCTCCCGTGAACAGCAGGAAGGCTATGACAGCCTACCATGCTCCACTACACAGCAGCATGACCATGACGGTCTCTCATGCTACAATAAAGGGCACAGCGCTGAAGACTGTTCAAGCCCAACTGAAGACAAGCCAAAGGAATCGCCTCGTCCAAGCCCGAAGAAAAAAGGTTTATGCGCTGACCTTCAGGATCATTGTAGCCGAACAGAGATTAATAATGCAGCACGGCCACAGAAGGATGCTGAGGATTTCCTAACGAAATTAATTGTATGTTTAACTTGCAAGGAGCAGACTGAGAATTGCCAGTGTTTTAGTACGGATCGAAAAAATGGACAAGACATTGATCCTCAGGTGATGGAAATAACACAACCTGACTCATATCCACGGCAGGGACAAATGTCTCCCTTCAACACAATGCCGCAAAATCCCAACTTCGGAGACCAGCAGTTCGTCAGTAATGACTCTTCAAACCTGGAAGGGAACATTAATTGCATTGAACCTATACACACTCCACTGATTATTGAGCAGAACATTGGAGCAAGAATCCTGAGGACACCGACATCGAGTAGCCAGATAACGAATTTAACACCCACAGCAGTTTCAAGTGAACCAAGTGTGCTTTCCACTAATGATGAAGATGCAGATAAGGTCGAACCGATTATCCATTGTACCACACTAACCCCAGTGCTCAAGCAGTTATGTATGGGGAGTATGATGTGGGCAATTGAGAACAGTAAAAAAGAGACTGTGACCATGCCAGTCCCAGCAAAATTAGACCCAGAGACCATGAAGGCATGTACATCAAACAAAGTTACATATGAGGTACCTGAGAAGAAAAGTGAAACGGAATGTTCTTTGGAAAATGGTACAATGTCGATAGAAACAGTGGATACTATATTCGAGACCATACATATGGGAGAATTTGGGGGTAATAAACAAGGTTCTGCAATGTCTGGGGGAAGATTTAAAGTTCCAAAGAAGAAAAGCCCAAATGAAGGACAATGGCAAGACAATGACAGTCCACCGACATGGTGTGCACCACCAGATGAAAACTCTGACAATTTACCCAACCCTAGTGAACAGCAAGCTGCTAATGACGATCTATCCACGGGATGTGAGACGAGTGACGACAGCATCCCACTTCCCATGCAAAAGGTGCAAGGTGACAGACCTCGCCTAGTGCGTACCAAGGCACTCAACGATCACGGTGGGACCACTGACGACTGCGGTGGCGGCGCACCGCTTCCACCCTCGATGGCTCGAGCCTCTCCACTGGTTGGTGCATTCCTGCATGTTCCGACTCCAGAAGTGCAGCTTCAGGGAATCTCGGCTGCCTCCAGTGAACCTGTTGGGACTCCGGATGGGGGGCATCGACGGAAGGCAGACCGGACTCCAGATGGGGAGCAGCCAAGCGCCGACTCTGATCTGCGCACGCCAGACCTTGCTCCGGACGGGCGGTGTCGCGGCCTCGGTGATGGCACGCTCAGGGTGACGGCAGATGCCACGGCGACAGGGAATGGATCGCGTGGCAGTCCCACTGGGTCGGCAGTGGCAACCAGCACCGGCGGTCCAAGATGGACACACCAACTCGCGCCATCGCCAGACGTTGATGCGAGCAACAATTCTCTATCCAAGGCGACATGCTTCGACGTTTCTCTGCGGAGTCGCCCTTCCGGCACAGCAGGTGGCCGGAACCAGCGTACACGGTCTTGGCCAACTTCCACATCTGGCACAGTCATCGCCTTGCATGATATTAGTGATGGTGCTACTTCAATGGCAACGACCTATCGGCTACAAGATGCCGTCCACCACAAACATAAAAAGAAAACAGACTCCACCTTGTTCCTGGCATGCAGGGCGGATGGATTGGTGCGTAGGCGCAATCAGCGGGCTCTGTGCCGCCTTCCACGCTCGCAACTGCACCGTACGCACACGCCGGATCCTCCACTGGTTCCCAAGGATGACTTCGTGGAGATGCCACGGATCATGCCCCTTCCATCGCCACCAGAACCAAACCACAGCCAGGGCACCACTAACAAAAATGTTGAATGTCATATTTGCAAGAACGAAAAAGACCAAGCACTGCAGGAAGTACAACAAATGGTAAAGTAGAGACTTCGGCAACAGCATCACCTCCAACAGTCCAAGGTGAACCAGTGTGACCACAAATCTCCACAGCTGAACCGGCTTGAGGACCAGCCCATTCTTGAGGCGGTCACCCACTAGACTGGACTTATAACGCTGTTAATACGTTCAAAAAGTTAAACACTTCTGTATTATAACCTGTTGTTGTTTATTGTTCCAGATATCGTCTGACCGGACCAATGTTCAAGTTTTTTTTTTTCTCTCGCATCCAAGTTTTGTTATGGTACAACCTTGTTAGTGTGACGCACCCGACATCGCCCCATGTAAATAGTTACGTCATAAACACACGCTGTACACAACACAAACGCACACTCTTAGATGCACTCACGACACAATTGTATTTATAACCACGTAGGCACTTGTCTTTGTAAAAAAGGGGGATGTCATGATATTCAAACACACACATCATGATAGACACACCAACAGACAAATCAGAACACACAACACCACAACCAATGACAAAAAGATATAAAAGCACAGACACAACCCCTGGTGGTCAGAAAGAGCGGCAGGGGAGAACCAGGACACAGCCATAGCCGGGGACACTCAGGGAGACAGCACGTGCAGAGTATCCAGAACGAACTGTATTATAAGAGTTATAATAAAATAGAGTTGTACCACATACAACTGTGTTGGCTCATCTGTGCACCAGAGCACCCAACACCACAGGGGTGTTTCACACGGGGGGTGCGTTTCACACAGTGGGGATGAGTCTCACACAGTGGGGGTGAGTTTCGCACAGTGGGGGTGAGTATTACACAATGGGGGTGAGTTTTACACAGTGGAGGTGAGTTTCACACAGTGGGGATGAGTTTCACACAGTGGGGGTGAGTTTTACACAATGGGGGTGAGTTTCACACAGTGTGGGGTACGTTTCAAATAGCGGGGTGTGTTTTACACATTGGGGGATGAGTTTCATACAGTGGGGGTGGGTTTTACACAATGGGGGGTGAGTTTCACACAGTGGGGGTGGGTTTTACACCGTGGGGGTGAGTTTTACTCAATGGGGGTGAGTTTCACACAGTGGGGGTGAGTTTCGCACAGTGGGGGTGAGTTTCACACAGTGGGGTGAGTTTCACACAGTGGGGGTGTTTCACACGGGGGGGTGCGTTTCACACAGTGGGGTGAGTTTCACACAGTGGGGGTGAGTTTCGCACAGTGGGGGTGAGATTCACACAGTGGGGTGAGTTTCACACAGTGGGGGTATGTTTCACACAGTGGGGGTGAGTTTCACACAGTGGGGGTGTTTCACACAGTGGGGGTGAGTTTCACACAGTGGAGGTGAGTTTTACACAGTGGGGGTGAGTTTTACACAGTGGGGGTGTGTTTCACACAGTGGGTGTGAGTTTCACACATTGGGGGGTGAGTTTCACACAGTGGTTGTGAGTTTCACACATTGGGGGGTGGGTTTCATACAGTGGGGGGAGGGTTTTACACACTGGGGGGTGAGTTTCACACAGTGGGGGGTGGGTTTTACACAGTGGGGGTGAGTTTTACACAATGGGGGTGAGTTTCACACAGTGGGGGTGAGTTTCACACAGTGGGGGTGGGTTTCACACAGTGGGGGTGAGTTTCACACAGTGGGGATGGGTTTCACACATTAGGGGGTGAGTTTTACACAGTGGGTGTGAGTTTCACACATTGGGGGGGTGGGTTTCATACAGTGGGGGATGGGTTTTACACAATGGGGGGAGAGTTTCACACAGTGGGGGGTGGGTTTTACACATTGGGGGTGAGTTTTACACAGTGGGGGTGAGATTCCGACACTGGGGTGAGTTTCACACAGTGGGGGTATGTTTCACACAGTGGGGGTGAGTTTCACACAGTGGGGGTGTTTCACACGGGGGGGTGTGTTTCACACAGTGGGGGTGAGTTTCACACAGTGGGGGTGTTTCACACGGGGGGGTGCGTTTCACACAGTGGGGTGAGTTTCACAAAATGGGGTGAGTTTCACACAGTGGGGTGAGTTTCACACAGTGGGGGTGTTTCACACGGGGGGTGCGTTTCACACAGTGGGGTGAGTTTCACACAGTGGGGTGAGTTTCACACAGTGGGGGTGAGATTCCGACACTGGGGTGAGTTTCACACAGTGGGGGTATGTTTCACACAGTGGGGGTGAGTTTCACACAGTGGGGGTGTTTCACACGGGGGTGTGTGTTTCACACAGTTGGGGTGAGTTTCACACAGTGGGGGTGAGTTTCGCACAGTGGGGGTGAGTTTTACACAATGGGGGTAAGTTTCACACAGCGGGGGTAAGTTTCACACAGGGGGGGTGAGTTTCACACAGCGGGGGTAAGTTTCGCACAGTGGGGGTGAGTTTTACACAGTGGGTGTGAGTTTCACACATTGGGGGGTGAGTTTCACACCGTGGGTGTGAGTTTCACACATTGGGGGGTGGGTTTCATACAGTGGGGGGTGGGTTTTACACAATGGGGGGTGAGTTTCACACAGTTGGGGGTGGGTTTTACACAGTGGGGGTGAGTTTTACACAATGGGGGTGAGTTTCACACAGTGGGGGTGAGTACAGTGGGGGTGAGGTTCGCACAGTGGGGGTGAGTTTCACACAGTGGGGGTGGGTTTCACACAGTGGGGTGAGTTTCACACAGTGGGGGTGAGTTTCAAACAGTGGGGTGAGTTTTACACAGTTGGGGTGAGTTTCACACAGTGGGGGTGAGTTTCGCACAGTGGAGGTGAGTTTCACACAGTGGAGGTGGGTTTCACACAGTGGGGTGAGTTTCACACAGTGGGGGGTGGGTTTTACACAGTGGGGGTGAGTTTTACACAATGGGGGTGTGTTTCACACAGTGGGGGTGTTTCACACGGGGGGTGCATTTCACACAGTGGGGGTGAGTTTCACACAGTGGGGGTGAGTTTCGCACAGTGGGGGTGAGTATTACACAATGGGAATGAGTTTCACAAAGCGGGGGTGAGTTTCACACAGAGGGTGTGTGTTTCACACAGTGTGGGGTACGTTTCAAATAGCGGGGTGTGTTTTACACATTGGGGGATGAGTTTCATACAGTGAGGGTGGGTTTTACACAATGGGGGGTGAGTTTCACACAGTGGGGGGTGGGTTTTACACCGTGGGAGTGAGTTTTACACAATGGGGGAGAGTTTCACACAGTGGGGGTGAGTTTCGCACAGTGGGGGTGAGTTTCACACAGTGGGGTGAGTTTCACACAGTGGGGGTGAGTTTCGCACAGTGGGGGTGAAATTCACACAGTGGGGTGCGTTTCACACGGGGGAGTGCGTTTCACACAGTGGGGGTGAGTTTCACACAGTGGGGGTGAGTTTCGCACAGTGGGGGTGAGCTTTACACAATGGGGGTAAGTTTCACACAGCGGGGGTAAGTTTCACACAGGGGGGGTGAGTTTCACACAGCGGGGGTGAGTTTCGCACAGTGGGGGTGAGTTTCACACAGTGGAGGTGAGTTTTACACAGTGGGGGTGAGTATTACACAGTGGGGGTGTGTTTCACACAGTGGGTGTGAGTTTCACACATTGGGGGGTGAGTTTCACACAGTGGGTGTGAGTTTCACACATTGGGGGGTGGGTTTCATACAGTGGGGGGTGGGTTTTACACACTGGGGGGTGAGTTTCACACAGTGGGGGGTGGGTTTTACACAGTGGGGGTTAGTTTTACACAATGGGGGTGAGTTTCACACAGTGGGGGTGAGTATAGTGGGGGTGAGTTTCGCACAGTGGGGGTGAGTTTCACACAGTGGGGGTGGGTTTCACACAGTGGGGTGAGTTTCACACAGTGGGGGTAAGTTTCAAACAGTGGGGTGAGTTTTACACAGTTGGGGTGAGTTTCACACAGTGGGGGTGAGTTTCGCACAGTGGGGGTGAGTTTCACACAGTGGGGGTGGGTTTCACACAGTGGGGGATGGGTTTTACACAGTGGGGGTGAGTTTCACACAGTGGGGGTGTTTCACACGGGGGGTGCGTTTCACACAGTGGGGATGAGTTTCACACAGTGGGGGTGAGTTTCGCACAGTGGGGGTGAGTATTACACAATGGGGGTGAGTTTTACACAGTGGAGGTGAGTTTCACACAGTGGGGATGAGTTTCACACAGTGGGGGTGAGTTTTACACAGTGGGGGTGAGTTTCACACAGTGGGGGTGAGTTTCACACAGTGGGGGTGAGTTTTACACAATGGGGGTGAGTTTCACACAGTGTGGGGTGCGTTTCAAATAGCGGGGTGTGTTTTACACATTGGGGGATGAGTTTCATACAGTGGGAGTGGGTTTTACACAATGGGGGGTGAGTTTCACACAGTGGGGGGTGGGTTTTACACCGTGGGGGTGAGTTTTACACAATGGGGGTGAGTTTCACACAGTGGGGGTGAGTTTCGCACAGTGGGGGTGAGTTTCACACAGTGGAGTGAGTTTCAAACAGTGGGGGTGTTTCACACGGGGGGGTGCGTTTCACACAGTGGGGTGAGTTTCACACAGTGGGGGTGAGTTTCGCACAGTGGGGGTGAGATTCACACAGTGGGGTGAGTTTCACACAGTGGGGGTATGTTTCACACAGTGGGGGTGAGTTTCACACAGTGGGGGTGTTTCACACGGGGGGTGCGTTTCACACAGTGGGGTGAGTTTCACACAGCGGGGGTGAGTTTCGCACAGTGGGGGTGAGTTTCACACAGTGGAGGTGAGTTTTACACAGTGGGGGTGAGTTTTACACAGTGGGGGTGTGTTTCACACAGTGGGTGTGAGTTTCACACATTGAGGGGTGAGTTTCACACAGTGGGTGTGAGTTTCACACATTGGGGGGTGGGTTTCACACAGTGGGGGGTGGGTTTTACACACTGGGGGTGAGTTTTACACAATGGGGGTGAGTTTCCCTCAGTGGGGGTGAGTATAGTGGGGGTGAGTTTCGCACAGTGGGGGTGAGTTTCACACAGTGGGGGTGGGTTTCACACAGTGGGGTGAGTTTCACACAGTGGGGGTATGTTTCACACAGTGGGGGTGAGTTTCACACAGTGGGGGTGTTTCACACGGGGGGTGCGTTTCACACAGTGGGGTGAGTTTCACACAGCGGGGGTGAGTTTCGCACAGTGGGGGTGAGTTTCACACAGTGGAGGTGAGTTTTACACAGTGGGGGTGAGTTTTACACAGTGGGGGTGTGTTTCACACAGTGGGTGTGAGTTTCACACATTGAGGGGTGAGTTTCACACAGTGGGTGTGAGTTTCACACATTGGGGGGTGGGTTTCACACAGTGGGGGGTGGGTTTTACACACTGGGGGTGAGTTTTACACAATGGGGGTGAGTTTCCCTCAGTGGGGGTGAGTATAGTGGGGGTGAGTTTCGCACAGTGGGGGTGAGTTTCACACAGTGGGGGTGGGTTTCACACAGTGGGGTGAGTTTCACACAGTGGGGGTGAGTTTCAAACAGTGGGGTGAGTTTTACACAGTTGCGGTGAGTTTCACACAGTGGGGGTGAGTTTCACACAGTGGAGGTGAGTTTCACACAGTGGGGGTGGGTTTCACACAGTGGTGTGAGTTTCACACAGTGGGGGGTGGGTTTTACACAGTGGGGGTGAGTTTCGCACAGTGGGGGTGTTTCACACGGGGGGTGCGTTTCACACAGTGGGGATGAGTTTCACACAGTGGGGGTGAGTTTCGCACAGTGGGGGTGAGTATTACACAATGGGGGTGAGTTTTACACAGTGGGGGTGAGTTTCACACAGTGGGGATGAGTTTCACACAGTGGGGATGAGTTTTACACAATGGGGGTGAGTTTTACACAGTGGGGGTGAGTTTCACACAGTGGGGTGAGTTTCACACAGTGGGGGTGAGTTTCGCACAGTGGGGGTGAGTTTCACACAGTGGGGCTGGTAGCAGACATTATGGTTGGGCTGGGCTGCCCACCCGACCACCCCACCACCGCCATCCCAGGGATCCAATGGGACCTTGTGATGCAATGGCCAGGTGCGATGCAGGGATCACCCAGTGGACGGTGGAAAGTGGTACCTTGGGCAGGAGGCATCTTGATGCCCTGCCAGCAGATGGAGGTCGGGCGGAGGGGTATGGCAGAGAGCGGGGGTGGTGGGGTGGGGGCTGGGGTGCTGGGGTTGAGGGTGGGGTGCGGGGGGGGGGGGTTGCTGGGGTGGTGGGCTGGGGTGCAGGTCTGGTGGGGTGGTGGCTGGGGTGTGGGGGTGGAGGGTGTGGCACTGGGAAGTGGTAGGATGTGGACTGTGGTGCGGGCGTGGGGGGGCACCCATACTGCCGGTGTCACTCTGCAGAACCAGGGGCTAGTTTGGGTTCTCAGTGGGGTGCTCAGCAAGATAGCTGCCTTGCAGACCCCGGCATGGCAGTCCACAGCTGGCCACCGCCTTGGGTCCGTAGGAGGTCACCCTGGCCACATGGCCCATTCCTCCATCACGTCGGGGGCCAGTGGATTGAGGGAGGCCGGTAGATCCCGGGTAGGTGGACCGAAAGTAGCGAGTGCAGTTTGGTCCTCTCCTTTTGGCCAGCGTTCCGATTCCGATTCCAACGTCTTGTGGGTCTTGGGTGTATCCGGTTAAGTGCAGAGCCTGTCGAGAGGCCCGCGGCATTCACAGGCTGCGTTGTGCTCTCGCTCAAGCGCAATGCAGCCACTGGATCGCGCTCCATACTCCAACCTATAAATTTCCCTGTTCACTTCATTTATTATTGGAATACTCGTCCAAGACTGACCAAGGATATCCAGTGAGTAGCTGAGAAACAAGCCAAAGGTGTGTAGCATTTGGTCATCCGTTGAGTTAGCTGACTTCTGTTGGGGAGGCAGTGGTGAAGGAATAGAGATGTACCCCAGCAAGCAGCAAATAACTACAGGTGTAAAAATGTTGATGTAAATTGGTGAATCCAGGCTACTCTGCTGTATCAAAGGTTTCTTGATGTTCTTTATTCTAAGTATATATTCAAACAATCCCTTGATCTGCTTGTTTGCCACAAAAGCATTCTGTAGGCAGAATTCTCCCATTTAGAGACTAAGGGCACGATCTTCCGCTCCCGCTCAAGTTAAACGAGGCCAGTGAATAGTGGGAGACGCCAAAATCAAGAACCGCGCCAGGCATCAAACAGTTTGCAATGCAACTGGCCCGCTCCCGTAGACGAAACCGGGATCTCATCGTAGCGTGGCAAGAAACCAATTATCACCACTTAAGCTCCATTTCCACACAATCAAAGAAAGCGACTCCATATCCAACGGCCTCCCGTCATTCATCGGCCTCTCCAACTAGTGCTCATGCTGGCTCCGATTAATACTCCTTTTGATGAATGTGAACCTGGTGGAAAAGCTTTCGAGGGGAGCCGAGGAGCCATCTTTGCCCACAGGCAGAGCCTGGATGTGTTGGGCTTGCCACTCCAGTGCTCGGCTGGGGGCAGGGGAGCCTCCACAGGGGTGGGCCGCCAGGGGGGGTGGGGGGGAGGCACTGGGGGGGAGCAACTGGGGGCCAATCTCTCATGGTACCACCATGCCAACCCCTGGATCCCAACCCTATTCCAGGGGCGAAACCTTGTCCCTGCCTGTCAGCCCCACCGATCACCCCTAACCCCCACCGACTGCTGAGGCCTCTGGCTGCATAACTGAAGGCAATCGCTAATAGGGAATTGGCAATCATGGTTAAGTGAGCACTTGAGCCATGTCAAGTGTATTCCAATGGGTAGGTGGGCCATGTAGCACATGGGAGTCATTGCCAAGCATTCCAATCGCACCTTGATGCCTGACACTGTGCGTGAACACTGCGGGAGGCAACACCACACATGTAACGTCCGAACGCCCAGGGCATGGGACACAGCTCCAGGACATGTCCACGGCCGAGGGTGGGTGAGGGGCACAGGGAGGGGTGATTACCTGGAAAGATGGGCCAAGGGTCTGGGGGTCAGTCCGTATTGCGGAAGAAAGTGACAGAGGCACCATCAAGGTTGTGGAAAAAGTTGTTTAATGTGCTGTACAATACCCCATTCCCAATAATGCTGCCCCCACAACCCCCCCCCCATCCCCAAATACACCCTCTCCCCACACCCTACCTAACCCCCCCACCCCCAGCCCCTCCCCCCTACCCCGGTGTCCTCAGTGATCCTCAAAGTGCATGGCCCTCCAAGCTCTACCATTATGTCTAGGTATTTCCCCAGGATGTACATCTGAGGTGGAGGCAGCCACCTGCTTACGTCGTCCTGTGGCCTTCGATGCCCCTGGCGGGCATCCCCTGGGGGCTCTGGGGCCAGAGGGCCCTGGCTCACTTGTCAGCGGCACATGCTCAGTCTTGCCGCCCTGTCCCATGTGCTGCGAGACGCGGCCTCATCAGAGGGGTGGAACTGGGGGGAACTACTGGCCACTTTCGCCACTCCATGGGACGGGTCCGGGTTGGCACCCAGAGCCTCCTCCTCCCGATTGGTATCCATACGGCCCTGGGTTCAACTTGGGATGGAGGGGCAGCTCGACCAAGCCCTGCATCATCTGGCTCTGCCAGCCCAGGCGGTTCCCTGTGGACTGTAGCCTCTGGGACTCCTCGAAGTGGCTATGGATCTGCGGGCGTGATCCTGACATCTCCCTCTGAATGTCCTGGCTGCTCCCTAATGTATCCATCAGCTCCGGGTAACCCACTTCCAGAGGCTCAGCATCAGGCTGGGACCCAACTGTATCCTGGGATTCAGCAGAACTCCGTCTGCTGTCTCGCCTGAGGGTTCCTGCCTCCACCTGATGTACACCAACAGCAGCGTGGTGGTCACTAGATTGTGTCCCAGAAGCCTGTCCACTAGCACTTCCCACCGGGATGTGTGTGTGGTAGTCACCACTACGTAGTATTACATGTATTACGGTAAGGCCGTATAGTAGAGGTACGAGGGTAAATCCCTGCCTGCTGGCTCCGCCCAGTAGGCGGCGTATAAATGTGTGTGCTCGCCGGTGCTGCAGCCATTCTGGTTCCAGCTACAGGAGGCACCACATCTTTGCTCAATAAAGCCTTGATTATTCCACTACTCTCGGCTTTGTGCCATTGATAGTGCTTCAATTTATTGAGCAAAGATTTTTAAAACGATGGATCTCAGCATCAAGCCTGATCGCCTGCAGCTGAGCCCTCAAGCAGCCAACGCTACGTCCGCCTTTAAGCACTGGCTAGCCTGCTTCGAAAGCTACCTCCGAACATCCGCTGAGGAACCCTCGGACTCGCAGAAGCTCCAAGTCCTTTATTCACGGGTGAGCCTTGACATTTTTCCTCTCATCCAGGATGCGCCCACCTACTCCGAAGCGATGGAGCTCCTGAAGGGACATTACGTTCAACCAGTAAATCAACTCTCCGCCAGGCACCTCCTGGCACGAGACAGCAACTCCCTGGGGAGTCTTTGGACGATTTCTGAAGTGCCCTGCACATCCTAGGTAGGAACTGTGACTGCCAGGCAGTTTCATCAGTCCAGCACACCGAACTTTTAATTCGAGACGCTTACGTTACAGGCATGAGGTCTACATACGTGCGCCAGCGGCTACTGGAAGGGGGTACGCTTGATCTTGCGGGAACTAGGCAGCTCGCTAACTCATTAGAAGTGGCCTCCCGTAACGTCCAGGCATACACCCCCGACTGCGCGGCAGCCTTGTGGGCATCGTGGGCCCCACCAGCTGCCGGCTCCAGCTCACCGCAAGCCTGCGCCGCGCGGCAGCCAGCCAACCCTGGGGGGGCCCCAAGTGCTATTTTTGCGGGCAGAACAAACATCCCAGGCAGCGCTGCCCGGCGCGGAGCGGGGAACGCAACGAATGTGGGAAGAAGGGACACTTTGTTTCTGTTTGGCAGGCCCGGTCGGTCGCCGCTGTTTCCAGGCCCGGCGTTCCTGCACCCCCCCACGTGCGACCCAGGGGCGCCGCCATCTTCCTCATCGCCAGCCATGTGCGGCCCGTGGGTGCCGCCATCTTCTTCACTGCAAACCACGTGCGGCTCGTGGGTGCCACCATCTTTGATGCCCCCCGCCATGTGCGCCCCGTGGGCACCGCTATCTTCGCTACCATTTTGGATAGCGTCTCAGGACCCCTACTCATCTGGCCGTTCATCGCCTGCCGCTACCTCCATCACCGCTGACCAGCCCGGGGCCTCCCAGCATCTGCCGCGGCTCACCTCAATCACCCTGGACCAGTCCCGGCCCCGCAACCTCGCAACTGCAACAACGACGGTGAAGATCGATGGGCACAAGGCAACCGGCCTTCTTGACTCCGGGAGCACAGAGAGCTTCATCCACCCCACTACGGTAAGGCGCTGCTCCCTCCCGGTACACCCAGTCACCCAGAAAATCTCCCTGGCCTCCGGATCCCATTCCGTGGAAATCCGGGGGTACTGCATCTCGACCCTCACCGCCCAAAGCGTAGAGTTTAGCAACTTCCGGCTCTATGTCCTCCCCCACCTTTGCGCTGCCCTGTTGCTCGGTCTTGATATTCAGTGCCACCTCCAAAGCTTAACCTTAAAATTCGGCGGACACCTACCCCCCCTCACCGTGTACGGCCTCACGACTCTTAAGGTCGACCCACCTTCCCTGTTTGCGAACCTCACCGCGGATTGCAAACCCGAGCCGCGGATTGCAAACCACGGAGCAGACGGTACAGTGCCCAGGACAGGACCTTCATTAGGTCGGAGGTCCAACGGCTTCTGCGGGAAGGGGTCATTGAGGCCAGCAACAGCCCCTGGAGAGCCCAAATTGTAGTAGTAAAGACTGGGGAGAAGCACAGGATGGTCATTGACTATAGTCAGACCTTCAATCGGTACACGCAGCTCGACGCGTACCCCCTCCCACGCATATCTGACATGGTCAATCAGATTGCGCAGTATCGGGTCTTTCCCACAGTGGACCTGAAGTCCAGCTACCACCAGCTCCCCATCCGCCCGGTGGAACACCAATACACTGCGTTCGAAGCAGATGGCTGCCTCTATCACTTCCTTAGGGTTCCCTTCGGTGTCACTAATGGGGTCTCGGTCTTCCAGCGAGAGATGGACCGAATGCTTGACCGGTACGGACTGCGGGCCACCTTCCCATACCGAGATAACGTCACCATCTGCGGCCATGATCAGCAGGACCACGACGCAAACCTGCAAAAATTCCTCCAGACCGCCAAACTCCTTAATCTCACGTACAATAAGGAGAAATGCGTGTTCCGCACCAACCGCTTAGCCACCCTTGGCTATGTCTTGGAAAATATCGCCCGGGGAAGCTCAACGAGCCCCCTGATGCCCTATTCCGCACAAGTGGACCGACTCTGGGCTCTCCACTATGACCTCTGCCACCCAGGGGCCATCCGGTTCTTCCATTTTGTCAAGTCCGCAACCTGCCCTACTCCATCGAGGAGGTCAGGACCGTCACCAGAGACTGCCAGGTCTGCGCAGAGTGCAAGCCGCACTTCTACCGGCCAGATCGAGCGCTCCTGGTGAAAGCCTCCAGCCCTTTTGAACGCTTGAGCGAGGACTTCAAAGGGCTCCTCCCCTCCACCGACCGCAATACGTACTTTCTGAACGTGATTGATGAGTACTCCCAGTTCTCTTTCGCCATCCCATGCCTCGATATGACTTCTGCCACGGTCATTAAAGTCCTCCACATATTTTCACTCTGTTCGGCTTCCCCACCTATATCCACAGTGATCGGGAATCCTCTTTTATGAATGATGAGCTGCATCAGTTCCTGCTCAGCAAGGGCATTGCCTCGAGCAGGACGACCAGCTACAACCCCCGGAGAGGGAAAACGGGACAGTCTGGAAGGCCGTCCTGCTGGCCCTGCGGTCTAAAAATCTCCCAGTCTCCCGCTGGCAGGAGGTCCTCCCCGACGCGCTCCACTCCATCCGTTCGCTCCTCTGCACCGCGACTAACGAGACCCCTCACAAACGTGTGTTTGCCTTCCCCAGGAATGACACCTCCGGAGTCTCGCTCCCAACATAGCTGACAGTTCCTGGACCTGTCCTCCTTTGCAAGCACGTGCGGACCCACAAGTCGGACCCCTTGGTCGAAAGAGTCCACCTCCTACACGCGAACCTGCAGTTCTATGTGGTACACCCCGACGGGCACCAGGACACAGTCTCCCATCGGGACCTGGCACCCGCTGGATCCCCATCCACGGCCCCCGACCTGACACCGCGCCCCCACCCCCACCCCGGCTGCCTCATTCACCCCTGCGCCACTCACCCTCCCTCCAGCGAACCTCACCGCAGCCCCCGCCCCAGTAGGATCCGTCCTCCCACTGGTTCCACTCAGGGGTGACGAAGATGAGGACAACACGCTCCCGGGGTCACAGGTGACCAAGTCGGCACCCACATCACCACCAGGACTGAGGTGATCGCAGAGGAGGGTCAAGGCCCCCGACAGACTTAACTTGTAATCTTTTCCCCCCACCCCCGCCGGACTCTTTTTTTTACAGGGTGTGAATGTGGTAGTCACCACTAAGTAGTATTACATGTATTACGGTAAGGCCGTAAAGTAGAGGTACGAGGGTAAATCCCTGCCTGCTGGCTCCGCCCAGTAGGCGGCGTATAAATGTGTGTGCCCACCGATGCTGCAGCCATTCTGATTCCAGCTACAGGAGGCACAACATCTTTGCTCAATAAAGCCTTGATTATTCCACTACTCTCTTTGTGGTAATTGATAGTGCATCAGTGTGTATCTGCACTGGTGGAGGATGGGGATGACAGCTGTGCTGCGACTATTATGGTGGCATCCTCGGAGCTCTCCTCCAAGTGTTCTCCTCGGAGTCAGGAGAGGGGGCAACCCGGATGGGCCGGCGCTGTCGGCTAGAGGACCGGCAGGAGAATAGACATGTGGTCAGTCAGTAAGGCAATCATTACTCATGTTTGGCAGTTCCTCCAGATGGATCCCGGTGGTTCCTCACCTCTGTGGTGTCTGCCAGCCTCCGCATTGGTAACCACCCTGTTCTCGGACACACCGGTCACTTTCAGGGCCCGCTCCTTGAAGGAGATGAGGAACCTCAAGTCCTGCATCCGTCCGCCAGTGTTGGTCCTCATCCGCTTTGTCTGAGAGCTTTTCCTGAGGAGACACAGAGAGGACATTGTTAGCCACACGCGTAGTTCAGTGGTGGGAGAGGCGGTGTGAAGGCAGAGTTGGGGAGGGAGAGCTGGGGGTCACTTGGAGATGCTCCCTTGGTGGGGCGGGGGGAGGTGGGAGGGCATTCATATCTACTCACTCATGCTGCCAGGTGTAGGTCATTGACCTTCTTCCTGCACTGCTGGTCAGTCTTCATCGTCATACTGTTGGAACTAACAACAGCCGCCACCTCATTCCAGGCAGCACTGGCTGCCTTGTGACTCACCCTCCGGGACTCCGGGGGAACAGGACTTCCCTCCTGGTCTCCACCACGTGCAGGAGCCTCCCTAGGTCAGCGTCCCCTAAACTTGGGGCCGGTCTTCTCGGCGCCATTATTGCGATTTGGCTAGGGTTGGCCGATCAAGTGCTGCTCGACCTTGTTAGCGGGGGATGGGGCTGGCAAGTGTGGTGCCAGTGAATCGGCTGGCAAGGCGTTATTTGTGGCGAGAAGCCCATGAGGCCTCCTTAAGTGGGCCAATTAACGTTGAATTGCATTGCCGGTTTCGCTGGGCCAACGCCGAGAAACGTATGGAAATCCCCGGTCGCTACAGCACTCAGAAATTCTCTGGAAGATCGCGCCCCTGCCGCCATTCTCCAAAAAGGTAACAAAGTCCCATAGCGAGCGCATTTAGCCACGTTTTGTATGGTCCATGTTCTATTTTTTCCCGGTGCCCGCAGTGCCGAGAAGCACGTGGCTATTCAACACGACTCGCGTTCTAAAAGGGGCCTGGACAGGGAATGCGCGGCCGAGGCCACACATAGCCCCTTTTAGTACAGTGGGTAACTCCGCTCGCCAGAACTTGCTAGTGCAGCGAGAGATCGGGAAGCCATTTTTAAATGGCAGCCCGAGCTCCAAGGACCCTAAAGCAAACCCCGACCTCCCCCCAGCATTAAGGGAGGTTCCCCGGCATCCCCCAACTCACATACAAGGCATCCCCTGCCCAATCGCACACGCGCAAAAAATTCCAGCTTGGCACTTTGGCAGTGCCAACATGGCACCACCTATACCAGCTGGCAATATCAACTGGCACCTTGGCAGTGCCAGGCTGAATCCAGGTGGCAACAGTCAAACCAGGGCACCATCCTGCACAAAGGGCATGTAGCTGGGGCCACCGATCCCCTGGGTCACCTGAGGTCTCATAGGCAAAGAGGATGAATCCCAAAACCTAAGGTACCTCGGGACTGTGCACATTAGAGTGAGGCTAGCTGTCTTGAGATAATATGCAGATTTGTCAACAAGTGATCCAGCCGACAATGGGTGGGATTTACATCGCAACGTCTCGCAAGATCGCACTGGATCTCGTGAGGCGTTGTGGGCAGGGTAGATCCCGGGAGCGGGGTATCCCATCTTTTATCGGCCACGCTGCTTCGCGGTGAGCTGCTTTTCCGACACAGCATGGCCATTGGAATCGCGTTCTTTGTCCTGTGGTGCGTGTTGCAACGTGGAGTATTTTGGCCTATGGAGACCGGTGGGAAAACATCCCAAATCCTCTGGCTCTCACCTCATTAAAAATGAACCCGGGTGTTTCAAGCCATACTCAGTGGCAGGGCAGGCCCGGAATGTGTGTAGCCCGCCGTCATGCCCAGGCACCCGGGTGACCCAACGTCATTGACCCACTATTGAAGAAAGCGGTTGGACAACCTGAGAATGAAGATGGATCTCCAGGAACATTTTGACGCTGGATGATGGACCCACTCCAGGACATCTGGAGGTTCACATGCAAATGATCCCCGACCCACAGCTGTGCTGTTCCCAGGTCGAGGGTTGTGGGCAGCTTCCATCCTAAACTCCGAAGGCAGCCTAGACATTGTTCAGCTGAGTCCAGAGATCTGCACGCCAAATTGTTCCAGGCTTGTTTGATACCGGTGTGCTCTCCCACCGCCCACCGGCATCATGGATAATCTGTCATGGGGGTGGGGGTTGGGGTTCGTACCATCTACAACCCATTAACAGGATGCAAATGAGGTTCACGCTGGCCTCCAGCGAGTCTTTGGACCCACCATGGAGGGCACCAGCAGAAGATTCCACTGTAAATTCATGTCAACGTGAAATCGATTTCTGGACCTGCCGTCATATTTTCCCCCATGCCCGTCATCGAACTCCGCCCTCAACTTACCCCATGTTTAGCTGCAGCAGAGGCAGCCCATCATTGGCTGACGCTGCGTTCTTTTGGCCCTGTCAACGGGCTTTCCCACTGTATGCACCTCCACCACCACACGAGAAACTCACGGCAGGGGTTTGCTGTCATTGCGAGTGGAAGACCCCCCCCCCCCCCAGGCGGGAGCAGTCGGAAAATCCCACCCTATGTATTTGTAAACACAATTTAGTGTCTCATAATGTGACTAATTTTATAATTTCCAGCTGTTGGTTTCACAAGTTGGAGCTGGTTAACCTCTGAGCATAGGTAAGTAGGATGTGTTAACCTCCAAATGTACACCATAAAGCACAATTAAATACTCTTCAAATGAGTCAGCGACAATTCTCCTTTAATAAACAACAATCTTGTGACTTACTGTATTGGAGAAAAATTTCCAGAAATATAGTTCAATGTCAGTACATTCTTTTTGCTGTTTAAAATAAAGGAGCAAAGTGGCTTGAGAAAAATGAAAGGCAGAATTAAAAAGTGGGAAAGTGAGGAATGACATCTGAATGTATAGAAATGAAGGTTAGAAAATAATCAGTTGGTTCATCGAACCTGTTCTATGCAGCCATAGTACAACTCCTGCTCAGAATGAGTTTCATCCTTCTGCCCTTCCTCCTGCTCCTTCCCACAACAAACAACTGCACCATCTCCTGGGAGTGAAACATTTAGACACCATGGACACGTTTAGAGAAGGAACAACTTGGAACATTTCTCTCTGTCCCTCAAAGGTGATCAGGGGACCAATACCCCACCGACCTTCAATGCGCAGTGGTATCAACGGTGAGGAACTCAGCCAGTTCCCCTTTGAGAGAGTTTCCAGCAAATCTGCACTCGCTGCACAAAGTGTGGATGTATACACAATTAAACTTGGTAAGATCAAATCCAAATTAGAATTAAACAATCCCAATACGCTTCCAGTTTTTTACAATATAAAGTCGACTGGTTAATTTAACTCTGGAAAGGGGTTGTTTACATTTTGGCCAAGGATAATTTTAGATTGAATTTCTTTCCATTCGGCCATCAATTGTATGCGAGTTAAATAATTAAAAGTCACTTTGCAGCAAAAATTTGGTGGCTTTGACACTTCTCAATTGCTCCAAAGTCAAACCACAGGAGTTATTTCTTTGCTGAACAGGGTGTGGAGGCGTGAAAACGCTCAATGCTGAGCCCCAGAACCTCATTCATTCTTTGTGTTACTAAACGCCAGTGTTAGCACTGAATTGCAATTTTTTTTAACACATTAATTTTAATTCTTTTCACCCTTTATTGTTCCAATAACTCTTCAATTTTAATGTTTCAATCTTCCATACATTGATGGAGCATTTCCTCCCTGTGTAGCATATCATTAAATAATTTGTGATAAATGTGGGGGGTGATTTTCTGATGAGAGATCATTTTAAATTAGCACATGATGCATTCGACTTGACTTGGATAAAATTGCAATCATGCAATCAAACTAAAGTTATAAATTTTGTTTACCTCGCGTTTTATCATGTTGAAGCATTGCAAAGCACCTCACACATTGAAGCACTTCTTTAAGTGTAATTATTGGAGTTCTGCGTCAGACAAACAGAGCAACCATTCTGATCTGTACAGGCATAATAGTTAGCACAAATAATGCTTTAATGTATATGATGTAGAAAAAAGGTGTGTATGCAATGCTAATGTTGTGGTTGGATCATGCACTACTACTGATTACATCCAGCTTAGACTGCACTGTGGGCACAAACTCTCTTTATATTACATTACGTTTTGAATGCGTGCAGTGAAAATTCATGCCAGGGCAATAATGACATGGGGGAAGTAATTACTCACTTCAGGGACAGCCTCCATTCCAATAGGAAACAACAGTTTGCACCAGTATTCTCATTTCCCAGATTTTACTGTTGTTTCCTTCTAGGATGTAATGAACAATGTCAGGACTTACAGGGTTGGTCACTCCATAAACTGCACCGAGGAGAGGGCACTGACATGGTGAAATGAACATTCCATGTTCAAGTTGTTTGGAAAGACTATGGAGCAAGAATGAATGCTGAGGAAAATACTAAAAATGATTGAAACGTTAATCTACAGCACAATGTTTGATAGATCTTCTTTGCTATTTATCCTTTGTATATACTTGATAATTATTATCGTTGATTTGATAATAAATTAAATTATTGAACAGAATTACATTTATATAACTATCAATGCATACATAAATAATAGATAATAATCTAATTACATCCATTACAATTTATGTATGTAAAGGAAAGAATTTTAAATTAGGTTGAATACAAAATGTATTTATACAATATTCATAATGCTGCAGTAACTCTGATCAATAATTTTAAAATACATGTGAAAGTTAATAGCAAATGAAATCAGTCGTATTTGCCATTGTTTGTTCTAAAATTATGTTTCCTCATTTCTATTCTCAGATATGAAGAACTTTGAGTCACTTATCAGTGGAAAGATCTGCCTGACGGATTGGAAATCACCTCAGCCAATGAAAAGTGAAAACAGGCTCCAGAACCACCTACAGAAACCCCTTTAGGGGATCCGGGATGAATGTTGATGGCCAAGCACAATGCGGATGTGAGTTGCTAAGCATTTCTTTCCAATCTACAAACGTTTTTAGAACTGTAATAATGGCATTTTGATACTGCTTCTGAAAGCCCAGATACAATAGTATGACCTTATTACGATACTGTATCAGTGCTAGGAAGGTACTACATTAACTGTTTATAGTCTGAACTATAGGAGTTTCTAGAAGATATCTAATATGAATATCACAGGCAAATGTATTCAGGAAGTCCATATTTATCTATTTGCACCTTTCAAATGTAGAATAATTTCAAGGTCACTGACTTCAGTTCCTTCAAACTTCACCCTTTGTTAAACTGCCCTAATTGAACTATTTGTTTGACAACTCAGAGACATTTAACTGCTGTATCTTTTACTACTTCTTACCATTGAGAATTTCCATTGTGTCAGATAAATTATGATTGTCTTTGCTGAACATTTCACCTGATGCATGCTTGTGATTTTATCGGTAACAATTTATTGGTGCATGAACTGATTTGACTTCAGGCTCTGTCTTGTTTATTCTGTACAGATGTTATCCTTTTATGTTCAATGTTATTGATACAGTATTCCTTTTCCACAATGTAATGCAACTTCTGAACAAATTGAAGATTAATATGTTGTATTAGTTGCTAGGATGGGTGTGAACATATTCTAGCGTGGGATTGAATGGTTTTAATTTGTTGGTTGAAGAGTATTACAATTTTGAACACACATCCTATATTGGGATGAAACATCTTGAAAATTTGTGTACCCGTTTAAAGTATTAATCACCAGTCATAAGCTGAATCAAGTTTAAAACCCAAGTACTGAAATTACATTATGAGATCATTCATAAATTACTGACTTTTGTCCAATTCAGACTTTATGAATCATGACAACCCAGTGTTAATCGACCAAACCCGAACCCCCCATGACTGCGGCATATGTGCTGTTTAATTACAACTGCATTTTTATGTTGAAAGAACAAATATGTTCTGAACTTTCCTGCAGTTTTTAAATAGTGTTGCAATTTGAGTAATCTACCCATAAGCACACATGAAAGTAAGGTTAAATACAAAGAGATGGATGTATTTTCTTTAATAAAATGACAAGTTTTGCATAAAAACAAAAGCATTCAGTATCTAAGTTCACTGTCTGATATGGGCAAACCACAGAGAATCAAATCAATAGTTCAATTCATTCCAGTAATATACGTTCTCAAGAGCAATTAAGGATAGGCAATAAATGCTGGCCTAGCCAATAACACTCATATCCCAAGAATTAATACAGCCATTATATAGCTCATAACTTACAGTAATACTTTAAGCATTCAATAGGTATTCAACCTGATGTTTAATGGGTTATTTTGCTATTTCTTATGGAATAGGTCATAATGTTGGTGTGATACATTTTTCTCTTTTGCTGTTGATAAGTCACAGCAAGCAAAGGCAGGTAGATGGAGTTAGATCATCAGATCACCCATGATCTCATTGAATAGTGAAACAGGCTCGAAGGTTGAATTTCTTACTCCTGTTTCTATAAGATAAATTGTATCCCAGGTCAAACCTTCATACATTAGCTTTACACTCCAAAATTCTATGCTGTTTTATTATCTTATAAATAGCACATATTTTTAATGGCTCCCTTGACAATACAAAAATCATGATGGTGGTTGGTAAATTCCGTCCAATATGTTATCTCTTGCACACAAAACTGAACTGAAATCAATTGTACAAACGTACTTTGCATAGTGTGTGCACCGATTTGAAGTCTTTTCTTTTCCTCTAACTTTCCCTCTTATCCTGAACTTGATAACCTAATTTGGAATATTTATCTGTTGGTGATACGAATATATGAAAATACATATGAATTAGGAGCAAGAATAGGCCTTGCAGCTCATTGATTGAACCTGCTCTGCCACTTGATAGGATAATGGCTGGCCTGAGTGTGGCCTCAACTCCACATTCTGCCTACCACCCCCCAAAATGTTTGACTCCCTTTCTTGGCAAGAATCCATCTACCTCTGCCGTAAAAATATTCATTGACCTGCCTCCACGACTCTCAGGAGAAAGTTTTGAAGACTGACAGCCCTCTGAGAGAAAAACATTTCTTCTCATCCCCGACTTAAATGAGATACCCCTTATTTTTAAACTGGGTTAAATTGTAGACTTAAGACCTGTTGCCTGCTCTGAGGCAGAGGTTAATGAATTGTGACCCGGGATGGGAACCTCAGCTGCTTTTACCCTTTTCCCACCCAGAGACACCAAAAGTCAATAGTGACGCTGATAGAGCTACCTCATCCAACTTAACAAACCATAGTATATAGGCCAAGAATTGTGGTAGGAACCTAGCTCGTTTTTAGCCCTGCGTATTCTGCTTAACTGGAGCCCATTGAACGTTTGGGTCGTTTCCTCATTCATGATTTCGCTCATGTGAAAACCCTTTCAAAATATGAGCTGTAAGATGGGATCTAGGGGCACAAGATGAGGGATAGCAGTCGTGCCAAAACAAAATCCGAGCATTAAAATCCTATGCCATAAAATGATAGAAACCTTCCTCTGAAGTGAATTATCAAATGGTGGGAAGGTTGAATGGAATTCAGGGCATTTTCTCAACAAAGAGAACAAAGACCAAATATAGCACCGGTAGCACCAAATAAGGTTTTGAAATAACCAGGTTCCTGCAGCCTATGCCCGTCATTAGTATATTTTTCTTAGAAGATTGTGAACCTGGCTGAATTGGTTAAGCAGGCGACAAATTGGCGTTGTCATAAAAACAAATGCTTTTTATAGATTCCCGGTGGAATTTCCTTGAAACCCACGTTCTCTTCTCTTTCCGCAAGCTGCAATCATTCTTTTCAAAATACCAACAAAATTTCCACTCATTGTGACCTATTTTTCTGCCATTTCTCTTGCTGCAAAAATAAGTAGGGCTCTGCTCCAGACTTTTTATCGTAATTTTGCGTTTTTTGTAAGACGTGATCACGTCGTGTTGAAGGAGGAAGCATTTCTTATTGTCATATGATTATTCGAAAAAGTGTCTTGACAATTGTCACACAAGATTAAAAATGGCTTTTTAAGGGGCTAAGAGTGACAAGGAAGCCACAGAAAAAACAAGGAACCTACTTTTACACATCCTCTCTACAACACTCCTACTATTTATTAGCGCAGAGAAAACAAACATGTATTAAAAAGTGATGTTAATTAACAGAATAGCGAAATGTAAAGCAATATTAGGAGAAATGTGCCTAAACAAACAGACCTAGAAAATATTAGAACAATCATCTTTGTCAAACTCAAGATTGACAACATTTATCATTTCTTCTTTGTCTCTTTAATCATTCCAGATTGATATATGAAGTTCTCACAACTGACCGATAACAAAACTTATAGTTGACTATTCAATCCAAGATCAAGTTGATTTAGTGGAAAGGAACAGAATGACCCTCACACATATATTTCTAATGTATTTCTTCCTGGGATGACATCAGCGAAAAAACTGCACTTATTACCTATTCTCAGTGATGCTCAGAAGGCTGTGGTGAATTTTCATGTTGAACCACTGAACCTAAAGTGATGGTGCTCACACAATAATCAGGAAATGACACAACCTTGACCCAGTATCAATGGAAAAATAGTAATATATGCACCTGGTCTTTCCAGAAAGCACTTCAGAAGAAAGAAATCGCCTCTTTAAAACTGCAGTTAGAAACAACACCTGCTCAAAAGAAGAAGCACTTCAGAGTTAATGGACCACAAAATAGCCTGAACCTGTCAATCAAGAGGTTTGAAAAAATTAATGGACCATAAAATTGAATGTAAACAATGCAGTTCAAAGCTTTTAGGTTTCACAGCATGCCGAGAACCTTGAAAAAGTTAAAGAGGAATGAAATTGATTGTGAAAAGGCAATTCAAAGATTTCCAACAGAGGGAAGATTTTCACTTTCATCTGACAGATCTTTGAATTTGGCATGCACGGAGAGACATCAAAGGGTTCCAACACATTAGTGCGAAAAGTTTTAATTATAGCTTGTACTGAAAGACAGTTTACTGATTTTCAAAGCTACAGAGGAAAGACTTGCCGCACAATCCCATCCCGGGAAAGACCCCAAACCTGAGCTCCACCAGTCCAGCCCAAACCGCCCGATCTCCACCCCTCTTGGCACCCTAGAGGTATGTGTAGAGAGCATACTCACACTCTTTCCCCCACTCAGTGTTCATGGCACCTGGTCCCAGTTTATCAGGACCAGGAGAGATTGGCGCTAGTGGGATATCCAGATGGGGGGGAAGGGAGCATACCGGGAGACCAGAGCATCTGACCTCAACACTGGTAATTATATTTAAATGCATGTAGATCAGTTGTAAATCAGCCCAGAGTGGGTGAGAGCCTGATCAGATCAGGCACAGTGGGCTGTGGGGACCCGCAACAGGTTTGACGCTCGGCATGAATCTCAATTTGGCCCTTTTGGCCAATTCAAAGGGCCATTGCAAATCCTGGCTTAGGCTCGTGGCCCCAGAAAATCACCCCCAAGATCTTGTCAGCCATGTGATACCATGGGAAGTTGCTGGAACAGGCCAGAGTATAGTTTGTGAAGAATGTAAAAATTGTTATATACTATATGTTTTATTTGTGGCAGTATTTATATTAAAAACCCTGGTTTATAATACATACAGACGGCGTGTCGACTGAAGCTGTAATTAAGGAGTCATAAAGGTGAGGTAATGAGTGATTTTAACCATTTACTTGTTTACAGAGAGATGGCTAAGGGGATATTGCATTGATTGCTGGAGATTCCCTGGAGTGTAGATAATTTATGAGGAAGTTGTGTTTAGTCGTAGCTAAGCAAATCATGGGACACCTTAGTGGGATACAGATGATGTAATTAATCAGAGGAGCCAGGTTTGTGTGACAAGACGAAGGATTTTCAGGTTGTTCCTGAAACAGTCTCCTCTCTCCAAAGGTCTTCAGAGGTATGCAAGTAACCTGTTTTGTTAACTTTATTTATAAGTGGCATTTGAACGATATTGGAATTGCTTAATTGGAATAAGTGCCAAGTGTAAATAGTAAGTTGAAGTTGTTCCTTTTATTTAAGAACTGTTTAACTGGTAATTGTAAAGCTATTTCTTTGATGTAAATGTGGTTAATTCTGTGTTTAAATTAAAGTTTGGTTTAACATACAAGATGCCTATTGGTCAGAGTCATCATTCCCGGGGTGAAGTAACCTTTCCTCACAGTTTTACAAATTTAAATATTGTTTGTGTTCTCATCCGATATCCTAACAGAAGTTGGGGTCTGGTCCGATATCCTATCAAGTTGAACATTAGCCTAATGTGTAGTTATGTTCATATCTAATTCCCAAGCAAGTATTCTGACAGCCGACTTTGTTAATTAATTGAGGTATTGTTGTTTCGCAGCATTCTCATGGTCAGTAACAGTACAGATCACTGAATTGAAATGTTTCAGCACAGAAGGCCATTCGGCCCATCATGTTTGTGCTGGCTCTCCTAAGGAGCAATTCAAGTGCTGCCACTCCCCCGCCCTCTCCCCACATCCCTGCACATTGCACCTTTTCAGATATTTAGAAAATCTAGAAAATGTTGGAGCATTTATGGCATAGAGGAGCCCACCCTGCCTTTTGCATTGCCACCAGTCCAAAAATGAGTTGCCCGCTCTAACCTCATTTTTCTTCACCTTGCCCATATCCTGGTGGTTATGAGATGTTTGGTGTTTCTCCATGCTGCTTTTAAATCAGTTGGGGGTTTCTACCGCTGTTGCCCTTTCAGGCAGTGATATCCAGACCTCCCCACCTGCTGGGTGGAAAACATTTTCCTCACCTCCCCTCTAATCCTTGTACCAATCACTTTAAATCAAAGACCTCATAGACACTGACCTTTCTGCTAAGAGAAATAGGTCCTTCCCATTCACTGTATCCAGACTCCTGACAATCGACCAAACCTTCCCTCAGCCTCCTCTGTTCAAAGGAAAACAACCGCAGCTTATTAAATCTTTCCTCAGAGTTGCAATTTTCTGCCCTGGAAACATTCTCGTAAATCTCTTCTGCACCCTCTCTGGTGCAATTACATCCTTTCCAGTCTCTATGTTATATTTTTAAAGAATTTCGATCTTCTATGTTAGATAGACCTAATGTTAGCTCCGAATTTCCTCTTCGCACCACCTAATTTTTGAGCACTAATGAGACGTGTAGTTCTGTTGAGGCTCCCTTAATTCAAAAAGAAAATGGCTGGATATATTTAAAATGAGGTGGTATTACTTTATGATAGCCTACGTTTGCTTTCCATCATTACACTGCAGATAAATGACTCCCACATAAAACAGGTGTTTAGTGCCACAAGGCATTAACTGAAAGGCAAATGTGCATTTAAATATCTCAGTTGCTATTATAAATGACTCACAAAACTTTACATTTTAGTCAATTGCATAATCTTTTTATTTGCTGATATCAGCTACTTCGCCATCTAATTTTTTGTCATCAGCTCTGGATCACCCATGTTTGCTCCTTTTTCTAACTGGTGGCAAAATACTTAAGAATAGTTTGGGCAGAGGAGCAATGTAGTTGAAATGAAAGGAAAATCGCATATTGTCACAAGTAGGCTTCAAACGAAGTTACTGTGAAAAGCCCCTAGTCACCACATTCTGGTGCCTGTTTGGGAATTGAACCGTGCTGCTGGCCTGCCTTGATCTGCTTTAAAAGCCAGTGATTTAGCCCAGTGTGTTAAACCAGCCCCTAGTTAATAGAGGATCCAAAGAACAGCCCATTGTCAATTGCAAGAGGCTTTCATAACAATCCAATATGGAAAACTTTCCTCAGCAGAGTGGTTAGCACAATTGCTTCACAGCCCCAGGGTCCCAGGTTCGATTACTGGCTTGGGTCACTGTCTGTGCGGAGTCTGCACGTTCTCCCCGTGTCTGGGTGGGTTTCCTCCGGGTGCTCCGGCTTCCTCCCACAAGTCCCAAAAGACGTGCTGTTAGGTAATTTGGGCATTCTGAATTCTCTCTGTGTGTCCAAACAGGCGGCGGAATGTGGTACCTCAGGGCTTTTCACAGTAACTTCATTGCAGTGTTACTGTATGCCTACTTGTGACAATAAAGGTTATTAAAATATGTCCAGAAGGAAAAAAACAGTAAAAACAGGAAAATATGAATACTGGCCCAAATTGTTTTTTTTCCGATTGGGTGGCAGAAGAATCTTCATTACACAGAGAGCTGTTAGGCTGTCGAATTGCCTTCCATGACACACAAGTACACAAGAATTAAAAGCAGCAGTCAGTCATTCATAGGACATAGGAACTTAGGACTAAGGATCAGTAACAGGCTATTGAACCCTTTGCGGCTGCTCCTCCATTCAAGAAGAGCATGGCTGGTCTGGTTGAGGCCTCATCTCCGCGTTCCTATCTGTCCCCCATAACCATTGACTCCTATGTCTATCAAAAATTGATCCAACTCTACCTTGAATAAATTCAATGACCCAAACTCCATTTCGTGTTCGGGAAGAGAATTCCACATACCATCTGAGAGAAAAAAAATCTCCTCGTTGTCATCTTAAAATGGAGACCTCTTGTTCTTAACCACGCGTCCCAGAGTTCTAGGGCTGGATTCTTCTGCCCCGCCCATCGCAAGAACACCATGGGTGAGACATGGACAATGGAGAAGTCCATTGACCTCGGGCAGGATTCTCCTGGTATCCCCTCAATCAAGTCCCCTCAGGCAGGATCGTATAAGTTTCAATAAGATCACCTCTCATTCTTCCAAACTCCAACTGGTTTAGGTTCAACCTGCTCGACCTTTCCTTATAAATAGGCCCTTCATCTCAGGAGTAAGTCAAATGAACCATCTCTGAGAACTGCTCCTAATGCAATTATATATTTTTTTCAAATATTTGCCTTGCAACAAACATCACCATTTGCCTTCCTAATCCTTTTTTGTACCTGCATACTAACCTTTTGTCATTCAGACAGAGGGATCTGGGGATCCTGATATATCATTAAGTTCTGCAATCTCTCTTTGTCTAACGAGCACACAGCTTTTCTATTCTTTGTGGACAAGCTCACATTTCCCTACATTACACTCCACCTGCCAAATCTTTGCCCACTCATTTAACCTGTCTATATCCCATCGCAGACTCTCTACTTCCTCTTGACAACTTATTGTCCTACCTATCTTGGTGTCATCAGCAAATGGAGCTACTGTATATTGTCCCTTCATCCAAGTAATTAATATAGATTGTAAATAATTGAGGCCCCAGCACTGGCCCCCTAGCATTCCACTTGTTGCAGCTTGCCATCTTGAAAAAGCCTAATTTGTCCATACTCTCTGTTTCCTGTTAGCTAACCAACCCTTTATCCATGCTAATATGTTACCCCCTCAACCATGTGTTCTTATTTTGTGAAATAACCTTTGATGTGGCACCTTATCAAATGCATTTTGGAAATCTAAATACATCACATCTACAGGTTCCACTCTATCCACCTATATTGTTACTTCCTCAAGCAACTCTAATTAGTTAATTAAACACAATTTTCCTGTAATTGCCTTTATTTAGGCTTAAAACACTCGTCTTGGACCCACACATCTGCCCTTCAAACTGAAATAAAATTCTACCATGTTATGGTCGCTGTCAAATAGAGGCTCCTTTACCATGAGATTATTGATTGATCTTGTCTCATTGCACATTACAAGGTCTAGAATAGCCTACTCCCTGGTTGGCTCTAGAATGTACTGCTGTAAGAAACTTTCCCGAATGCACGTTATGAACTCATTTTCCAGGCTACCTTTGCCAATCTGATTCAACCAATCTACAAGTAGATTAAAGTCTCTCAAGATTATTATGGTACTTTTTTTACATGACCCATTTATTTCTTCTGTGTATTATGTCCCACAATGTAACGACAGTTAGGAGGACCTATAAACCATTCCTGCAAGTGACCTCTTGCCTTTCCAGTTTCATATCGTGACCCAAACAGATTCTACATCTTGTTCTATCGAGCACAGGTCATCTCTCATGACTGTACTAATGACATCTTTGATTAACAGACAGCCTCGAGCCATCTCTGCCATTCGATAAGATTGTTGCTGATCTGATTCTGGCCTCACCTCCACTTTCCTGTATTTTTAAAAATTCATTTACAGGTAGTTGTCGTCGCTGGCTAGATTATTGTCCATTACTAGTTTCCCTTGAGAAGGTGATGGTGATCTACCTTCTTGAACCACCACAGTCCCAGAGGTGTAGGTACACCCACAATGTTGTTAGGGAGGGAGTTCTCAGATTTTGACACAGCAACAGTGACATTGAAGGAACAGTGACATAGTTCCAAGTCAGGGTGGTAAGTAGCTTGGAGGGGAACTTCAAAGAAGTGGTGTTCCCGTGTGTTTGCTGCACTTGGCCTCTAGACAGTAGTGATCGTGGGTTTGGAATGTACTGCCTAACGGACCTCCAGTGCATCTTGTAGATGGTGCATATTGCTGCCACTGTTTGGGGTGGTGGAGGGATTGAATGTGAGTAGAAGGGGTAGCAGTTAAGTGGGCTGCCCAATCCTGGGTGGCGATGAGCGCTACATTCTCTGTCCTCACTCACAGTGGTAGTAGGGTGAACTGGCAACCGACAATTCCAGCCACCATCCATCTTGTCAAGTCTCTTCAAGATCTTATATGTGTCAATAATATCTTATTGATTACCACTCATTCTTCTAAATTCCAATGGACAAAGGGCCAACCTGCTCAACCTTTCCTCATATGGTAACCTTTTCATCCTGTCATGTGAGAGTACCTTTAAGAAATGGGTGCTTAACAAATGTACCTTTAAGATGTGGGTGGTTATCAGTGATGTCAGAGTATGGGTGGAACTGGGTTATCTGTCAACTTTTTACTTTTGTTTTCGGCTGTTTGCTGCAGGGTGTGCTTTAGTTTCATTTTCAGAGCTGGATAGCTGCAGTCACAGCCAGAAGGTGTATGAGTCTCTCTCTCTCTGTAATCAAAAGAATGTAAATCGATTATTTGGTGATTTAAAACTAATAATTGCTCTCAGTAGTGACTTTAACCTGATGTGCTTCTGTTCAAAGTTTTTTTTCCAATCTTATGGATGTTAAAAGAACAGCTTAAGGATTACTTAGTGCTGTTTTCTTTGGGGACTGTATTTGAATTAATGGTTGCTAAAATATTCACTGTATGTTTTAAAAAGGTTAATTTGAGTTCATAGAATAAACATTGTTTTGCTTTAAAAACTACTTTTCCATTTCTGCTGTACCACACCTGTGGAGTGGGCTGTGTGTTCCCCATACCAAAATCTATTAAAAGATGTAGGTCAGGTGAACTCCATGATACACTTTGGGGTTCTCTAAATCCTGGCCCATAACAAATTGGGGGCTCATCCGGGATAATAGTCTATCTATTGGATTGGCTTAGTGAACTTAAAGACAATGAGGGGTGAACGTATTGTGGTTGCTTTTCAGGTGTGGTATTCTAGTTTAAGTAGGGAGTGTGTTGTGACAATGGCTCTTTCAGAGGCTCAAACGTTTTTGAGGGGTGGAGACGGTCACACGCAGTACATGACGGACAGAGATTAAAACATACTGTTAGATTTGGCAAAAACATTGCAGTTAACATTATCTGATAAATTGCGAAAAGATGAGGTAATTATGGCGGTGGCTAAGCATTTAAAGGTGCCTGAGATACAGTTTGACTCATTAGAAATGGCAAAAATTCAGTTACAAATTAAACAAATGGAACATGAGGAAGAATTAAAGTGGCTTGAAGAGGAAAGAGAGGAAAATGAAAGAGAGAGTGGAAAAAGAAAGAGAAAGAGATAGAGAGGAACAAGAAAAGAAGAGAGAAGAAAAGAGAAAAGAAAGAATAGCCCTAGCAGAACAAAAAGAAAGAGAAAGGGAGATACAGATCAGGGAAAAAGATAAAGAGAGAGAGTTTGTACTTCAGAAAATGGCCATGAAACATGACAGTCAGTTAAAATTGGCAGACGTAAAGGGAAACGTACAGATGGATGATAGTGATGAGGATAGTGAGAAAGAGAATCAAAGTCGAAGGCTTGGTGGGAATCTATTTAAATATGTCCAAGCATTGCCAAGGTTTGATGAGAAGGAGTTAGAAGCTTTTTCATTTCATTTGAGAAGGTAGCTAAACAAATGAAATGACCACAGGACATGTGGGTATTACTGATTCAAACAAAGATGATAGGTAGGGCTAGTGAAGTGTTTGCATCACTACCGGAGGAGGTAACTGGGACTAAGATATATGCACATATCTTAGGTGCATATGAACTAGTGCCTGAAGCCTACAGACTAAGGTTTAGAAATTTAAGGAAAGAATTTGGTCAAACAAATATGGAGTTTGAAAGGATCAAACAGAGTAATTTTGATAGGTGGATAAGGGCTTCGAAAATAGACCAAACGAATGAAGTTCTCAGAGAAATTATACTTTTGGAGGAGTTTAAAAATGCAATTCCTGATGTAGTGAGAACTCATGTGGAAGAGCAGAGGGTTAAAACTGCGAGGTCAGCAGCAGAAATGGCAGATGATTATGAATTAATTCATAAATCAAAGTTTAGTTTCCGACATCAGTTTCAGCCTGTGAGGGAAAGACACTGGGGACATGAGAAATACTCAAGTGGTAAAGGTAAAGGTGATCTGATGGAGATAATAAGGAGAGTGTACCTCAGACTAAAAAAGAAATCCAGGACGGTGGAAAAGAAATGAAAAATTTCAAATGTTTTCACTGTAATAAATTAGGCCATGTAAAGTCACAGTGTTGGTGGTTGAAGAAAAGCACTGGGAAGTCTGATGTGGTAAAACAGGATAAGACAGTGAGGTTTGTTAAAGTGGTAAAGGAAAGCCCAAGTGAAGCGAAGGAGGGGCAAAAGACTGTACAGCCTGATCAAGAGGTGATTGATAAGAAGGTGCCAGATCTCTTTAAAGAATTTACTTGTGTGGGTAAAGTTTACTCATGTGTATCAGGGGGAGCAGGTAAAGAAGTCACAATTTTAAGAGATACGGGAGCTAGTCAATCTTTAATGGTAAGAGATTAGGAGTTATGTAGTTTGGGAAGAACGTTGCCAGAAAAGGTGGTAATAAGTGGAATTCAGGGTGAGCGGAGTAGTGTTCCATTATATAAGGTAAGGTTGGAAAGTCCAGTGAAGAGTGGTGAAGTAGTAGTAGGAGTAATAGAGAAACTGTTTTGTCCAAAAATACAGTTTATTTTGGGTAATGATATAGGTGGATCGCAGGTGGGAGTGAAGCTACTGTGGTTGATAAGCCAGTGCAAAATCAGACAACTGAAGTGTTGAAGGACGAATATCCTGGGATTTTTCCGGATTGTGTAGTAACAAGGTCGCAAAGTCACAGGTTAAGACAAGAGGAGAAATCAAAGAGTGAAGATAAAGTTGAAGTGCAATTATCAGAAACGATTTTTGATTAGATGGTTGAAAAAGAACAAAACAGGTGGAAGATGAGGCGGATATTTTCAGTTCAAGAAAATTGGTGGAGTTTCAACAAAGATGTAGAAATAAACCGGATGTATCAGAAAGCATACACAGAAGAGGAATCTGCGTGTATACCAGAATATTATTACCATAAAAGTGATGTCTTGATGAGAAAATGGAGACCTTTACATATGCAGGCGGATGAAAAGTGGGCAGAAGTTCATCAAGTAGTGTGGCCGGTAGGGTATAGAAAGGAGGTGTTGCGAGTTGCACATAAGGTGCCAGTGGGAGGTAATTTGGGAGGAAGGAAAACTCAAGTTAAAATCCAAAAACATTTTTATTGGCCTGGACTACATAAAGATGCAGTTAAATTTTGTCAATCATGTCACACATGTCAAGTGATAGGGAAACCTCAAGCAATGATAAAACCAGCACCCTTAATACACATTCCAGCATTTGAGGAACCTTTTACAAGGGTCCTAATTGATTGCGTAGGACCGCTTCCGAAAACAAAAAGTGGGAATCAATATCTTTTGACTATAATGGATGTGTCTACTAGGTTTCCAGAGGCCATTCCAGTACGTAACATTACAGCGAAAAAGATTGCAGAGGAGTTACTTAAATTCTTTACTCGATATGGACTACCCACAGAAATACAATCGGCTCAAGGATCAAATTTAACCTCAAGGTTATTCAAAGAAGTTATGGATAGCTTAGGAATAAAACAATTTAAATCAACTGTGTACCATCCAGAATTACAGGGAGCATTAGAAAGGTGGCATCAGACATTAAAGACAATTTTGAGGGTTTATTGTCAAGATTATCCAGAGGATTGGGATAAAGGGATTCCATTCGTACTGTTTGCAATTAGGGATGCACCGAGTGAATCAACCAAATTCAATTCTTTTGAACTAATTTTTGGTCATGAAGTAAGAGGACCACTTAAATTGATTAAGGAAAAATTGGTGAGTCAGAAATCAGAACTTACATTATTGGATTACATGTCAAATTTTAGGGAACGATTAAATAGAGCAGGTGAATTGCCGAGACAACATTTAAAAGTTGCGCGAAATGTGATGAAACGGGTAGCGGACAAGAAATCCAAAGTTCATAGTTTTGCGAGTGGAGATAATGTTTTAGTGTTGTTACCAGTGGTAGGTGAGCCTTTAAAAGCTAGGTTTTGTGGACCTTATCAGATTGAAAGGAAATTAAGTGAGGTGAATTATGTGGTAAAAACACCAGATAGAAGGAAGACTCACCGAGTGTGTCATGTGAATATGCTTAAAAGGTACTAAAGGGAAGGAGAGAAAAAGGAGGAGGTTTTAATGATTCTAACTCAAAGTGACGAACCAAATCCAGATGACTGTGAATTTGACATACCTCAAATTAAATTGGAAAACAAGGATGTTCTTAAAAATTGGGATAAATTGTTGAGTTACCTTCCAGAGCAAAAACGAACTGACCTGAAAGAGTTATTGATATCACATGGGCAAGTTTGTGGAGATAAATTGGGAAGTACTAAAATGGCTATACATGATGTAGATGGGGTAATGGCTGTTCCAATCAAACAGCATCCATACAGACTTTAAAATTGGCACAGGTTAACAAAGCGATTGAGAGTATGCTTTAAAATGGCATAATTGAAGTGGGCTGCAGCCAATGGAGCTCACCCATAGTGATGGTACCAAACCCAGACGGTACCCAATGGTTGTGTGTGGACTATAGAAAGGTTAATGCAGTTACAAGAACGGACTCTTATCCTATCCCACGTTTGGAGGATAGCGTTGAGAAAATGGGACAATCAGCTTTTATTTCCAAACTGGATTTACTTAAAGGTTACTGGCAGGTACCTCTTATCCGAAAGGGTGAAGGAGATTTCAACTTTTGTGACTCCAGATTGTATATGCCAATTCAAAGTTATGCCATTTGGCATGAAAAACACCCCAGCCACATTTCAACGGTAAACTAACAAAGTTGTTTCAGGATTACCCAATTGTGCGGCATACATCGACGATCTGGTAATTTTCAGCCAGACATGAAAAAAGCATTTGAAACATCTGATGGAGTTATTCGATCGACTTCAGGAGGCGAGTTTGGTGATAAACCTAGCCAAAAGTGAATTTGGAAAAGCCAAAGTCACTTTCCTTGGCCATACAGTCGGACAGGGTCGAATGGTTCCACGGGATGTGAAAACAAAAGTTATTGGGGAGTTTCCAATACCCTTGACACGACGGGAAATAATGCAATTTCTTGGTATGAGTGGATTTTATCGGAAATTTGTACTGAATTTCAGCAGTGTGGTCGCTCCACTGACGGACTTGCTCAAGAAGCATAACAAATTCCAGTGGACAGCGGAGTGTCAACAGGCATTTGACGGCCTGAAGGCTGCGTTAACCACTGCTCCTGTGTTCACCATCCCAAATTATACGAAACCATTCAAAGTGGCGGTTGATGTGAGTGATGTGGGTGTAGGTGCGGTGCTTCTACAAGACGACGACGAAGGAGATGACGTAGTCAAGGGCGAAGAAAGGTTCCATCTGGGATGGACAAGGTACAGAGTGGAATTAAAGGGACAGGAGTTAAGTGGGAAAGATGATGGATGGTAGAGAGGATTGGAGGCGCAAGCCTCCGGTAAGGTTGGTAACATGGAACGTCCAGGGATTGAATGGGCCGGTTAAAAGATCGCGGGTGTTCGCGCACCTCAGGAGCTTGAAAGCGGGGGTTGTCTTTTTGCAGGAGACACACCTCCATTTGAAGAACCAGGTTAGGTTAAGGAAGGGTGGGTCGAGCAGGTTTTTCACTCGGGGTTTGATTTGAAATCGAGGGGTGTGGCAATTTTAATGAGCACTGAAATGGGATTTGTGAGTGCGAAGGAGGTGAGGGATCCAGGTGGGAGATATGTGATTGTGAGTGGGGTACTGGAAAGGGCACCGGTAGTGTTGGTAAATGTGTATGCCCCAAATTGGGATGGTGTGGGCTTTATGAGGGGGTTGCTGGCAGCGATCCCGGATTTGGCCACGTACCAGTTGATCATGGGAGGAGCTTTTAACTGTGTCCTGGAGCCGAGGGTGGATAGATCGAGCCTCAGGTCGATGGGTAGGGTACGAATGGCAAGGGAGCTGTGGGGTTTATGGAGAGGATGGGTGTGGTGGATCCATGCCGCTTTCAGAACCCAGGGGGAAGGGAGTATTACTTAATTTCAAACGTCTATAAGGCATATTCAAGGATTGATTACTTTGTTGTGAGTCGGGAGATTTTGGTTGGGATAGAGGGGGCAGAGGTATCTCGGACCATGCACCCCACTGGCTGGATATTCGGTTCAGTACGGAACGAGAGCAGAGGCCGGGGTGGAGGTTTGACTCAGGGTTGTTGGCGGATGGAGGTTTTTGTGATAAGGTGCGGTTGGCGATTCAAAATTATGTGGAGTTCAATCAGAATGGGGAGGTGACGGCGTGCATTTTTTGGGAAGCACTGAAGGCAGTGGTCCGGCGAGAAATTATCTCATTTACGGTACGTGCAAATAAGGAAAGGAGGGCGGAACATGACTGTCTAGTGAGTGAGATAGTGGAGGTGGACAGGGAATATTCGAGGGTGCCCACCGTGGAGGGATTGGCGAGGAGGAAAAGGTTGCGGGGGCAATTTGACAGGCTGACAACAGGGAGGGCGATAGGGCAACTGTGTAGGGCAAGAGGGGTGCAATATGAGTATGGGGAGAAGGCGAACCGCATGCAGGCGCACCAGCTGCGGAGGCAGGCTGTGTCCAGGGAAATATTGAAGATCCAGACTGGGGCTGGGGATGTGGTGTCAGAGCCAGGGAAGATAAATGAGGCATTTAGAGAGTATTACCAAGGACGTTGTGAGGCAAGGCCAGGAGGAGAGGAGGGGGACATGGGGTGGTTTCTGGACGAGCTGGAATTTCCCCAGGTGGAGGAAGCAAAGAGGCAGGCGTTGGAGGAGCCCCTGGGGCTGAGGGAGGTGCTGGACAGTATTAGGGGTATGAAGTCGGGGAAGGGCCCTGGGCCAGATGGGTACCCGGCAGAATTTTATAAGGAATTTGCGACGGACCTGGCACCACATCTGTTGGGGGCGTTTAATGAAGCACTGGAGAAGGGGGGGTTGCCAGAGACAATGAAGCAGGCAGTAATCACACTAAGCCCCAAAAAAGGGAAGGAACCGGTGGAATGTGGGTCGTATAGACCCACATCATTATTGAACACAGATGTGAAAGTATTGGCTAAGTTGTTGGCGGGGAGAATGGAGGATTGTGCCCCAGGGGTGGTTGCAGAAGATCAAACAGGCTTCGTGAAGGGAAGGCAGCTCGCAAGTAATATAAGATGGCTGTTCAATGTGGTGATGAATCCGTCAAGAGTTCTGGTATCGGAAGTGGTGGTGTCCATGGACGCAGGAAAGCATTTGATCAGGTGGAGTGGCGGTACTTGTTCGAAGTTATGGGAAGATTTAGGTTTGGACCGAGATTTGTGGCATGGGTGTGGTTGCTGTATGTGGCGCCAAGAGCGAGGGTGAGGACGAATGATATGAGTTCACAAAGCTTTGACTTACACAGGGGTACGAAGCAGGGGTGCCTACTGTCGCCGCTGGTGTTTGCGCTGGCCATAGAGCCATTGGCGATGGCTCTCAGGGGGTCGGCAGAGTGGCAGGGGACAGAGGGAGCATCGGGTGTTGCTCTATGCCGATGACCTCTTGCTGTATGTTTCGGATCCATTGGAGAGTATGGGAAGGATTATGGGCCTATTGGGAAGGTTTGGAGGGTTTTCAGGATACAAGCTGAATGTAGGGAAAAGCGAAGTATCCCCGGTGAATGAACTGGCACAGTGGGCTAATTTAGCGGGGATGCCATTTACGGTAGCGAGGGATAGGTTTAGATACTTGGGGATTCAGATAGCGAGGGAATGGACGGGGCTCCATAAGTGGAACTTAACGAAGCTGGTGGAGGAGGCCAGGGAGGATCTTAAGAGGTGGGATACACTGCACTTAACGTTGGCGGGGAGGGTCCAAGTGGTGAAAATGAATATTCTGCCAAGGTTCTTGTTTATCTTTCAGGCTCCCCCGATCTTAATACCGAAGGCCTTTTTTCAGAAAGTGGGCACAATCATCTCTGTCTTTGTATGGGCGGGGAAGGTGCCGAGGGTGTGGAGGACCCTGCTACACAGGCAGAGGCAGCAGTGGGGGGGTGGCGTTGCCAAACTTGCTTCATTATTATTGGGCGGCGAATGTGGACAAGGTGCAGCGGTGGTGGGAAGGAGAAGGAGTAGAGTGGGTTAGGATGGAGGAGGAATCTTGGAAGGGGTCTAGTTTGAGGGCTATGGTTACGGCAGCATTGCCAATCGTTCCGAATAGGTATTCAGGGAGCCCAGTGGTGCTGTCCACAGTGAAGATATGGAATCAGCTGAGGAGGCATTTTAGGGTGGAAGGGATGTCGGTGCGAATGCCACTGTGCGAGAATCATGGGTTTGAGCTGGGGGGGATGGATAGTGTAGACAGGAGGTGGACGGAAGTGGGGCTGGTCAAGGTGAGGGATTTGTATTTGGAGGAAGGGTTCGCCAGTCTGGAGGAGCTAAAGTAGAGGGTAGAGCTGCCGAGGGGTAGTGAGTTCAGGTATCTACAGGTTAGGGACTTTGCACGAAAGGTCTGGAAGGGATGCCCTAGATTGCTGGGATACGTCCTGCTGGAGCGACTGCTGCTTCCAGATGTGGAAGGGGAGGGAAGAATTGGGGATATATATAAGTGGCTGGGGGAGCAGAGAGGCGAAAGGGTGGTGAAGATCAAGGAGAAATGGGAAGCGGAGTTGGGAATGGAGATCAATTGGGGAGTATGGAGTGAGGCACTGCGAAAGGGACCTCCTCTTGTGCAAGGATCAGCCTGATAGTTTAAGGTGGTGCACAGGGTGTATATGACTCGGGCGTGAATGAGTGGGTTCTTTCAGGGGGTAGCAGATGAGTGTGAGAGGTGTGGGCAGGGGCCAGCGAATCATGCACACATGTTTTGGGGTTGTGAAAAATTGGGAAGATTCTGGGCGGGAGTGTTCGCGGTCTTAGCCAGGATAGGGAGTGGACCCGGACCCTTTGGTGGCAATAGAGAAGCCGGAGCTCATGGAGAGGAGGAAGGCTGATGTCTTGGCCTTCGCCTCACTGATTGCACGGCGACGGATTTTGCTGGAGTGGCGGTCGGCATCGCCACCGGGGGTAGCAGAATGGTTGGACCTATATGACGTCCTACGGTTAGAGAAGATAAAGTATGAGTTAAGGGGCTCAGCAGGGGAGTTTGAGAAAAGGTGGGGGATGTTTGTGACTGTGTTTGAGGATGTGTTCATAGCAGGGGGGTGGGTGATGGGGGGTGAAAAAGGAGAAAAATCTGTACAAACTGTATCGTTGATTGTTGTAGCAAATGTTTATTTGCTGTAACCAACTTTGATACAAGTTTGAATAAAATGCGTTTAATTAAAAAAAGACGACGACGAAGGGCTAGAGCGGCCTATTGGTTATTTTTCAAAGAAATTGAATTCTCACCAGAAAAAAGATTTAACGATTGAGAGAAGACGCTGAGTTTGGTGCTGGCTTTGCAACATTTTCACATTTATTTGACCAGCAATCCATCTGACACCATTATATATACTGATCATAGTCCATTGACGTTTTTGGAGCGATTCTGGAATAATAATGCAAGGCTGTTTCGCTGGAGCTTATTGTTACAGCCATTTCATTTAACAATAGTACATGTGGCAGGACGAGAAAACATGATAGCCGATGCTTTGTTACAAATGTGATAAACGGAAGAAGTTTCAGTTGGAGGAAGAACAAAAACAAAATGGACTATATTATTATACCTGTTTGCGTGTGTTGTTTTTTTGAAACAAAAAAGTATATTTACTGTGTGCATTTCTTAAAGGAAAGTGAAAAGGTGAAAAATGAAACCACCTCGAAGTTGATGGTTTTTTTTTTCTTGGGGGAAGGTGTCATGTGAGAGTACCTTTAAGAAATGGGTGTTTATCAGTGATATCAGAGTGTGTGTGGAGCTGGGCTGTCTGTCAGCTTTTTACTTTTGTTTTAGACTGTTTGCTGCAGGGTGTGTTTTAATTTCGTTATCAGAGCTGGAAAGCTGCAGTTACAGCCAGAAGGTGTATGAGTCTCTCTCTCTGTAATCTAAAGAATGTAAATCGATCCTTTGGTGATTTAAAACTCATAACTGCTCTCAGTACTGACTTTAACCTGATGTGCTTCTGTTTAAAGTTTTTTTTTCAATCTTATGGATGTTAATAGGACAGCTTAAGGATTACTTAGTGTTGTATTCTTTGGGGGTTGCATTTCAATTAATGGTTGCTAAGATGTTCCCTGTATGTTTTAAAAAGGTTAATTTGAGTTCATAGAATAAACATTGTTTTGCTTTAAAAAAATGCTTTTCCATTTCGGCTGAACCACACCTGTAGAGTGGGCCATGTGCTCCCCATACCACAATCTATTAAAAGATGTGGGTTAGTTGAACTGCATGATACACTTTGGGGTTCTCTAAACACTGGCCCATAACAATCCTAGGAATCAGTCAAGAGAACATCCATGAACGACTGCTATTATATCCTTTCTTATAGTGACCAAAACTATACACAGTATCCGGCTGTGGTCTCAATACCTTGCACAAAGGTAGCAAAATTCCCATTAGGCTTGGCTAATTTTTCCATCGATTTTTAGCACAATGTTTGTCACATTCACCACAAAAACCCTTGGTAAAGCAACTTTTGCTCAATGTAACTCAGGCTTGAAATTCTATTACCTTTAGGGCTGGTTCGTGCAATTTCAGGTAGAATGCATGAAAACCAAAAGAGTGCAGTGAATTTGACCCTAGAGTGTTTGTAACCATGTAATGGATTGTAACCAGGTTACAGTATAGGCTGTGAAGGAAGAGATGCTTCATTGTTAGCTTGCAACTGGCAGCTGCCCTCCATTTCCCCATTTCAGAACTGCAACCTGTTGACAGTTTCCTCATCACAGGGGTGAGAGGGCAGAGGTTATGATGTTCAGCACCTGTGGCAAGTTACTTAAGAAGAATGCAAAATATAAGAACGCCCTACTACCGTTGGGTACAGTGAAAACCAGCACCGAAGATAAGAGTGATAACATGCATGCAAGCAGCATCATATCAAGAGACGTTTCCTGTGACCTGTATGCATTCATGTGATTGAAAGTACACTTGGAAGTGAAGACCGGGGGTGCAAAACAGCCTACAATATTTTCAAATGACTAATTGTAAGCGTTTGAAGCTTTTTTGCAAACTACACACTGAGTAGGAGTTTGTTGCAAGTGACATATATATATATATTACTCTGTGTATACCTTGGGTGAACTTGACCTTCTTAGCTCTTGACCTCATTAGGTCAGTGAAATTCTGATAACTATGAGTTGCCAGGCACAAGAACACAAGAAATCGAAGCAGGAGTAGGCCTCTCAAGCCCTTTGAGCCTGCCCCGCCATTAATGCAATCATGGCCGATCAATGCTGACCTCCACTCCTTTTCTGTGCTACTTCTCCATAGCCCTCTATTCCTTGATCTATCAAATATTTATCCACCTCCACTTTAAATACTTCGAATGATCCAACCTCCACCATCTTCCAGGGCAGAGAGTCTATCTCTTCCTAACCATGTGAAAGAATCATTTTTCCATTTAGCTTAAAACATAGGAATGCTCCCTGCTGAGCAGAGCAGGAGCTTAAAAGAAGCTCCTTCAAACCTCTTTCATGGTTCAAACTTTTCCCATACCCTGCTACATTCCTGATTGAATGAAAAGGAAAACTTCACTTTGAACTGTTTTTCTCTTGTTCTCAGGTTATGGCAACATTGACGAGGCTGTATTTCTTGCACAGCCCCTAACTTTCCTGGGAAGCTGGTCGTCAACCTTTTCCTTGCAAAGCAACAATCCTTGTCATAATGGTGGGCTGAATCTTACGGCACAGTCACGGAGCGGCTGTGGATGGAAAATGTGGTGAGCCACTCAAATGTCCATTGGTTTTGGCAAGAACGGAAAATCCCTCTGGCGGAAAATTCCATCCAGGATTTCCACAACTTAGATAGAGGTTTCCAGTATTTTGACCCAATGACAATCAATTTTGCTATGCATTCAAGTCAAAATGATGTGTGACTTTAGAAAAGTTGGGTATGTAGTCTACAACTTTCAATAAAAGGCAACTTAGTATAATGTTCCTCGGTAAAATCATACATGAACAAAATTTTAATTACATTTATAGTTCTAGTGACAGTAGAAAATTAAATGAATTTAGGCAGCTCAAAAAAAAGCTTACTTAAGTAATGCATAAGCTTCTTGTTAATTCTAGACACTATTGAGTTTCTATTAAGGCATCCTGACAGTATATGGAGTAATTAATTAGTGTTTGATCAAATGATTCCGCTCAGTAATTTTATTGATTTTATCAGTCAAAACCTTTTCTAAAACTTATCTTTACCAGGTCAAAGCAATTTCCAAATGATCAAAGCACAATAAATTCCTTCACTGGGCAAACATTCATCAATTATTCGGAACAATCTTCAGCCAAAAGTGCTGAGTGGATTATCTATATCGGCCTCCTCCAAAGGTCTCCAGCACAATAGATGTCAGCCAATTCAATTCTGTCCACGCAATATCAAGAAACAGCTGAAGGCACTGGATACTGCAAAGGCCCTGAAAATATTCTGGCACTAGTACAAAGACTGGTGTTCCATAGCTTGCCACTCCCCTCACCAAGCTGTTCCAATACAGCTACAACACTGGCATCTGCTCGACAATGTGGAAAAAATTCCACATATATCCTATACAGAAGAAACAGGACAAATCCAACCTGGCCAATTACTGCCCTATCTGTCTATTCTAGATCATCAATAAAGTGTTGGAAAGGGTTATCACAGCGCTATTAAGCGGCAACTCCCATACTCAGTAATAACCTGCTCATGGATGTTCAGTTTGGGTTCCACCAGGGTAACTCAGCTCCAGAGGTGAGTGTGGGTGCCCTTGACATCAATGGAGCATTTGACCAAGTATGGTATCCAGGATCCCTAGCAAAAATGGAGTCAATGGAAATCTCAGGAAGAAAACTCCACCAGTTGGAGTCATACCTGGCACAAAGGAAGATGGTTGTGGTTTTCTTTTCATGGGATGTGGGCATTACTGGCTGGGCCAGAATTTATTGTGCATCACTGGGGGCATTTAAGAGTCAAGAACGTTGTTGTGGTCTGGACTCCAGACCAGGTAAGGATGACAGATTTCCTTCCCCAAAGGACATAAGTCCAGATATGTTTTTACAACAATCAACAATGGTTTCATGGTCATCATTAGACATTCAATTCCAGATATTTATTGAATTCAAATTTCACCATCTCCTCTGGTGGGATTCAAATCTCGGTCCCCAGAGCATGACTCTGCATCTCAGGATTATTACTCTAGTGACAATAACACTACGTGATTGCCTCCCCATGTGGTTGGAGGTCAATCATCTCATTCCAGCACATCACTGCAGGAGGTTCGTCAGGGGAATGTCCTAGCCCCAATCATCTTCAGCTGCTTTTATAATGTCCTTCCTTCCATCATATGGCCAGAATTGGGGATGCTCGTTGGTGACAGCACAATGTCCAACACCATTCACGAGTCTTCAAACACTGAAGCAGTCCATGCCCAACTACAGCAAGACCTGGACAATATCCAGGCTTAAGTGGCAAGTACACAGGTGCCAGGCAATGACCATCGCCTGCAAGAGAGGATCTAACTATCGCCCCTTGACATTCATGGCATTTACCATCACAGAATCCCCCACTATCATCATCCTGGGTGTTACCATTGACCTGATACTGAACTGGACTAGCTATATCAATACTGTGGTTACAAGAGGAGGCCAGATGCTAGGAATCTTGTAGCAGCAAGTAACTCACTATCTGACTCCCCAAAGCCTGACCACCATCTGCACGGTATAGTCAGGGATGTAATAGAATACTCTCCATTTGCCTGGATGAGTGCAGCTCCAACAACACTCAAGAAGCTCCACACCATCCAGGACAAAGCAGCCCATTTGATTTCTACTCCTTCCACAAACATTCAATCCCTCCACCTCCGACGAACAGTGGCATCAGTCAGTACCATCTACATGATGCACTACGGCAACTCACCAAGACTCCTTAGACACCACATTCTAAACCCCGACCACTACAAACTAGGTGGACAAGAGCAGCAGACACATGGGAACACCGCCATCTGGAGGTTCACCTCCAAATTACTCACCATCCTGACTTGGGAATTGTGATGATAGGTAGACAACCACCTGATTATATTATGAGTAGTTCATCATCACTGTAAATTCTACGATCTATGATCTGCATGTTTATCATAAGTTATATGTTTTACTGTTGCACTTCTAGCATCCGACCTTCAGGTGGGCCGAGTACGGAGTCCTGGGATCCGGATGTACCATGTGTTGGCTCAAAAAGATGTTTGTAAAGAGTTGATAGCAGTCGCATATTAGAGCAGCTCTGTGTATCCTAGTGTAAGTTAGTGTTAGACCATTATTTCCGACTGTATTCATCTCAGATATTTTAGTTATTTGTTAGTGTAGTGTTAGTAATAAGTAACTTTATTTATAAAACAAAGTCTAATGTTCTTTGTTCACACAGCAATATTGAGATTCCACATCAGCCTAATCAAAGAACATTACAGGAATATATTGCCGTACCTTCACTGTCGCTGGGTCAAAATCCTGGAACTCCATCCCCAACAGCCCTATGGCTGTACCTACACCTCAGGGGCTGGTGTGGTTCAAGAAGGCAGCTCACCACCATCTTCTGAAGGGCAACTATGGATGGGCAATAAATGCTGTCCTAGCCAGCAATGAGCACATCACACAAATTATAATTTTTTTTAAATTACAAAATCATGAGTGCAACCAAGTGATGCTCTATTTTCCTATTTTTTTGGGTCATTTTTCTTAATCTTGTGATATGGGAATGGGTCAGGAGTCTATCTACATGTTTGGGTAATGAATTGGGCAAGGAGGAGAGTACTATTAAAAAATACTCGCAATGGTGTGCTTTCATAAATAACAAAGGCCAGCAATTTTGAAAAAACATCACATGTTGCGATCTGAAGTGTAGGCAGATTGAATGCTATCTGGTGGCAGGTAATTCTACAATGTACACTGCCTGAACCCATACATTCTGAGCAGCAGCGTAGTCTGACCAAATTGTGTCTTCCCTCTTCCTTTAATGTCCTCTTTTTTCTCAATCCATTCTGAGTGCGAGTCAGGCAGAGCACACTGAAAATAAACTCAAAAACACTTGACAATTCAGATCATTGTCATGAACTTGACATTCCCTTATTGTTTTGAATACCCGGGCGGCACGGTGGTGCGATGCTTTGCATTGCTACCTCACGGCGCCGAGGACCCGGGTTCGATCCTGGCCCCACTCACTGTCCGTGTGGAGTTTGCACATTCTCAGCGTGGCCAAAGAAAGCCGAGAGACCCCTTTCCAGGGATCTACCTGGCTCGCCATGCCTTGCAAGATCCAACGCGGTCTCATGAGACGTTGCGAGGTAAATTCCACCCATGTGGAGCATGATAACTTTTTGGTATTATTGCATATTAGAGCATGGCAGTAAGCCTTGCTCTAATGTGCAGATTCCCAAGGTACCCAAGACTTTGGGATTCATCTCCTTCACCTCAGAGATCTCGGGCGAGGGCCGGTCAGCACTGGTCTCCACAATCGGGGACCAGATGGAACAGCCCTTGTGGGGATCTCCCAGGCACTCGGAGGCCCCAACTGCATGGCCTGTGGGCGAGGGTGGTGCCCTGGCATAGGTGGTGCCACCTTGGCAGTGCCACCCAGGTACCCTGACAATACCACCTGGGTGCAAGCCTGGCACTGCCCAATGTGCCCAGGTTGCACTGCCAGCTGGCATGTGCACTGACAGGTTGGCACTGCCAAGGTGCCAAGTTGGCATTTTTTATGCGATCGGGCCAGGGTTGCCTGGCGTGGGTGTTGGGGGATGGGGGCAGGGGGCAGAGACCCTCCCATAGTGCGTACGAGCTGGTGGGGGGGGGAAGGCAAAGAATCATTTCGGGGCCCTCGCTACACTGAGGATTTTGACGAGCGCCGCTCCCCATTGTACAAAACGGGGCTATGATGGCCTCGGCTGTGCAACCCCCATTCAGGCCCCATATATTACACAAGTCGTGTTGAATAGCAATGTGTTTCTCAGCACTGTGAGCACCGGGAAACACGTGGCTAAGCGTGCTCGCAAGGGGACTTTGTTCCTTTTTGGAAGAATTGTGACTTAAGTTTATTTACAAAGCTATTATATATTATACAGTAGATCCTAATTGGTTCTGCCTTGCCAGTGTCTAACTGGCCGGCTTTATATACATTTTTTCGCGATCCCCTGCTCCCTTAACTGGGGAGCTTGTATTCTGCAAGGTTCACCGGGAAGTTTATTGTTCCCACCCCATAAGATACTTGTGAGTTACAACAGCTTGCAAGAACAAATACCTAACCATTGTACAGGCAGACAAGAGGAAGTGGTAGCCAGTCACCTTTTAGAATTTCCAGTCTGAGGGCGTTAGGTGTAACCTTTAAGGACCCTTTGCGGCATTTGGTCCTCCACCATGTGAAGACGAGGGAAGAAGTGTGCTGACATCACTCTCATCTGTAATCAAAGCATTTAAAAGATCAAAGTGACCAAGGAACCATGGTGCCAAGAAAAGAGTTGGAGCTGTGTCCAGGACTTGTGGTTTTAATTTAGTCATAAATTACAGCAAACAGAGTCAATTTACTCAGCAAACAGATGGCAAAATTTGACAGGCTATGAAAATAAGTGTTGGTTTTAGTGATCCGGATTAACCTACACCAATTCTTTCTAAAGTAAAGACTACAAAGTTTTCTTATTGCTTGCCAATTTAACTGTGTAATAACTCCGCCAAGGACAGGCTTCATACAAAACTCTTGTTTATTCGAACAACGAAAAGTTGGGATGTGCCCGTGCCTCTTGGTGAAGTAGTCACATTCGAACACAAAAGGTGCAGGCAAGGGGTGAAGCATAAGGTCTTTTATTTGAGGTCTTATTCTCCAGTACACCTAATTTGCCGTGGTATGTAGTGCTTGCATTTCAGCCCGGGGACCATCGGAACGCTGGTCCGGGACTGGGCTGCTGGTTTTAAACTCCAGCTGGATAGTTCCCATTGGGCGTGCCTTCACCTACCTCAATCGGGGAACTCAAATTTCACAAACCCCACAGGGAGATCAATCGATGATCCCCCGTGTCCTTCATGGTTGCCACAACAAAATGATAGTAATGTACGAAGCAGTGCGGAGCGTGCTGTTGATTGTCTCATGCCTCAGTAGGAGATCCAAGTCAGTACAATACTAGTACTGCTCGGCCACATCTCTTCAGGATGAGGTGCATTCTGGCTGCAGCAACCTGTGCAAATGACAGAGGAAAAACTTCTGAACTACAAGAAGAGTCACTCTGGCACTACAGGGCAGAAAATATGCTCCAACCTTCTGTCTTCTGTAGTGAAGGCCTTGATGCATGTGGTGGTCAAAAGGAAAAAGGTTCTTTACCCATTAAGAGGCCAGGAGGTTCTCCACACAAAGTTTACCAAGGCAGTGGGATCAGATACCCATCACACTGTTTTTGTAAGCATTGTAACTGCAGACATAGAAAGAGAGAAAATAGGAGCAGGAGGAGGCCATTTGGCCCTTCAAACCTGCTTCTCCTATCATTATCACCATGACTGATCATCCAACTCAATAGCCTGACCTCACATATCCTTTGGTCCCTTCCCCTCATATCCTTTGATCCCTTCGCCCCAAGCGCTATATCTAACTGCTTCTTGAACAGGTGTTTTGACCTCAACTGTTTTCTGTGGTATCGAATTTCACAGGCTGACCACTCTCTGGGTGAAGAAACTTCTCCTCATCTCAGTCCTAAATGGCCAACCCTGTATCTTCAGACTGTGACCATCGGGAACATCCTTGTTGCATTTACCCTGTCTAGTCCTGATAACCCTTATTCTTCCGAACTCCAGTGAATATAATCCTAACCAACTCAATCTCTCCTTATGCGTCAGCCCTGCCATCCCAGGAATAAGTCTGGTAAACTTTCTGTGCATTCCCTCCATAGTAAGAACATCCTTCCTCAGATAAGGAGACAAAAACTGCTTGCAATATTCCAGGTGTAGCCACACCAAGGCCCCGTATAATTGCAGTAAGACAGCCTTGCTCCTGTACTCAAATCTTCACGCGATAAAGGCCAGTATACCATTGACCTGGATGCAATGCAGTCAGAAGTTTAATGACCTTTCATAAGTGGTCAATGAATTCATCCTTAAATGCAATGTCCTTACAACTTAAACACTAGCCTAGGACAATGTTCACTTCATCATGCCTTCTTCACTCATAAAGTTCTATTCCCCTGCCTTTTCCCCATATCCCTGCACATTGTTTCTTTTCAAGTAATCATCTAATGTCCTCTTGAATGCCTCAATTGAACCTGCCTCCACCTCACTGCCAACAATCGCTGCCTTGAGAATCCCATCTGGATATGGTGATAGAACTATTTGAAAACCATGAGGCTTGGCAATGCTGATGCAGGATTAGGCTAAACTGTGAACACAGAAGAATACCCTCCTGTCAAAACACCATCAACATGTGTTCCACGTCACCTCAAATAAGGAACGTTATTCGCTCTACTACTGCCTTATTCTGTAACAGAAGTAAACTTTACAGAGAAAGGTGAAATAAAGTGGAACAAATGTGCTTCCTTACTTGTGTGTTTTCTTTGTGCGTGTGATGTTCATTATCTGGTGGTCAGTCGCAAGGGGAGGCTGCAATGCTGCTGGGCTTCCCCTCTATGGACAAATAAGCATGCAGAAAGGTAGGCTGCAACCGCCAATCCCAGAAGCCTCTTGCAGTCACCCCAAGAGGCGAAGGCACATCCCAATGAATGAAAATGCCAGTGGATTATTTGGCCGTTAATTGACCAATTAGTTGGTTTAATTAGTTGCCTAAATCTGTTGTTGGATGGCAAAGCTGCTGCTATTCCTGTCATTGAGAATACCATGTGAGAGCTTGGGCTCCTTGAACACGCCTGGTATCATTTTACAAAACCTCCTGCCATCCTGGCAATCTCCAGAGGACTGGTAAAATTTAACTCAAGATGTCTTCCTATAGGATGAAAATGAAATGAAAATCACTTATTGTCACAAGTAGGCTTCAATGAAGTTACTGTGAAAAGCCCCTAGTCGCCACATTCCGGCACCTATTCGGGGAGGCTGGTACAGGAATTGAACCGTGCTGCTGGCCTGCCTTAAAAGCCAGTGATTTAGCTCAGTAAGCTAAACCAGCCCCTAACCAGGACTGAAGGCATCCTGCGACTAGTCTATTTCTCTATACTGTTAGCCAGACCTTGTGAAATACTTTGAAAATCCTCAAGTGATTGTGTCCTAGTTCTTCTGTAAAGGAATTCCTGTGAGGGAAGTATCTTAAGGTTTTGTATATGAGGAATAATGCAAACTAGCTCCCTAGCCAGCAGGTCGTCATTCTCCTGTTCACAAATCTTGCTCCTCCCCACTCATATTCAATGATCCCCCTCTCTTTTCAAAATCTGCCTATAACCCAAATTAGGTGTACTGGAGAATAAGACCACAAATAAAAGACCTTATGCTTCACCCCTGGCCTGCAACTTTTGTGTTCGAATGTGATTACTTCAAACTCTTGTCAATTAACTGAAATTGTTGTGTCCCGTGGGGCAGCACAGTGGCACAGTGATTAGCACTGCTGCCTTACATCGCCAGGGACCCGAGTTTGATTCCAAACTTGGGTGACTGTCTGTGGACTTTGCACGTTCTCCCTGTGTATGCGTGGGTTTCCTCCGGGTGCTCCAGTTTCCTCCCACATTCCAAAGATGTGCAGGTTAGGTGAATTGGCCATGCTAAATTGTCCCTTAGGGTGGGATTGCAAGAATAGGGTGGGTGCTTGGGCCAAGGTAGGGTGATCTTTCCACCCACGGCCTGTGCAGACTCAATGGGCCGAATGGCCTCCTTCCACTGTGGGGATTCTATTCTATTCTCCTTTTTTATTTTTCTTGCGCTAGTTATGGGCCAGGTTTTAGAGAACCCCAAAGTGTATCATGGAGTTCACCTGACCCACAACTTTTGATAGATTGTGGTATGGAGAGCACACGGCCCACTCTACAGATGTGGTAGAGCAGAAATGTAAAAGTATTTTTTAAAACAAAACAATGTTTATTCTATGAACTCAAGTTAACCTTTTTAAAACATACAGTGAACATCTTAGCAACCATCAATTCAAATACAACCCCCAAAGAATACAACACTAAGTAATCCTTAATAACTTCCCAAACAACATCCAGAAGACAAAAGGAACACCTTTTAACAGAAGCACATTAGGTTTACATTCTCTACTGAGAACATTCATAATTCTGAATTCACCAAATGATCAAGAGATAGTCTTTTCATGGCAGAGAGATCAACAGTACACTTGCTCTATCTGGCTTCAGCTCCAACACTGAAAACAAAACTAAAACACACCCTGCAGCAAACAGCCTAAAACAAAAGTAAAAAGCTGACAGACAGCCCAGCTCCACCCACTCTCTGACATCATTGCAGTAGTAAACACCCATTTCTTAAAGGTACTCTCACTACAGATATTTATATACACACCCATTTTTAAACACCCATTTCTTAAAGATACTCTCACATGACACTAGTTATGAGCCATCTTATCCGGCAAATACAGAGTTAATGCTGAGATGTTGGAATCACCCAGCCTGTATCTCACCATGTGTGTAAGTAAAAGGCTAGCCTGGAACCTCTTGGACACCTTCATTTTGCCCAGCTAGACTGTCACAATTTAAGATAATGATCAAAACAAGCAACAAGGACACAGCTGCTGGGCTTGGTCAGGAATTCTATCGGTAATATTCTTTTACAATGAGACATTACATTTAGCTTTGCTTCTGGCCAGCACCAGCACCATCCTCCCAAGTTTCATAAACTTACCAAATTTGGCCATCAATGAGCAGTGACCATGACATGGAGTAAAGAACCCCATTTAGGACAGAAATAGGACAAAAACTCCAGTTAACACTTGGAACTCATGTGTGGGACTTGCTGTACTATGGCCATGTGTGACAATCAAATAGAGATTAGTAGTCAATCATAGATCATAGATGCCTATAGTGCAAAAGGGTGCCATTCAGCCCATCAGGTCTGCACCAACCCATGGAAAGAGCACCCCATCTAGGGGAGAAGGTGCATGCTCCGCACAGACAGCGACCCAAGCCGGGAATCAAACCTGGGACCCTGGAGCTGTAAAACAACTGTGCTAACTACTGTGCTACCATGCTGCCCGAGGCTGCTTTCCCCTTTGAGGGGGAGAACTGACTGGTAGTGATTTGACCTGAAAATCACGACATCTCAGGCGAGGGACAAGGTTGAGAAGTCGGGGCCTTTATGAATAACCTCGCCATATGAGAATATGGGAATTGAACCCAGGCTGCTGACCTTACTTTACACCATGAACCAGTTATCTAGGAAAGTGAGCTAAACCAGCCCCAACTTGTGCGATACTCTCAATTGTGCAGAGACTTCATTAACTGAAAGTGTATAGTTGACTTCTTGTGGCCTCTTTGTTTTAAATGGTCAATCCCCGTCTCACTTTTAAGTAGCACAGAGAAATCCCCACTTCTCTGTTTGTGAAATCCCAGTTGTAACTTATGTTGCTAACTTTTGGTTGGTTCAATTGGCTCTGTTTTATAACCTTTGCTCTAGAGTCGGCAGGTATCTTTATCTTACCACCACGAGGTTCAAGTTCAAGTAATGATCAATAACTCAGTACACCAATTAGTAAGATTCAAATCAAAGCACATTTATTTACACACAGTCAAATCTACTCATGCACAAACTCTACTTTCTAAGCTACTTCTATCACTAACAGGCCAATACTTAGCTTCGGACTGGCCCACCAGGTCAGGGGAACAAATGGCCTTTCGTTCGGGTTCTGAGTCTGCGGGATTCAGAAGCTGGTATGGACTGGTAGCTAGGAGCGCGTATCTCGTAGCGAGCATTGACTTGAGACTTACGTTCTTTGGCGGCAGCTGGACAGGTCACTGTCAAGGGTTGGTTTGCGTTGCTGAGTGACCCTGTCAAGAAGGACGATTTGAACTTGGGGGCTTTACTTTATTGTTCCCCGGGGCATCCCGCCTTTCGGGGCGGACCCCGTACCTGGTTTCAAGTGATTGGACTTCGTTCCAATCGCTTGGTTCGATTTCTCCAATACTGGAGCGGTTCCCTGATTGATGGGCGGTCTTTAGGTGTCCGTTAACCTCTTTTGTGTTGGCTCCTGCTGGCACCGAGGAGTCTGGCTTGGCCTTGTTTATCCCAAATGTTTCGATTGTTCCCGGGGATCGCTCATTAGTATGTAGATGGCCGCTACATTATTATGTAGATGGTTGCTGGTATCGATGCTGTCTGGGCTTTTGCAGAGTCTAATACACAGTAAATGTGCACCTGCTAATTTCTGCCTGTGTTGGCTGAATTTCCCCTCAGCCTTTGCTGTTCTCCATTTTAGGTCGGGAATTGGCCAACCCAGGTGGCTACACTCCCTCCTTGTGATCCTAACGCGAAGCGTGAAGGATCACATAACTGCGTTGTTCTTCCTTCCCTGACCCGGCAAGCACTCTTCTATAGCCTCTACACTGACCATAACTATGCAAGAAATTTTTAACTGACAATTCTGAGTGGTGCTATGTCAAACAGGGACATGCATTACAAAATAGGAAAAACGGTACCTCTAACTGTCCTTAATAAACTGCGCTCACTCAAACATTCAATCATACTAACTTCCTAAACAATACAAACAAAATCATAGCAGCATTATTGACATTTGACCTGGCTTGGCAGTCAAGCTCAGGATTGTACAGTCACTCATGAAACATTTCTTTATTCAAAAAAAGGAACGCAAACGAATGTTCTTCATTATAGATCGCGGGGGTCGGGGGTCTGGTCACATCCGAAAATAGGGGATCTTATCCTATATACCGGGGTGCGAGCGCGGTAGGCTCTCCTTCGCCATTTCCTCAGACGAATAGTCTGCACGATGTAGCAGAGTATCGCCAATACTAGTAGGGATTCTATCAAGTAGGACAGGGAGTATCAGGTTATAAACCTGTCACCAAGATGATGTGGTGTCGCTTGTGACTGGGCTCTGGGCACTGTGGGAAAGTGAATCATTAACGGCTGGCGGGGGTTGAGGTCAGGGGGTTCGCGTTCGGGCGCAACCAAATGTCCATTATGGTGATGAGCAACACAGAGGATGTCCTCCTGGTTCTTCTTCTCTCTTTTCTCTTCTCTTCTCTTCTCTGGAGCTTCTGGAGTTCTGTGGGATCAAGCATAGTGTCTGTTACTATCGTGGTTTAATATCTCGTATGATAGCCTGTCTGTCCTTTAGTGCCAATTACTCCCTTTATAATTGGTCACTATGTGTGACTCCCTCATTTTTTCCCCCAAAAACCGAATTTCAGGACAAGACACACTTACAAATACTGAACCAGTGTGAGCCGTCTCGCAGGCTGTGCAATTTACCATCCAAATGTTTGAGGATGTAAATAGCATAGGGTTGGCAACCTAAGGGTTACCTGAAAACAAAACAAAACTTTTTGAATGAAAATTGCCGAAATGAGGTGCGTATGGGCCGCGATGCGTAAGAGTTGGATGGAGCCCCCGGGTAGGACGGTGGCCAATGCCGTGTGTGCTCTACCCGAGCGTAGCTGACCAGAGGGGGGGTTCCCAGGCAGGGCGGGTCCCAATGCCGTTTCTCCACTGCCTGAGCAACCGACAACAACGGGCAAAAATGTAGTCATCGTGGGGGGTTGCCATATTGGTTCTTCCTTCGAACCAGAAGGGCAGTTACGAACGGGGGTCTGTGTTTCAGTCAACAGACGAGTTCCTCTGAACTGGTGTCTGGGACATTAACAAGTCTCTGTGAACAAACTAGTTCCTCTGAACTAGCGTCTGGCCAAACTAGTTTCTCTGACTGCCAGTGGGCGTCAGAAGGGTGGTGGCGTGGGGCTGTGGAAAAAGAAAATTCCGGTCTTACATACAACATTTAACAATACACGACAAACAACATAAACCATGCTGCAGGTTCCATCAGAAAGGACACCGTTTCGCCCAAGCGGTTCCTTTTTAAAACATCATCTGGACCCCTCAGTTATCGGTTGTGAACAGGGTCGCAAAGGCGTTCTCGTTTTGGGAGTCAGACTCAAAGTCGTCATCTTCTCCCGGATGCCAAACTCTCGAGTGCATCAGGGCGGATAGGGCTGCATGGTGTGATTTGGGATCCCTCTCGTCATTCCGGACGAGTCTCTATGAGTTATCTCGGTGCCAAAAGGTGGTGTCTAGTTCTGTGGGGACGGAATCAGGGTCGTCATTGTAGGTCGGTGATTGGTGGTGGAGTTTGTTTAGGAAAGTGATCATGAAGGGATCACTCGAATCATGGTCAGATTCGCTGGGTGTGGGTCCTGTTGCATGGGGATAGTAGGGTGGCGTGCTGCGGCTATTGTCCGAGTCACAGTCACTGTCGCTGCTGCTGCAGTCTGTGGGCATTCCGGGGCGGAGTGTATATTTCGGGGGTGGAGTCGAGGTTGTGTCCGTGGCTGGGATGGACGTGTTGGGGGAGTGTAGGGTTACGTTGGCTGTGGGCGGGGCGTGGTCTGCTGCGTCGAGCATGACGTGGTGTGTGTGGTTAGACTGTGTTCCATATGCCTTAAGCTGGTTGATGTGGAACCACGCAGTCTTTCCATTGGGTTACTTTATTTTGTAGACGGAAGGGCTTACTTTGTCCGCAATGCAGTAAGGTCACGAATATTTAGGTGACAGGAATGTGCTGGGGTTGTATATGGAGAGTATGACTTGCTGTCCTACACTGAACTCAGTCGCAAGCACTGTCTTATCGAAACAGGCCTTGCTCTGTTTCTTTCTTGTGCAAAATTTCACTGCGGCTGCTAGCTGAGCTGTTTTTACATTTTCCACTAATTGTTTGATTGCGTTCTCGTGTGTGAGGGCCGTCACTTCGGGGCTGGTCAAATCTACTCCCAATAAAAATTCTGTGCCTTTCATGGGGCGTATGGTCATGAGGGTGCGTGGGGTGTAACCTGTAGATGTTGAAACTGTATTTCGCAAAAACATCAATGCAAAAGGGAGGACTGAATCCCAAGTGGCGTTGTTCTGCTGGACCATTTTTCTGAGGGTTGATTTTAGGGTCCGATTCATGTGCTCCACGATACCACTCGACTGGGGGTGGTTATGCGATGTGGAATTTTTGGGTAATGCCAAATATCGTGAGGACATTCTTCATGACACGTCCCGTAAAATGGGAACCTTGGTCGGATTCAATGCTGCGGGGCAGTCCCCATCTCGTAAAGATGTGGTGGGTTAAAATCTTGGCTGTGGTCTTTGCCGTGTTCGTTCTGGATGGGAATGCTTCCACCCATTTTGTAAACGTGTCTATCACCACGAGTACATATTTATAACCATTCCTGCAAGGGGGCAATGGTCCGAGAAAATCAATCTGGAGGTTAGTCCAGGGGCCATTAACGATCGGGTGTGACTAAGTTGAGCTTTCTTGGCGTATCTGTCCGGATTGTTCTGGGCACAGATAAGGCAATTGTCAATGTAGTGCGTTACGTCTTCTTTTAAACTTGGCCACCCGCAGAGCTGCCTGAGGTGGGCTGTAGTGGGATCAATTCCCTGATGTCCATGACCGTCATGGAACAAACAAATGAGCTGATTCCTGTCCTGTTCAGGAACCACATAAAGGGTGTCTTTTAACACCACATCGTCATGTGTGGTCAGTGCATTTTTAAACCTATCGTAAGGTGCCGGAAGTTTTCCTTTTCAAATCTCCCTGAGATTGCTGTCCTGCTTCTGGGCCTGCACTAAATCCTCGATATTAGTCTGCGAGACCTGAACTGCATTCACTGGTGCGCTTTTGGGGGTGTCCAAAAATATCTGTGTCTGGAACCTGCTTTTGCCAGTGCGTTGGCTTTTACATTTCCAAGGTGGGAGGAACGATGGTGACTATGAACATTAACTATTCCAAAGGTCCGGTTCTGTGCTCACTCTAAAATGTGAGGGAGCAATGGGGCTGAAGGGAGGGGTTTTCCGTCTGCGGAAACAAATCCTCTTCCTTTCCACAGGGGTAGGAATTCCGTAAGGTTGTTGCAGACATAGAGGCTGTCCGAATATATGTCTGCTGGGCTGGGGAAGGAATCTGGGTGTTCCACTATGTGTGCGATGGCCGCAAGTTCTGCTGCCTGCGCGCCTAAGTGTCCGGGACGTTTTATTGCTATTTCTTCTAGGGCGCGTCCCTGTGCGTCCTCGACGTAAATGCCGCATCCTGTTATGCGCTTCCCTTCTAATATTGTGGAAGAACCATCCACATATATCCTAATGGGTTCGCACGTGTCTGTGTGCTTGGGGCTCTGGGTTGAACTACATATCTTTCTGGGGGGTGTTTTTGCAATAAAGGGGCCTGTGTTGTGGTGTGGAGAGATAATTTCACATTCATGGGGCATTCCGGGGTACTGTAGGCTATCGGCTAAAAAAGTGTGGGTCTTTGTCCTTTTAACAGTGATGTCCCGTCCCTGCAAAAGAAGGGTCCATCTGGCTGCTCTTATCTGACTAACTGTACCGTCCTTGAGTCGTCCGTCTAGTAAAAGTTGGGTGAGGGTGTGTTCTGTGAGGATTGTGATGGGGTTCAGTCCGGTTATGTAAGAAAAATATTGAACTGCCCAAAAAACTGCGAGCAGGTGCCTTTCACAGGCTGAAAAACCCCTGCTCCACAGGATCTAAAACTCTGGAGGTGTAAACCTTAACTGTTCGTGCCGTTCCTGGAGGAGCACGGCCGAAAAGGTGCGGTCTGTGCTTGCTACCTCCATAGCATAAGGGGAAAGCGGGTCTGGAACTTGTAGTGCGGGGGCTGCTATGAGTGCTCTTTTCAACGAGTCCACAGCATCCGTATGCTGCGGAAGCCATTTCCAGGGGGCTCCTTTCTTTTGGAGGTCTGAGAGGGGTGCTGCCTTGCTGGCGAAACCGTCAATGTGGTTTCGGCAGTAGCCAACCAGTCCTAAAAACAACCGGAGGGCTGAAACGTTCTGGGGAAGGGGCAATTTGACAATCGAGTCAATCCTTTTATGCTCGATCTCGCGTTTACCGTGTGTGATAATTGTACCCAAATATATCACTTTGTTTTCCAAAATCTGGGCCTTTTTGGGTTGACTTTACAACCAATTGCTTGTAGGAGTTCCAGGAGTTCGGACAGAAGCTCGATGTGCTCTTCCTTGGTGCCTGTCTTCAGTAGTAGGTCGTCTATGTACTGGACCAGACATTCGGGGCGAGAAAATGTTGATAATCCATTTGCCAGCTGTCAGTGGAAAATGGAGAGGGAGTTGTGGAATCCTTGTGGAATGCATGTCCACGTGTACTGCTGATTTTTAAACGTGAACGCAAATTTGTATTGGCACGCTTTTGCCAATGGAATGGACCAGAATCCATTCCTGATGTCCAAAACCGTAAAGAATTGTGAGTTGAGTCCCTGTTTGAGCATGGTCTCGGGACTTGTGGCTACCATGGGGGCTGCTGCGGGGGTGTCTTTGTTGAGTTCCCGGTAATCGATGGTCAGCCGCCATGATCCATCGGGCTTTCTCACTGGCCAAATCGGGGCATTATTAGTGGAGGCTACTGATCTAAGTACGCCCTGCTCTAATAAGCTGTCGATTATTTTGCGATTTCTCCCTCTGCCTCTTGGGGAAATCCATATTGCTTTTGGGGTCTAGGGTCAGGTCCTGTGATTTGTACTGAACCAGTCATCTGGCCACAGTCGTGTTTGTGGGTCGCGAATGCTGTCCTGTGCTTCTGCAGAACTGCCCTCACCTGCTTGTCCGTGCTAATCGTAGTTGGGTCAAACCGAAATTCGCCTACTGCGCTAATTTGATTTGCATATTCTCCTATGGTGAGCGTTGCGGGGGCTCTTGCGGATTTTGCCATTTTCCAGACACATTGGTTGGCTGGATCAAAGGATAGGTTGTGGGAATTCATAAAGTCTATGCGTAAAATGTGTTCTGCTGTGTGGGGTTGATCGACTGAAACTATGGGGTGCTTGGTGGTGATGTTGCCAATTTGAATGGGTACAGGGGCTGTGATGTGTCCCTGCTGTGAGTGGCCTGTAAAGCCGCTGAGGGTGATGGTGGCTGTAGTGGACCACGTGTCCTTTTGAAACATGGTGGAGGAATTGATTGTGGTGCGGGACCCTCCTGTGTCCCAGGGAAACTCGATGGGCTGTCCCCGTATCTTTGCTGCATCTACTGGTTGGCCGGACCTATCCCAAAGGGTGTCGCAGACCCAACTGGGGGAGCCCGAACACCGTCAGTCCATTCCGTTCAGGTCCGTCTGATCTGAACGGGTGCTCACGCTATGAATGGGCTCTGTCTTATTCTTATTCAGGGTGCCTGCCTGCTGGGCTCTCTGTGGCTTTCGTGGGGCATTGCATTCTCGTGCAAAGTGTCCCAACTGTCCACAGTTGTAACACTCCTGTGACTTTTGTGGGGGGCTGTTCTTGCCTTCATTTACCCATGCGGGGTTCTGGTATGTTTTAACTGCTTGTATGTCTGCTTCTGCCTGCTGTTCTTCAGGATTTTTGTTGGTGGGTTTGTTTTGAACAGATTGCTCCCAGGTGCGGGACAATCTTTTTACAACCCATTTCTCATTATGAGCCTCCTCTGATGGATCATAATTGGCACAAGCTATTTGTCCTGTTTCTGTGGCATGGGAGATAAGGGTGCGGATCCATTTGGCCATGTTGTCTGAGGACAAGTGGGCACGGTCTAAGTCTCCGAAAACTGCTGCGAAATGGATCCACAGGCGTCCAGCGAACGCTGTGGGGTGCTCGGATTTCTTTTGCCTGCACTTATTGAGGCCATCTACGGGGTCACCACTGTTATACCCGATCGCGTCTTGGATCGCGGTATGCATTTCTGCAAGGGTGCCTCCTCCTACATTCTGTGGGTCAAGCAGGGCTGCTACGACCGAAGGGTCTACACTCAAAACTGTGAGCTTTACGTGCTCATGCTCGTCCAGGCCGTACATGGTCGCCTGCTGCTTTACTCTGGCAAAGAAGTGGTGGGGGTCTGAGGTGGGGAAGAACGGTTTGATTTTATCGCACGCGTCCCGTAATTGGGTCACTGTTAAGGGAGAGGTGTACAGAAATTCCGTGTCGTCCGATGTGGCTGTGCGGTGGGTGGTGACTGGGTTCATTGGAGCCTGAACTATCTGCTCTGTGGGGGGTTGGGGCGCTTTTCTCTTTTGGGGCTTTCCCTGCGTACATGTTCCCTGAACATATCTCTGCGCTGTCTCACTCAATTCTTCCCAATCAGGGCCGCCTTCCTCATCTACCTGTGATCCAAACGTTTCCTGGAATCCTTTTTGAACTGAAAGCAGAGATTGCAGTTCTGCAATCTGCTTCCGGCACTTTGTGTGGTCTAACGAGCTTTGTCGTTGCTCCATGGTGGCAATATGGAGTGCTCTTAACGCTGCCTTTATGTCACTACACTGCCTCTGCAATGCCTCTACATGCTTCTCGGTTTTCTCTCACACCAGGACTGCACGTTGCGTGTCCTGATAGGCCTTTTCGTACTGGGATTGGAAGCTGCTTCAGTGCGCCAGACAAGACTGGTGTGCCCGCTTGCCATCATCCACCTCTCCGTCATTTGCTGCCAACTTCCTCCTTAACGCTACGTTCTCTCTCTCTCTACCTCACTGACATCGACCTTGCTCATTCGATGTATGCCTTCTATCTCTTTCCGGAGCGTCCTAACGACCTCCTCTGTGCCTCGCAATTGTGCCAAACAGGACACAATTGCTATCGGCTTGCGAACTTTTCCTAAGCTCTTCTTGTGAATCTTGCTCAGGTTCTCCCACCAAGTATGTCCTATACTCCCGGGACCTGTTTCCTCATTGTTACAGAATTTGCTCCAAAGGGGCCATCCTTTCCCTTTGAGGTACTTTCTGATTTCCTCTTCCCAAACGGAACACTGTCCTACTCTACTGCTGCTGGTCGCTGTGACCGCGAATTCTTCGGGGTTCATGAGGCATTGCTTTGCCTGCATTGCCATCTTTCCTATCTGAATGCTTTCTTAAATTTGGAACGAGGGGGACTAAGGCGGTGCTGTAATTATGGGTACGGCTTTCGCTATTTTCTGAAATACAAACTCCCGACAGTTTTCTCGGAACAAAAATCTATCAGTATTACCTTATTGCCCTGTTAGTTGCGCATGCATTTAACACACTTCCGAATTATGAGGATTGATCAGAACTGCTTGAATACTTGTGGTTTTTCTGTTCCCAATTGGATTTCTAATTCAAATTTATGGGTTCTCCTGGAGTGGTTAAGCCACTTCTATATCGGGTCCTGTCAAATGTCACCAGTAATATGTTGCTAACTTTTGGTTGGTTCAATTGGCTCTGTTTTATAACCTTTGCTCTAGAGTCGCCAGGTATCTTTATGATACCGCCACGAAGTTCAAGTTCAAGTAATGATCAATAACTCAGTACACCAATTAGTAAGATTCAAATCAAAGCACATTTATTTACACACAGTCAAATCTACTCATGCATAAACTCTACTTTCTAAGCTATTTCTATCACTAACAGGCCAATACTTAGCTTCGGACTGGCCCACCAGGTCAGGGGAACAAATGGCCTTTTGTTCGGGTTCTGAGTCTGCGGCATTCAAAAGCTGGCATGGACTGGTAGCTAGGAGTGCCTATCTCGTAGCGAGCGTTGACTTGAGACTTACGTTCTTTGGCGGCAGTTGGACAGGTCACTGTCAAGGGTTGGTTCGCGTTGCTGAGTGACCCTGTCAAGAAGGACGATTTGAACTTGGTGGCTTTACTTTATACTTCCCCGGGGCTTCCCGCCTTTCGGGGCGGACCCCGTACCTGGTTTCAAGTGATTGGACTTCATTGCAATCGCTTGGTTAATACTGGAGCAGTTCACTGATCGATGGGCGGTCTTTAGGTGTCCGTTAACCTCTTTTGTGTTGGCTCCTGCTGGTGCCGAGGCGTCTGGCTTGGCCTTGTTTATCTCAAATGTTTCAATTGTTCCCGGGGATCGCTCATTAGTATGTAGATGGCCGCGACATTATTATGTAGATGGTTGCTGGTATCGATGCTGTCTGGGCTTTTGCAGAGCCTAATACACAGTAAACTTGCACCTGCTAGTTTCTGCCTGTGTTGGCTGAATTTCCCTTCAGCCTTTGCTGTTCTCCTTTTTGCGTCGGGAAGTGCCCAACCCAGGTTGCTACATTTACCACACAGGCAAGGCATATTTAATATTGCCAAATACTGGGCATGGTGCTGAATGCACATTAGCATTATTCCTGCCCTAGGAATGCCTACATCAGTAATTCACCCTATTCCATGGAGCCTGACTAAAACAGAGTAAAACCATTGCATAAAATTGAAACCATATACACTCCAAACATATGCAATGTTTCATTATAAAGAGACACTTGAAATATTATAAATAATAACAGATGCAATAAGATGATTAAGTCAGTAACATTGCCTCACATTTCAGATTCTAAGCTGTTTGAGGTTCACTCATTTAATGGTGTTACAATCAAAGGAATCGTCAGTTTATGACGATTTCATCCAAGCCTCCATATCATTGGCCCAATGTTCACAAAACTCTCAGTGCTAAACAAAAATAAAATCTATAGCTAACTAATTATTCCATCAATACGTCTGCCATGGGAAAGTTGTTTTCTGTGCTACAGGAAGGAAAACACCAAGGGAAGCCATTCAAATGCATTTCTGACCCGAAAGGATGGTGCAAGCTGCTGTTATCAGTTCTTTGTGGTTTGTGTTCATCTTAGATATCTCCAACGATTGATAGTTGTCACTTCTGATTCCTATACAGTGTTTACCGAACCTGTCTGAAATATTTTCATGTTTTACATCTTTAGCTAGATCACAGAAAGCTTAATACACTCGCCAGTGATGAGATTCTGAACTCAGTGTAAGTGTTCATTTTTAATTATCTGTCATAGTGACATAAAGGACATTTTGTTGCACGTTTTGTAAAATATTTCTGTTTTGCTAACACTCAACTTAAATCCATGTATTGACAGAGCACATAATGGTGTCCAAATCTCATTGCATAATTCAGGTTTGTGGAACCAGCAAACTACCTGCTTTTTGTTTAAATATATATATAAAACATACAGTGCTGTCTCAGCTATTCTGTTTTGAATTTCAGTGATCTGTTGGACATTTTTTGACAGATACGTGTTCTCCAGCCCCATTTTTTATGTTACTTCTACCATTTTCAAGCCACCGTCACTCATCGCTTGTACAACTCTGAGGTTTAGAGGCGACTTTCCCACATTCTCTGTCACAATAGTGCCTTATTGAACCAAGCTCGAGGGCGCATGTGAAGAAGAGGGGAGAGTGTGGGCCAATTATAATGATTTGCAATGGGATAAGCACAGATTGACTGGAACAAAAGATTGGGCAGAAAAGCTGTAAATGAGCAATGGTAGGCTTTCAAACACGTAAAAATTCAAGTAGTTGAATTGTGGCGCCCGCAAGGGATTGAAGAGGAAATCTTGTGGTGGTTATAACTTAGCCTCTGTTTCATAAATGAAGACGATTAAGTCGATGTCCATGCAGAGGAGTGGGGATCACTTGGAGAGAAATTATTTTCTCTGGGAAGTGGGCCAGTAACCAGAGGTCATAGGTTTAAAACAATTGTCAAAAGACAAGAGAGGAAATGAGAGGAAGTGTCTTCTTTCAGTTGGTTGTTAAGATCTGGAGTACATTACCTGAAAGGGCGGTGAAATCAGATTCCATAGGAACTTAATAAAAAAAACAGTTCGACATACACCTGAAGAGGTCTAATTTGCAGCATTTAGGGGAGAAAGAATCGGTCTGGCACTAAATTGGGCGTGTCTAAAGTTCTTCCAAAGAGCCAGCACAGGTACAATAGGCCGAATGGCCTCCTTCTTTGTGGTATAGTTCTTTGATTCAATGGTTTTAAGTCTTTTCCTAAACCCTTCTGCTTTTTTAACAAGTCTTTCTACCTTCAAACATTTGATCAAGGACATCAGCCGGGATTCTCCGTTTGAGAGACTAAGTGCTGGCGCAGGGACTGAATCACGACTGTTCTACATTGATGAAAGTGGCACCGGTCGCGGAGTGATTCAGGACCCATTAGTGGGCTAGAACTGGCGTCATGTGGAACTGGTGCAATTCCAATGCATGCCGGCATGTAATATGATGGGGTCTTGATTAGCACTGGAGAGCCTGACAAACAGGAGCTGCCTATTAGCACTCCACTCCTCACACACCCTTATCCCAGCCAAGAAGATGGCACTAGTTGCGCTGGAGCATCCCCATCCCGTTGATGGGTCGGCTGGGGCCAGAGGATATCTGGGGAGTGCCCTGGGGCGGCACCGATATGATCCATGGCGCTAAGTTCCCAGTGGGCAATCAGCAGTGTGCACAGCCGTGTGGCTACCTTGCATGGTGGTTCGTGCCCCGACACCCTAACCCCACAGCTCACCTCCTGGCTGCACCCCCACTACTCCTCCCAGCTCTGGCAGACACCCACCTCGGCCAGTGGCACAACTGTCAGCACACAATAGGGCTGTTGGACACTGTTTGTACACCCTCTCACACCCTCAGCAGCCAATGCACCTGATAGCACAAGTGAACCTCGCTGTCGGTAATTCCTCCTGGCAGAGGCGGACTGTCTCTGAAGACCCGGAGAATGCCAGGGTGGGCCCATTAATGATATACCAACGGCGTTTAATGTACAATTTGTATGCCCACGTCAGCGTGCGGCATAAAACGCATTCATGCCGCTGTCGAGGGACCAGGGCATGACATTCTCTTTTGTGCCCGGCGCCGTCCATAGTTTTCAGCTAACACGATTCTCCGCCTGATCGCGTTTCCTAATTCAGGCATCACTAGACAGAGAATCCCGCCCATCTGCTTCCATCATTCCTTTGGTCACCCTCCTTAATCGGGTCTTCTTTGTGATGTGTGCAATGTTGAACATTGTTGTCATTCCTGACGACAAATGAGTGGTACTTGTTTGGGTTTCAGTAAATAAAACTCACAATTTACATAACCAACCTTTCACCAGTTACCTGGCACCAGTAGTTAGCCTCTGGACTTGAAGATTTCCTGTAGCTTCTATCCGGCCAGTGGGAAGTAAATGAAGAATTAAGTCAATGACCATACCCCAGGCCTGGATTCTAACCATTCACACCATTGTTCATCTGCCCAAACCGGAGTTAAAATTAGGACCACCAATGAGCTCTTGGTTTAACATCTCACCGGAAATATAAATCTGATGGCTACATTATTCAACATTTACGTTTACCGAAACAAAAAGAAAACAAGTAAATACTATAAAAACTTTTCTCCACAATATTTTCTCTAGTCAAGCAGTACGTCACCACATAGACTTTCTTTGTTGGTGAGGATGAGATGGTCAAAATTCACTGTGGTCACCTTATGGTTTGCAAAGGTATGGGCAGCACGGTAGCACAAGTGGATAGCACTGTGGCTTCACAGCGCCAGGTTCCCAGGTTCGATTCCCTGCTGGGTCACTGTCTGTGTGGAGTCTGCACGTTCTCTCCATGTCTGCGTGGGTTTCCTCCGGGTGCTCTGGTTTCCTCCCACAGTCCGAAGACTTGCAGGTTAGGTGGATTGGCCATGATAAATTGCCCTTAGTGACCAAAAAGATTAGGATTATTGGGTTCCGGGGGATAGGGTGGAAGTGAGGGCTTAAGTGGGTCGGTGCAGACTCGATGGGCCAAATGGCCTCCTTCTGCACTGTATGTTCTATGTTCTAAAGCAGGCTGGTGACAGATGCAGCTGCAGTGCTACATCTGTTCACTTCCTCTAAAGCTAATCATTCAACATAAATAGTAACTTGTGTATATATATTTTATATCAACATCCTGAGGGTTACCATTGACCAGAAACTGAACTGGACCAGCCATATAAATACTGTGGCTACAAGAGCCGGTCAAAAGTTGAGAATCCTGCAGTGAATAACTCACCTCCCCTAAAGCTTGTCCACCATTCACAAAGCACAAGCACAAGATGAGTGGCACTCGATTGGGTTTCAATTGCTTTTCCATTCCTACATCATTTCCCCTTTAGGTAGGTATTCTTTGGCAAGAAATTGTATCATTATCTATTGCATTCATTTAGCTGATGGAATACTCGCCACTTGTCTGTATGACTGCAGCTCCAACAACACTCAAGAAGCTCAACATTGTCCAGGACAAAGCAGCCCGATTGATTGGCATCCCATTCAGCACCTTCGACATTCACTCCCTCCACCACCGACACACAGTAGCAGCAGTGTCTATCAGCTACAGGAAGCACTGCAACTCACCAAGGTTCCTCTGCCCATACCTTTCAAACCCACGACCACTGCAACCTAGGCGGCACGGTAGCACAATGGGTAGCACTGTAGCTTTGCAGCTACAGTGTCCCAGGTTCGGTTCCCGGCTTGGGTCATTGTCTGTACGTTCTCCTCGTGTCTGCGTGGGTTTCCTCCGCGTGTTCCGGTTTCCGCTCAGTCCAAAGATGTGCAGGTTAGGTGAATTGAACATTCTGAATTCTCCTTCCGTGTACCCAAACAGGTGCCAGAATGTGGCGACTAGGGGCTTTTCACAATAACTTCATTGCAGTGTTAGTGTAAGCCTGCTTGTGACAATAAAGATTATTTTTAAAAACAGAGGACAAGGACAGAAGATGTATGAGCCTGCAAGTTCCACTCCAAGCCACACACCATCCCGACTTGGAAATATATCACCGTTCCATCACTGAGTCAAAATCCTGGAACTCACTTCCCAACAACGTTGTGGGTGTAGCTACACTATATGGACTGCAGCCATATAAGAAGGCAGCTCACCAGCAACTTCTTATGGGAAATTAGGGATGGGGAATAAATGCTGGTCTAACCAGTGACGCCCACATTCCACGGAACAATTTAAAAAATAGTGCCGTTAACGTAATAAAACATCCCAAAGTCCTTAACACATTTGTTACCAAACAAAATCTGACCCAGAGTCACAT